>NC_137456.1:162282985-162882985 GCF_964235325.1 Thermobia domestica
CCCCTAACTTCAACCGGGCTCCCCCTACATTTTGGGACTGGCTACGGGCCTGCTCCCCTGATCCTCCACAGTATTGTTTTTAACTTCATAAATATTTTGAACATCGCTTAAAAAAATATGAGAACTGTCTTACCCCTCCTCCCCCATTGTTGAAGACAGATATGCACCGATACAGATATGTGCAAGTTGAAATAGGTAGTGGGCCAATTAGAGAGGATTTACTGGCACCGAGGGCTGTATGAGATAATATATAACAATTCCGTAACAATCGAATGGTCATATTTAGTCGAGAAACTCATTCAACGTACACTAACATCACAGGAACACAAAAACTGTTATAACGGTAACAAAAGTATTTATTTATTAAAGAAAGGGAGAAAAATCTATTTTTAAAATCATTTTAGTGGAGAATTTGATTCTTTACAGAAACACGGTGGTTCAGAGGTAAGCGTTTACCTCTGGTGAATGGGGTCCGTGGTTCGATTCCCGGTCAAGTAAGTTTGTGGGGGACAACATCGTGGGTTTTCTCGGGGTACTTCCGTTTCCTCCCACATTCTCATTCTACGAATTTTTCCATCCTCATTCACTTTCTTTATCATCATCTCCCTTAGCCTAAGGGGCATAATCACGTGACGTTAAACTAAAATATTTTCATATTTCAATGATTCTTCATTTTCTGATCCAGTCTCTCAATGTACACTGGATGTTCCAACGCGAATGATATTTTCCAAGGTGGACATCAGTTGTAAAATAAATATTTTCAGTTCAGTTTAAGATTGGGTAAGAAGTATATTTTCTATAAAGGCTCAGACGGGCTAAATGAAAGGGTCCAGTGGGGTGGGACAGGCCCAGGGTACACATGGCTGATAGAGAACCGAAAACTTGGTGCAGCAACTTGTTATATAACTAGTGTGGTACAGGCGCGCACCCAGAAATGTCTATTGGGAGGGATCTAAGCTTTGAGGGAGGTCAAATACTACAATACACTACCTCTATATATTATTGAATAGGTATTATTTTGGACCCTAAAAGATGATAAGTAATTGTAAAGTACCTTCACGTTTATTTTCAGAAAAAATGGTAGAACTAGATTGTTTTTGTAAGAGAAAGAGTGCAGATTAAGTGTAGGATCAAATTTTCATCAACCATTTCCCTGCTAAACAAGTATAGTTTTTTTTTCTTTTGAGAAAGTGTGCAAATCTATGTTGAATTATGAAGTTTTGGAGGGTGGTCTGGACCCGGTGGACTCTTCCTCTGAGTGCGCCCCTCGTGTGATATCTTTATGTGGTATCGGAACAATATCTACACCCTTAATGGTGATTATATCTGGATCTCATACAAGAAAGGCAGCAATGAACACTCATCTAAGGGGAAGCTTCTACTTTTACGACTCTGCATTCTTTTTATTATCAAGATTAACTTAGAAAAATAAGGGTCACCGCATCTATTTTACGTGTAATTGCATACAAATGAGTGATAAAAAATCTTAATATTTTAATTAGTAACTATATTACCTGTAGTAAAAAAAAAAACAATTACATAAATAACATTCCAAATAAAAAAGCAATAACTCATCGTATTCATGTGTTTAATAATATCGGTTTATTAACATTATATAAGCATATCGTTCCATGCTTCGATAGTCGTTCAAAGGGAATTGTAATTCGATAATTTCACAAATTACCAATCAGCTACAAACCAAACCACGATCTCGATGGTTACCGTGGTTTTTCGTGTAATGTAATATTCTGAACTGATAGTAGAAATTTCATTAAAAATCATTAATCTACCTTTGATACACCTAGATTTTTTTAAAAAAAGAAAAGAGATGTATGATTATTGCTGCTTTTAAGTAACTTCCAGCATGTCTGTGACTTATATGGGTGTCCCAAAATTCACGCAAGAAGTAATATTGATAGAAAACACAGATTTATAATTAAAAACTATATTTTTTTATTGATTCATAAAGTATACAGTATAGGGTTATGCATGGAATAGTACAAGGTGACCCAAAAGTAGGTATACAGTGCCATGCTGACCGGCTCATGACATTTTATATAATTTTCTTATTGTTATATATTCAGGAAGTGACTTAGTTTCTTTATTATTTGCTCTTAATCTCTCTTTGCCCATACCTTAAGCTTTGAACAGACAGAAGCAAATAAACTAATTATCTTAATAAACTGTCATATTTTGTAGGACTGTATACCTTCTTTTGGGCCACCCTGTATATTGGGTAAATGCCCTCAACGGATTTGCTGGCACATACACATTCTTTTGTTGAAATTTTCCATAACCGTTTTGCATAAATGTAGTTGAATTTCGTTGATACAGGGTCAATATCCTTCTTCAAGATGAGGATGGTCGTTACATGCACATAGATTCAAATTTAGATTACAGTAAAGCACCGATTATCCGCGAGTGCCGCGAAAATTTTTTTGCTCTGCTACAGTCGCGCTCAATTATTTTGCATGAGTAGTCACTGCGAACTGACTCCCCACATGCAAAAAAAAAATCAGTATTTCCAACAATAGTGCAAGTTTCAAAGTGCAACTCTACTCTGATAAGCGGAAGCCGATTGTTGTAAGGGTTCCTGTTTGTATCGCCGAATGCCTTATGCTACGAAATTATTGTACACAGGGGCAGTCGGCTATGTTCGGCGAAACAAGAATTCATGTTTTGCCCAATCCTGTTTGACCGAAAATTAGTTAAAAGGGAATTTGCATACAGAAAGGAATTTTTCCCATCTAAGTCTTCATTTTCTTAGTGTTAATTTGTGCAATGTTATCAATTTTCATGGAAAGCCATTCGTACCGTTGTCAAGCGTTACACTCCACTTAGATGTTGTTTCTTTTTCAAGAAACTTCTAAATTAAGTGTACTACTTCGTGATTTAAACCTTTTATTAACTATCAAATAAAAGCATGTAATTAAAGTTTTAAGTTTGTTTTTCATTTTTCTGACTTCCTCATCCTCAAGGAATTCCTTTGATTGTACATTTTTTAAAATTTATTTAAACAGCGGTTTCTACGGCCTTTAGCCCGTCACGTATGAGGGATGACGCTTGCAGGGCTCGCTACTTCAATGGCCATATTGATTTGAACTGCTATGTTGATGCTTTACTCTGCATATATGCACATTTATATTAATGTCTTGACTTTGATTGATTTGTTAATTTAAGATAACTTTTACTTACATACAATGTGTTCATAGTTGTAGAACTTTTTTTTTTCTTTCGGTTTGTATGACACGGCTTCTTGACTACTGTAACGAACAAGATTCCCTTTTGGAAGCTACATGTCTTATTTTAAAGTTTCATTTTATTTACATATACATGTAATGTGTTTATGGCTGTGGAACATTGTTTCCTTTCAATTTATATGATACGGTCTATTGACTACTATAAGGGACAAGGCTTCATTTCGAAGCTGCACCTGATTATTTGTCTGACGTGACTATTTTTACATCCGCACACTGGCGCAAATCCCGGGGGGGACGAGGGGGACATGTCCCCCCCAATCTTGGACCTGGGGGGGACTGTCCCCGCCAATAATCTGATTTAAAAAGTGCTTTTTCGGATAAGTGTCATGATTTGTGTCCCACTGCCCGAAAGGAATGTAACATGAAATTGATTTCTCTTGGCTTTTCCATTTTTTTAAAAAAAGAATCGTATTCTGTAGTATTTCAAACTGAACTTCGTGCTGTAGTGAGTTTAGTAGTCTCATCAATATGTATTAATTCCACTTCCGCTATTTGGGCACAAATTGTAATAAATGCCAGAGGAGGATATGCCCCTCTCCTCATGCTGGAAAGTTGTCTCAGCTGTAGGTACGGGCACGAATTCCGGGGAAAAGGGGAGACATGTCCCCCCCAACATTGGAACTGGAGGCTCTCCCAATAGTGCTTGAAAAGTGCTTTTTGCAGATAACTGTGATGAGTTGTGTCCGACTGCCACATAGGAAAGTGAGATGAAATTTGTTTCTCTTGGCTTTTCCATTTTTAATGAAAATGAAGGCGTGCGACTGTGCGTGACGTAACCTGATATGAAATCTTATCTCCTCCTCTCCCCTAGGCCCTAGCACACGAAGAGTATATAGAATATCCAATGTCAATAGAACCCATCTTTTCAGTAAATGCGCATTTAATCTATTTGTAGTATCAGCCTAGGCATCTACTCATGCTTCGTAAGCTAACTAACTCTATAGCCTATGGAACCCGGAGGTTCAATGCTGCGTTCACAAAAGCTCTCTACTGACTTCTATTCTTGGCCAACTGGATCCAGTTTCTACTTTGTATTCCTATCTCTGCGAGATCCATCTTAATATTGTCTTCTCATCTGCGCCTAAGTCTTCTTAATAGTCGTTTTCCGATTGGTCTTACCCCTAACACTTTGAAAGCGTTCCTACTTTCTTCTATCCTGGCTACATGTCCTGCCCACCTAAGCCTCCTAGACTTGATGACCTTAACAATGTTTGGTAAGCCGTATAATTTACGTAGTTCGTCGTTATGAAGTTTCCACCATTCTCCATTCCCGTTCCTCTTGGTCCGAATATTTATCTCGGGATCTTGTTCTCAAATACTTTCAGTCTATGCTCTGCACTCAGTAAGCGACCATGCTTCTAAACCATACAGAACAACAGGTATGATTATCGTTTTATACATTTTAAGCTTCAAATCCCTCGACAGAATTCGCGACGACAAGAGGTTTTGAACTGAATAATAACACGAATTCCCTGTTTTTAGTCGACATTTAATTTCTTCGTGAATATGATTTTCGTCTGTTAATATTGATCCTAGATATTTGAAAGTATCCACTTTATCAAAAGTATTATTTAATATTTTAACACATACATAATTTGCCGTATTACGGTCCCGACGCATTTCCATGTATTTAGTTTTCTCTGCATTTACTTCTAAACCCATGTCCATGCAAGCGCATCTAATAAGACCTCTGCATTTCTTTCTAGTTTTCTCCTATCACCCACTACTAAATTTACATAATCAGCGTACGCATAACCTGGTGAACACCGTTCAGCTCTAGGCCCTGGTTGCTATCTTTGATTTTCCTTATAGCGTATTCCAGGACAAAGTTGAATAATAATGTCGACAACGCATCTTCTTGTTTCAGGCCATTCTTAACGTGAAAGCTCGTGGCCAAAAATTTTCCTGCCCGGACTTTACTTTGGGATTCATTTAAACATGCCTTAATTGATCTAATTAGCTTTTTCGGTATTCCAAATTCTGTAAGAACGTTGTACAATGTTTCTCTCCTAACCGAGTTATAAGCCTTTCTAAAATCAATAAATAGTTGATGTGCCGGACTACTGTATTCCCGCTTGTTTTCGAGTATTTGGCGAATGGTAAATATTTGGTCGATAGTTGATCGATTTCGTCTAAATCCACACTGATAATCTCCAAAAATTTCATCTGCGTATGGGGTCAATCTTGCTAATAGAATGTTTGAAAGGATTTTATAGGATGTTAACAGAAGAGAGATGCTTCGATAATTATTACAGTCAGTTTTGTCGCCTTTCTTGTGGATTGGAACAATGATTGATTCTTCCCACTCTTGTGGCAATTCTTCCTTGTTGTATATAAGAAGAATGAGTTTGTGTATCTTGTTCCACAATTTTTTGCCTCCAGCTAAAACTAACTCAGCTGGAATTTCGTTTACACCCGAGATTTGTGTTTCTTTAATTTCTTTATAGCGATTTTTACTTCTATTCGATTGGGTTCTGGAATATATGGTTCTGCGGTGTGTATCTTCCTTTCTCCACGCACATTAGTTTTTGGTTGCGTGTTAAGCAAATCGTCAAAGAAATCTTTCTATCTATTTAAAATGCTATCTGTATCAGTGAGAACTGTTCCATCAGCTTTCTTTCATATATAAGAACGAGGTTGATAGCCTTTCTTAAATTCGTTGATCCCTTTATACATGTCCCGAATGTTTTTATTTTTACTATTATCTTCAAGTTCCTAAATTTTAGCTTTCAAAATATCGCGTTTCTTTGTTCTAAAAGTTTTGGAAGTTCCTCGTCTGATGTCTACGAAATTTTGTGTAGTTATTTCATTCGGATTTTGTAGCCAACGTAATTTTGCCTGTTTTCTCTTCTCTGCTAGTTCGAACCATGGTTTGTTCCTACGTATTTCCGCGTGTCCCATTTTTTCTTTTGAGAGAAGATGTTTCGTAAGCAAAGAAAAGAATTCAATTGCTGGAATATTTTTCTCTATAATCTTAAGGTTACATCTGTTAAGTAAAAAGTATGTTATGCGTCAGATTTCTGAAACGATTCCTGTAATGTTATTAAGATTATAATAATTTTGCTCAAAGAGTATTGTTGCGTCATACATAATTGATATTCTTTCTTCATAGTTTTGGGGAAGTCGTCATTTATATTATTATATTACTATAAAACAATTTTAACGTGGATCTTTGTGGATGCCTAATTAGAAACATACCAATTATAAATATGCATGTATAAATATTTCAGAATGTTTTCACGGCAGTGATTTGTAATACTGATATGTACTACTACTTCATCTACATCACCTAATATACTCTGCAACAGTTGATCAGATTCATCTACCGTAATATGAGTTTCATCTCCCTTATCTAGAATAAGCCTCAAATCTGCCCACCTTCCAATGTTGAAGACAACCAATGGCGTATTTAGGATTTTCTTTCTATGCCCAACACATGCAAGGAAGTGGGCAATTGCCCACCTGAGTTTGAGAATTAAATATATTTTAATTTATGCATAAATTGAAGTTATAATGGCAAGAATTACAGATCGATAAATCCTATGTGATATGATACAAAAATTTAGAAGTGAATCTAACCCTTTATTCTATTCATACAAGAAAAAGAAAGCATCCTCTTGGCCGTCCTAATTTCCCGGGCTAATTATTCCCCCGTTTTGATTTTCTTTAATTCAAACATTTCCTTCTTTTAAAAATAACTAAACGATATAATTGTTTCTTTGTTATAATAACTAAAGTCCTGTCATGTTGATATCCGCGCATGTTGGTGTGGAAATCCGCGCACTAGTTTCGCTTATCAGCTCCTCTTAGTTTTGGTGTTACTGATGACGGCCAACTTGAATCACAACTGACAACGGTCGATAAAGTATGATAGGAGAAATGAAAGTAGTAACGTCAAGAAAAAGAAACAGAAAAATAGAAAGGATGACAGAAAGAACAATTAAGGACGCAGTTCTTACATGGAATGAAATTTGACAAATACAGTATTATTTCTGAACAAAAAGCATAAGAAAATGGAAAGTCAGTGACATTTTTAGAAATGGTAAGAAGGATTATTGTTGTACGTGGAATGCGTAAAACTAACAAATTATTTCGAGGGGAGAATGAGCCCGATAGTCTCCTAAATACGTCACTGAAGACAATTCTGCTCCCCTGATCCTTCACAGCATTGTTTTTCAACTTCATAAATATTTTGAACATCGCTTATATATATATATATATATATATATATATATATATATATATATATATATATATATATATATGGGAACGTCTTACCCGTCCCCCCCAATGTTGAAGACAGATTTGCGCCTTTGCATCCGCAACACACTTTTCAAATGGTTTTGTGTGTAATGCCATGAAAATCGGCTTCTTAGCTGTCAACTTATCTTAGGTATAACACTTTATGTTCATCTGTTTTATATTGTAAATTGTGGAGAATTACATATAGTCCAGTTTTGTAATCACAGTCTATTTTCGTTTCGTACAGCATCCCCGTCTTTTTTTTTTTTTCTCGAAATGATTTTCTATTCGTTGTCATTCCCCGAAAATCATGAGGCCGAATCTAAAGTTGAACTTCTTGGCTATATCTGAATCAGAAACAAAACCAAGAAAGATAAACAAACTAAAAAAAAAAAATCTTTGAAATTGGTTTTCTTAATATTCAACTAAAGCAAAACTATATAGGATAATAATTTTAAAACGTGTATATGTATGAGTGTTTTTCAAAAGTATCTAAATATCTGATATTGTCAAATAATGCCGCTAGTCGGTATGTTGAAGGGAATACAGCTTGTATGAAGTATAAACGGAGATATCATTTGGATTTTGCATTTATATTTCTATTCCGTTCTATTTGTTCGATTTATTTGTCTGATGTTGCTGTTTAAGATTATCCACAAACCATTTTTCAAATATTTTATGTACGTAATTATTAGATTGAAGTGTCAAATCATTTTTATACATATTGGCAACGTGTGGAATGATGAAATCTTCCAGTTTAACGGTCTTACGGATGGTTAAGACAAGTGAATGATAATGAAAAAATTCGTGGAATGAGAATGTGGGAGAAAACAGGAGTACCCCAAAAAAACATATGCTCATGATGTTGTCCATCACAAACTTAACTGACCGGGGTGTGGAATGATGTAGTGGATTATGTAGAATGTTGAAAGCTCAAGTTATTAACAATTAAGCACAAGTTATTACTTTTAATTTAGAAATTTTGTGAAAAAAAAATACTTTCTGGCTTTAACACTAAGTGGAATGTTTTGTTCCATAATTTGCAACATCGCACATGAAAATTGGCAACATCGCACAAATCAAGCTACAGAAAGTTTATATGTTGCTGGGAAAAATGTCTTTCTGAATATAAATTCCCTTTAACTAGTTTTCGGCCAATTAGGTTTCAGCCAAACAGGAATTCTGGATTTGCCGACATGACCGCCTGCCCAGGTATGCGACAATTTAGTAGCCAAAGGCATTTGGCGAAACAGGAAGACAAGGTTGTAGGGTATGAAAAACGGGAATTGGGAAGAGAGATTGCATGCTAGCAAATTACCTTCATTGTTCATTGCGCAGTGAGAGTCCGTGAAGACTACTGGAGGGTTGATTACAAACCTCATAAAATCTCTTTTAATCCAAGCCAACAACCGGGAAAATACAATAGGCCCTACAGTGCGAAGGTCGAAAATTACTGGCACGTTTACAGTACAGTATTGTTTTATTATTATCCTTTATTTTAGTAATTTAGACGTAGAGCAAAGCTATTTTAAAAGTTTTATTATGTTTTTTGTACAATAAAAATAGTTTTTAAGTTAAAATATTTGTTTCGTGCTTGCACCTCATTTTTAGCCTTTTTTTTTTGGGGGGGGGGGTATCCTCGATTTTCGTTACCCTTGGTGTTCTTGCCACCCAATTCCGTGGATAATCGGGGCCTTACTGTATTTACAGCTCATATATTGTGTCACGAACAGAATAAATAGATTAGTCATAAATATAAATACAAACTAATATCTGAACACTGTACCCAGTGTTCGAATTACTCAGACGTATGAGGGGGATATCCATCTCTGTAAAGAGACAAAAGTATCGCTGAAGTTTACCTTTTTGTGGATTGCAAAACGTACTGCATGGGTTGTAATTTTCTTCTCAAGTGTATGCTATTTCCCTGTAAAAAGTGTAAATTCTCACAATACTAAATGTTTGCTGGGGACATAGATATTTCAAGTTCAGCTTGCAAAATGTTCTGTCTGAATGGTTGATAAGATGCATTGATTTGTGACAGATATCTCATGAATAAGAGATTTTCTGTGCTACAACAGACAATGCAGTAACATGGAGTAAAGTGTACTGGAAAGCCAGGAATAATACCCATGAACCACTTGGTCCGACTCTTGCGGAACGTGAATCAAAGAAGTCATCCAATATGTGAAACGCCTCGTTGAGAACTTGAAACCGTCATCCACATGAAGACTAAAACAAAAGTTAATTCGACGGTGTAATGTACTTGAAATAGTATGCGGATTTCCTAATCAAGTTGGATAGGGCCGAATAGTACTGTATCATACGTTAACAAGGGCTCGGTAGCTCAGTGGTAAAGAGCTTACCTCTTGTGCGTGGGGTCCCTGGTTCGATCCTTGCCCAAGTAAGTTTATGGTGGCAACATCGTGCCCATCGCTTTTCTCAACGTAATATTCCCGTTTCTTAGTCACTTTCTTATTCCACCAATTCTTCCATTATCATTACTTGCTTTGGTCATCTTCTCCCTTAGTCTAGCAGATATAATTGTTGACGTTAAACTGAAAGATTTCAATCCATGCAGTATTTTTAAAAATATTATTGTAGGCATATACCAGAACAAGTATTCATCTTGTTTGGATAAGTTTGCACTCTACTGGGGATGTAGGTAGAAAGTCTAGTGATTTAAATAATGATTTACTTCTTAATTTTTAAAATAAAGCAATACTAATGTAATGTACTGTATTACAACACTAATTAATATATTAAATTTTCTCATTTTAAAAATGGTTAGTATATGTATACAGTAGTTACCTGTAGATACAAAATCCTTACAGAGTGAATTATCATCACTGTTTCCCATGAAAATATAAGGTAATTTTCGTTGAGGAATGTGTTCCTTTTCTTCTATTTAATATTACTGCAATTCCATGGTGGGTTATATTTCTCCCATTTCCTGTAGTCTGTAATAAAAGAAACGATAAACATGACTTTCTTAAGAGCAGCACTCGTGGGTGTTTTTCTGCGAAATGTAAGAGAAAGATAGAAATCGCATTTTAACCAACCACGCAGATCAAATAGTTGGTTATATACATAAGCAAGACCAACATATATATATATATATATAAGATTAGTGTAGTCTCTTAAGAGAAGTACTAAATTGCCTTATATTTCTCTCTGTTTGTTTCTTTCTTTCTTTCTTTTGTCATTTTTCTCTGTATATCGCATTCGGTTTTCTTTTGTCTGTTTCTGACAACCTCTTTCGTTTACTTTCTTTCCTTTCTACTTTTATCTTTGCTTGCAAATTTCTATTTTTGTTTTCCTCTTCTCTTTCCTTTCTTGTTAGTAACCAACGACATGAAACAACCAAATTTCAGAAACACAAACTCCAATTGCGTTTTCAACATGAGATAAATACATATCTCACACGTATGAAGGAAGGAAATATCTGAAATTGCCTTTTACGTAATTTCTAACTTTATTTTTAAACATTAAAGATGTGTACGTTGCACACCCCTCTGGCTCTTTATAGCCTTATGTATGTAGTTCTGAAAGTTAAAAAATTGAAGAATCAGTGATAGTCAACAACCACGAAAGCCGGGTGATGAAAATCACTGTAGATGCTCTAATTCATTAGTTTCCAGCCCACAGGGGCTTAGGGGGGCTGTAAACCCCGTTCTTCAAAGTGGACGGAGACCTTCACTCTGATCAAAATCTCAATTAGCTATCTAAAAAGAATCATTCAAGATACAATGATCATCATAACATAAAATATGATCAGAAATATGAAACAAATTTCTTTGTATGTTACATCCACGGTCTAAGCTTCCCCTTAAGCCAGCCCTGGCTACAATGTAACAATAACGCATTTCCACCAGCGTTGCCAGACTCACAGCTCGGAATTATTCCAAAACTTGATCGAAATTATGCTAGATTCGGTCAAATTATGCTAGATCCTCACAATTACTAATTCAGGACTTTTAAAAGAAAAAAAACGAAGTTGAGATAAGAACATAAGATAACATAACTTAAAATGCGCAGAGCGCAAGAATGCGTGGATAGAACTCAATACTTCACGCACCAGTCGTTGCCAGACTCAATGGCGTATATATCGTATAAATGAATGCAAAGTGTTTGTTTACATATTTTGAAAGAAAATTACCTCGCAGCATAAGCGGAGTTGGGAATTGTCTGCTGGGGGGGGGGGAAGATTTTTGGGTCGGTCTCGGACCTTTCATTTCAAGAATAAAGATGGTTATGAAGTCAGAAATAAAGGTAGTGAAGTTGTCAAAAAGTTGGGGGGAGAATGGCCCCCATAGCTCCGCCCATGCCTCGCAGTTAAAGGAATAGAAAAGCCTGGATAGAGCCACAAAAAAAAAAAAAAAAAAAAAGCCCAAAGCCGTTTCTAAATTACTTCTGAAAATAAGACTGTCTGTATGGTTTACCGACTATATGATTCAATGGAAGAGGATACATTTCTGCCGTTCATTTTCTTCCCACGAACAACTTCTTTCTCATCTCCACGTTTTACGGCTTTTTGATAAACTTGCTGAAATTATGCTAGATTTGGGTAGGATGCTAAAAGCAAGATGCTAGATGCTAAAGACATGCAAACTATGCTAGATCTAGCATCATTATGCTAGATCTGGCAACGCTGATTTCCACACTCGTCTTGTTATCAGTTAAACATGAGGTGACCAATTGTCGTAACTTCCAAGATGTGATAGAGGACTTGGCTAGGACGAAAAGTACGAAAAGAAATTTTTGACGTACTCAATTTTTTTATTTATTACATTTTTATAACAGACCAACTTTGTGTTTTTTCTTTATGCATTTGGAAAGTTCCATTAGGTACAACATCATCTAATGCATGGAATGCTTGATGTCGTAGAATTACGTGCATTCCCCTAACAATCCTACTGTACTGTACTTTCACACAAATGTATTAGGCGAAGTCAGCAGAGACCACACACACACACACACACACACACACACACACATAGACCTGGGCCTTCAGATAGGTTAATCAGGCCCTGCTAACCAATGTGTCCCGCAGTGTAATAGAACGTGTCGCGAAATTTTAGAATTTAAAAATCATGAAGAATTTAACAATAAGTTTAAATTAATTATTATTAAATTCTTCGTGATTCAGACTGTACCAATCATCTCCAATGGCAGTAATAATGCTCAGTACTATACAGAATGACTACTTTATAGAAATTTATAGGCTTCCACTATTATAATTTGTATTATATAAGTAAAAAGGGATGCATGTATGTGAATCAGTGTGTATATGTATGTTGCAGCATTTCTCTGAAACGCCTGGAGCAATTTTAACCAAGTTTGGTACACGTATTACTTACAGTCTGGAAAAGAGCAATGTTGGGGTAAGACTTCCTAGCACATCTAGGGGAAAGTGGGAGGAGGTGGCATATAAAATTATTGAAAACGACAGATATTAGTGCCGAATCCATGATTTTCGAGGCCCATGAGCTGATTGGCGGCAGTTCCCATTCCTCTAAAGTCCAAATTCAGTCCCAATGAGGGTAAGAACCTCTAACACACCTAGGGGAAGCAGAGGGAATGATATTTAAAAATGATCGAAAATAGTTGACATAGTGTCGAATTCACACTCGGAGTCGCTGAATGAACAGTGACATTTCCGATGCTGTTTAAATCCAAACTCTCCCATTAGTATTTCTAAGGGAGGTGGTGATACGTAAAAATAATTAAACATGACCGATATTAGTGTCGAATCTACAGTTTTCGGCATCTTTAAATTCATTAGTGACAATTTTGGTCCTCTCTTAAGTCCAAGGACTCTCCCAGTAAGGGTATAAGACCAGCCCTAGTACTCCTAAGAAGAGGGAAGAGAGAGACATATAAAAATGATCGAAAGCAACCGATATTAGTATCGAATCCATAGTTTTCGGGTTACTTAGATAATATGACACTCCTGATGCCGTTTAAGTCCGATTTAAGACCCCACTAGTAGGTTATTCCTGAGGGGAGTGAAATGGTCACATGTACAAGTATAAATAATTGAAAATGACCAATATTAGTGTCGGATCCATAGCTCTCGTGGTCCCTAAGTTGTTTGGTAGAAGTTCCAAAGATCTTTATGTGCAGCCTCCAGTAGGGATAAGACCTTTAGCACACGTAGGGAGAGTGGAAGGGATAACATGTAAAATGATCATTAATGATCAATATTATTGTAGTCAATAATTTTCGGGGTTGCTGAGATGAATAGCAACACTTCCGATGCCATTTAAGTCCAAGTTCACTATAATTAGTACCCCTGGGGCGGAGATGGTGACATGAAAAAAATAATCAAAAATGACCGATATTGGTATCGAATCGTCAGTTTTCGGGGACCCTAAGTTGATTGGTGATACTTCCTATACAATTTTATTCTATGTTTAACTCCCATTAGCTCTCCAGGGGTGGTGGGAAGAAGTTGACGTAAAAATAATCGAAAACGCCCAACAATATGCCGAATCCATAGTTCTCGATGCCGCTTGAGAATAATAATTACAATTGCGAAAGCGTCCAAATTCGAGTTCAGCCCCATTGCCATTGGGGGGGGGGCGGAGGACAAAAGGTGAAGAATAAAATGTCTCAAATTACTGGGATTAATGTAGAATCTATAGCTTGAATTCGTCAAGGTATTATGTTACGATCATAATGAAATTTAATCCGAAGTTTAGGCCCAAACGAGCATGTCAGCTGGATTAGGAATTTACAGACAGCACCGAAGGCGTTGCTCGCATATTTATACAGGGTGTTTCAAAACAACACCGACAACGTTTGGGAGGTGATTCCTGACACCAAGATAAGACAAAAAGTATAGACCAATCTGGGTGCACAAATGCTTCTTTTCGAAGTTATAAGCTGCCGAAAACATGAAAAAAATGAACTTTAGAGGTCCATAGCTCGAAAAGTATGGACCTACCGTTGTCGGCTCAAGACTTCACTTAGGAACTACTATGTGCTCTATCCAAGTATCCAAGTTCCAGAATCCTTAAGTACTTCCACAACAATTTTTATAGAGGTACCTGGTGGGTACTTCAAATTATATGCCCGTAGAAAAACTCCCTCTATAAAAAATGTTGCGTGAGTACCGTAGGATTCTGAAACATTTATTTTTGGATAGTGTACATTTTAGTTCCTAAGTGAACTCTTGACCTGACAATGGTAAGTCCCGTTTTCGGCAGCCTATAAGTCCGAAAGGAAGCATTTGTGCACCCAGGTTGGTCTATACTTTTTGTCTTATCTTGGTGTCAGGAATCACCTCCCAAACGTTGTCGGCGTTGTTTTGAAGCACCCCGTATATATATTAGAATGTGTGTATAAATGTATATTCCACCGTAACTCCGGAACGTTTGGAGCAAGATTAAAGACACACTTAGTAGACATATGACTTTCAATAAGAAAAGAAATACTGTGGGAGTATGACACCTCAAGGTGTAGGGGTTGGAAATAGTGGCATTTGACAATAATGGAAAACGACTGATATTAGTGTTTAATGTATAGTTTACGGGGTTACTGAAATAAGCAGTGAAACTCCCGAGACTAGCAACTCTTTCTATAACTAAATATATAAAGTAAGTCCATATTCAAATAAAAATTTCTATTCAACCTTTTACTGTATAACTGGTAAATGATCAATCGATAAGAATAATTTAGTTTGTATTTTCTCTAACAGATGACACTACTTTACTTCCTTACATGTATTGTTAGGATTAATTTCAGTTAAATTCATTTGCTCTTAAGTTTGCAATTACTTCAGACAAATATTTTGTCATTGGTCACATAAATATCTCGCTTTCAAACCGAAGTTCTACAATTTCAGTTGTTATTCATAAATATCAATGTTAAACATTCATCGCACTTCCTATTCATTTTCATTCCGTTATTCTCTCGGCTCACATTTTTCTATATAAAAATAAAATAAATACTGTCCTTTCATCACAATTTTAATTGTTACATTTAAAATTTCATACCGGTATACGTTTTATTAATCATATTACATCCTGCTTTTCTCATTTAGAATTCAATAATATTTTATAAGCACAGACAAGCTTAATCTAACCTACAGAATTAAATTTCCATTCTACATGCGATTGATATACGAGGTGCTATCCAAAATATTCGGGACTGGTGCTGCCATCTGGTGAAAAATGTTCTTTTGGACTAATGACTGCCATCACCCTCGAAATAGTTCCCTTCCGCACGAAAACACCGGTCCCAGCGATGATCCAAACGTATCCTGGAAGTCCTGTTCTTTGAGGGTGTTTAGCACTGCAAGCGATGCTTCTTGAATCCTCTCAAGTGTGTCGAACCGACGGCCTTTCAACTTGCTATCCAGTGGCAAAAAGGTTGGATCATCAGATGCGGTCTGACGAAACTCCGTGTAAACTGCCACACGCTGTGTCTTCTGATCAGCTCAGCAGTCAAGAGCCTTGACACAAATTTTGCGGCGACACGATGCATGCCCAATTCAACACTCAAAATTCGTTGGCATGTCCCGTAACCAATTCCCACTTCATCAGCAAGGTCGTGGATGGTTTGACGTCGATCCTCACGAACCAATTGTTGAAGTTTGGTAACAATGTCTGGCGTTGTGCGGCTAACGGTCCTTCCAGTGTGGGCATCATCTTCGATGTCTGTACGGCCGGTTCTGAACTGAGCCTGCCACTCAAACACACACGTACGGCTCATGCTGTGTTCCCCAAACACTTGTTGAATCATTGCAAATGTCTTCGTAGCACTTTTCCCGAGATTCGTACAGAATTTGATACACACGCACTGTTCTATTCTCGGATCCATCGTAAAATCGCTACACACCACACACAGAGTATCATGAAAAGCACTGTGGAAACTCAACACATCAACCTAGCAGCATGCAACTGCACTCTTACTCATCAGATATGCTATTGTGCTGCCAAAATGTCTTGATCCGTGGCAATAATGCGAACTGAAGCTCACATCCTCTCACACCCACGCGCCGAGCCAATAAGGGTTCAGCTGTTGCTAAACGAGAGAAAAGGAGTGGACTTCCTTCAGCCGATAGCAGCGCTTGTAACGGAAGACTAGGTGTCAAGTGAATGTGGTATATCTATAGTCTTGCCACCTATTGGTGCAAAGCTCTACTATTACTACTTTCCAGATGGCAGTACCAGTCCCGAAAATTCTGGATAGCATCTCGTACTACGTTACTACTGAATGAGAAAAGGAAAATAACTTAATCTAATGGTATCGGAATTCTTTGTATTTCACTAAACATAACAATTAGAGCAAGCCTATTAAAGTCCTTCGTTTTTCCAAATAGCAACGATGTGGAAAAGCATGGATTTATATTAGTTGATAAAACTTAATTGTTTCAAATTATCTTTTACGTAATTCAGTCTTTAGCTCAACCGAGAGTTCTTTCTAATAAATTTAGTATATCAGCTATATTTTTAAACTAGTTAAACAGTAAAAATTGATATATATGTCGGAATCCGATTGTAGTATATCTGACCTATCTCGTATCTTCCGCTAAGTGCGTAGTCTTGATTCCCTTTGCCATGCATATACGGTACCAAGTATATTAAAATTAGTGGTGGGCAAAAAAAAAAAAAGTATTTTTTTTTTAAAAAAAGCAGGGTTTTCAACGAAACCGATTTCGGTTTTCTTTAAAACCTGTTATTTTTCTTCGAAACCGGTTTCAGTTTTTCCAAAGCTGGTTGTATTTCTGACCAGAATAGTGTTTCGTTATTCTCCGGAAACCGATTCCGTTTCCATAGAAATAGTTTTATGTGTTTCCCAAAATAGTTTTGGGTTTTTAGTTTTCACTAAAACCAGTACGAGTTTTGCCGAAGCCGGTATTGGTTCTTTCTTATGAGTCCTTATATATGTTTTAGATCTTCACCAACGAAACTCTACTCTGGTGAGAAACCGAACCAGGTTTTGGAGAAAACCGAAAATGGTTTTGGTGAAAAACCGGACCGGTTTTGGAGAAAGCCGAAATGGTTTTTAAATTTCGGTTTTTCTAGAAACCGGTTTCCGGTTTATGTAAAAACTGGTTTTCTCCATCCCTAATTAAAATATGTGGTTAGGTAAACATTGGCGAAACTATGTAATTAGTTCGCATTATTTACTAATAATTGGATTCTATCAACACTTTAGAGTAAAAACACTAACTTTAATTAATAAAATACAGTATTCGAAATTTAATGGGAGTATTTTAAGAAAAATAATGAAAGTTTGTATGTGCGTAAGAATTTCCGTAATTATGCATTTATATGAGAAATTTACCTAACTCATTTTTATCCATACACCTACATATAAAACTATTTCTATGACGTAACATTCATTAATGCAATGTAATCGTAAAATCTACAAATTATTAATTGCAACTAAAACTTCAAATTAACAACAAATTAGTAAAAAATACGATATGACAAACATTTGCTGTATCGAAAAATCTCAAAAAGAGTTGTTACAAATTGTAGATCCACGTGCTAAACTCAAATCAGTCCATTTATTGCCTTACAAGGATGAAGACAGGCCCATTTTGGGATGAGACAGAACATTGGAGGGCGAATTTAAAAGTAACACTGGATGAGGCGGCACTCCTTTAAAGGAAAATGGAAACGTTTAAATGAGACCACCATTCGATCAATTCAGTCTAATGTATGAACAATCTTTTCTCGTATCACATATTTTTACTTCAATTTCACGGTTTGTGTGTTTGCAAATACTTTAGTTAATGACACCTAAAAGTACCTAAACTGGACACTGTATTTAAAGTCCTTCCCTTCCTATGGGACCTTTTTGAGAGAAAAATACACGATTTTTAGGATTTCGATTTCTGGGCTTTCGGCATCTAAGGGATGACATTTTGAGGGATGACGTCCCTCGGCGAGCACACTATCTGGGGAAAAGGAAGGAAGGAAGGATTGGGGAAGGAAGGAAGCGGCCTGGGACCTATAAGTTAGGTACCACCCCGGCATTTGCCTGGTGTGAATGAGGAAAACCCAGGAAAACCTCATTCAGGGTTTTACACTTTTTCGGCCGAGTGCTCCCACCAGGAATCGAAGCCGGGACCGCTCGCACCGAAGGCAAAAGCGTTAGCGACTACGTTACGCGTGGCCACGAGAGAAAAATACGTACAGATATGTAACCTTAGATATGTATAGATATATAACCTTACACTTCAAAACTAACAGAATTTGCATCTTGGAGAACATATGTTGCATACTTTATAGCAGTGATTTATAAAGAATTTTGAACTTAGGGGGGTGTTCAAGAAAATCTGGGAGGTGCAATCTTGCATTAAGGTCGTATACTATTATAGTACTTTTAATTAGCTTTTTTTTTTCTTTTTACAAACTTTAAAATTCGTTGATGCAACGAATAATTGCATTGGATTTTCTTCTCCAGCCACAGAAAATTAACGTCGATTTTCTCATGCCTGGTGTGACGTCGACACGAAATTGTTGGCAATCGATTGATCAAACGTTGTTGTGATGATCGCAGTCTTGTAAAGGTTGATTTTCATTCAATCTTGCATCGCGTGCTTTGCTTGAAACTTTATCTTGTCGAAAGTAAGCGGTTTTATTCTATTGGCACTTAAAAAAACAAGAATTCAAAATCTTTTTAAAACCAAAATAGCAAGATTTTTAATGGGTTTTCCCGTTCTGCCTTAAGGCCCTCCAGCACTTTGTAGAACATATTTTCAATGATCTTACCTTTAGGCAGCACAGGAATTCCCGTTCTGCCTACACAGCAAAAAATGAGGTGTTGAAACAACACAAAATGACTACCACTTTAGCGTGTTACCTTTGTGTCAATTCAACACGAAGCTTTTTTTTTTTTTTCTTTTTCCAACCTTAGCTTACGCCCTTTATTTGGGAAGCGGATTTAATAGGAACTGCAGGTGTAGGTTGATTGTCGTGAGGCAAAAGAGATTTTATTAACTTTACAATATCCAAGTTCATTCAAATGGAAGGACATTATGGCCGTTAACCATAATCATCAGGACAGGAAAACAGATGAACACTGGCGAACAATTCATCAGGAGAGCGTGAGAGCAGAACAGTGGTGAGAAATGAAACAGTGAGGTGCATTTGACATCACAACACAACAAAGAGAGGAGTGTTAGAGAGACAAATAAATGTTATCTTCTGTCCAGGGCTGCTCTGGACGCAATGGAGACGAGGGGAGCCCTGTTAGTGGGGACTTTTGATGGGGAAATCTCCAAATTTCAAAGACACTCGGAAGGCAATAAGTAAATTAAAACTCTGCTGTACGTCGATCGTCTAACTGTGTAGTTGCTACATGAACGGTTTTAGGGAAAATAGATACCAACATAACTTCTTTAAATTTCGAAGCTGGAGTTTCATTTTCAAAACACCATACTATCAACTACGGTTTCGTTTCGGGGTCATAGTTGTAAATCCAAGTTTCGCCACCTGTGACAATATTATAAATGTCTACTTTGCCACTGCGAAAATAATTTAACCTGTATAAATTTTGGCTTTTTTATCAGGTAAATTATAGATTTTCAGTCAAGCAGCTACAGCATCATCCTTATTTATGCTAGGATTATGTTTCGTACCTCAATCTCTTCAGAATAGAACCTCCTTTCAAACGGCACTATTCACATTTCCCTATCGTGTCCATGAGGTGGAAAGTTTGAGAGAAATCGAGATTTTTCTGATTGTTTTCTAAATTTTGAGCCCCTCTGAACTCTTCTGTGTTAACGCACAATTTCAAAATTAACTGAAAAATAGTAATGGGTATACTAAAAGTGTGTACAAAATTTCAAGCATCTATTTTGAATAGTAAGGGCGGGAAAAATCTTTACCAATGATTCCTACAATGCCCCAGATTACTCCAAAAGACCTGGATGTAATATAACAATTTCCTGAGACATTCCTATTTATCCTATGGTCATCGTTCGTACATTACTCTCTTCAGAATATAACTGTCTTTAAAACAGTATCATTTGCATGTCTTCATCGTGTATCTGAGGCGGAAAAATCGTGAAAAAGAGATGTTTTGTTAACAATATTCCTTTTCAATCTTTTTGATCCTCTGGACCCCTCTGTTTTAACGCAGAGATCTGAAAAATTTGAAAAATAAAAAAGAGTGCGCTGAATGTGTGCGCTAAATTTCAATCTTCTAGAGGTGCAAAAGTAAGCCCGCCAAAAAGTAATATCCCCACAATACCCGAGATTCCCGTATAAAACAGGATCTCAGGTAAAAAAATTCCTGAGACACTCTATTTATCCTAGGGTCATGGTTCGTACATCGTTCTCTTCAGAATAGAACAGCCTTTCAAACCGTACCATTCACATATCTCCATCTTTTATCTGAGGCAAGAAAATCCTGAGAAAAGGGCTATGTTAAAAATAACCCTTTTAAAAATATCTTTTAAAAATCTCTCCCCTGTTTTAATGCAAAGATCAGAAAAAATCTAAATACTACTAAGGGGCGCACTGAATGTATGTGCAAACTTTCAACTTTCTAAGTCCAAAAGTAACCCTAACAAAAAAGTAAAAAGAAATAGGCATAACAAAATACTATTTTTTTTAAAGTTATGTTTCGACGCAGAAAGGCGTGAAGCTGTAAGTAATATGTTCTGTAATGCCTCCAGGTTTGAAATAACAGAAAAAAATCATGTACTTATTCGCTATATAAATATCAGCTTATATGATTCTAATTTTTTACTTTTGAAATTATTCCTTTCTATATATTCATACAGAATCCATGAAAATATTGCATTCCGTTCAAAATTACATTAAAAAATATTAGAAACATAGAATGAAAATACACAATAAAATGCCTGTTCTCCCGATGCAAGCTATAGCATGCTCCAAGGAAAGTCGCATCTTTAGCAATTTGTGTCAATGTATTTGCTTCTTTTAGTAAGTTACTGTATTTCTGTTACGTAACTCGTATCGATGCTAATAGATGGGGTTAGTATCAACGTAACGGCCTTAACTGCCATCTGGTAAGAATGGATATAACTGTTTGAATTTAACAATAGTTAAATCATATTCAGTAATTCCAGGAACGCAACAATAAACAGAGCACTAAATAGAACAATAAATGGTTGGATGAATGCGGGAGGTGTGGCTATGTACGATGTAGTTGGAACAAAGGGGAACACCTGAACGTTGTTGCATGACACAGCATCACATGAATATCACGGTCGCGGCCGCTCCAACTTTTATGCCGCGACGAAAAAAATATTTGATTACTTATTATTAAATTAATTTAAGATGCACCTAATGATAAAAATTTAAAAATAATTTTATATTTTCTTACTGAATTTTATATATGAAAATTCTAGGTTCAAACCTTACCTAGATTTTTTTTTTTTTTTTTTTACATCTTTGATACATATTTTAATACAAAAGTATGCGTCTAAAAATATTAAATCTACACTGAACATTTTATTTGTCAATCTAGAAATCAGCAATTCGAAAGAAACAGCATCGAGTACGCTACACGAAAAATGATGTTGAACATTCGTTAACTTATTGACTGGATAATTGTTTCAAATATTCAATATTGATAAAGGAAAATAGGATAAATGAGCTAAAAGTCGTCATGTTTTGATACCGTATTTACTTTTTTCCATAATTACTCCTAACCTATGTGTATCAGATTATTGATAACTATGTTAAGTAAAAGTTGAATATCTGCTTTATTGCCAGCAACAAAAATAATTTAAAAGTTAATAGTATTGATTCTACAATACAAAACGTAAAACTATGCGCAAAATGCCAGTGCTCATCATTAAAAGTTCAGTGCTAGTCACCAGGGACATACGTAGATGGTGGGTCCTTCGGGTTCGGATCCCTCCGAATTTACGACACTTTTGTAAATTTAGTCTATGTTTAGGGATAATTTTACTAATTCTAATATACTTTATCCTCATATTGAATTTGGTCCCCACAAATCCTTGAATCTCACCCGAAATAAATTCGTGCGTACCTCCCTGGTCGTCACCTTATAGTGAAGTGTTCGTCAAATTACAAATCCTTTAAATGGTTAAAAAAAAAGTCCTTTGATTGTTTGGAATATCTACCAATAGATTGTCTTCTCGTCTCCTACCTTTTCATTTCACCAATTCTTCCATCACTATTCACTACCATCCGTCTTGTTGAATGTGTACAGGACATAACAATGACAGATTGAACTAAAGGATTTAATTTCTTATCCGATTTAGGATTGCAATTAAGATAAGCATATTATTTAAAACATTTTCAAGCCAACGAGTGCGAGTACAGGTACAAAGCTATTAGAAAGAATATGGACTTGTGCCTATATTCAATGTTGATTAAATAATTTCTTTTTATTGTGCATCCAAAAAAATGTTCTAACGGGTTTATGAAGTGGCACTGCACAGACTCCTTCCTCCTGAAAATGACAAAGAGGAAGGTACCTACTGTATTAGTGAGCGTTTCCTCTTGTAACTTGGGTGTTATGGTCGATACAGTTAAACGAGGACATTGTGAATGAGAGTGAACTTCAAACAGCGTTATGGCACCTGTGTACAATACATTAAGCGAAAGGTCACAGAAAACATTCATAGAAGCCACTGGACGCATGTTCATGCAGCCACATATGGAAGAGAAATCAGTCATACAAGCCACGTTTGCTTGGCGTGTAAATCAGTCTGGCACTACTGCGCAAACATGCCTTGTCTGACCAATGGCGTATATGGCCGGTAGCGTCAATGATCAATGACTGAGGTGACCAACTTGAACTTTCTGCATGATATGGCTACTAGGTCATGTGACAGCTATCACTTCACACGTAGGTGGTTGTGTGACCGATTTCTCTTACAAATATGACTACATTGACTAATAGCTTGTGTGATCAGTGGCTTGTATAACAAATAGTGAATGTGTCCAATACTTCAATAATCGGTTTTTCGATGTGACGATTTTGTCTGTCATGTGGTGTCTGCGTTCTAGATCATGAGTAGCAAGTCTAAACTGGAAAGAAATGAGAAGAAAAATGAGCAATTCATTGGAAATCTCTGAGTTTTACGTCCCACGGTTATGCCGGTTAGGCTAAAGGAGACGGTGATAATGAGAGATGAGTGAAATGGTGGAATGAAGAAAGTGGGAGGAAACGGGAGTACCCCGAGAAAACCCACGAGCACGGTGTTTGTCCACCACAAAGTTCACTTGGCGGGGGCTGGGATCGAACCCGGGACCCCAAGCACCAGAGGTGAACGCTCTACCACTGAGCCACCGCGCCCCCCGAGCAATTCATTGGGTAGGAATATGGTACATTAGTGGATTGTGGGGGCCGCGGTGGCTCAGTGGTAGAGCGTTCACCTCTGGTGCTTAGGGTTCCGGGTTCGATCCCAGCCCCCGCCAAGTGAACTTTGTGGTGGACAAACACCGTGTGCGTGGGTTTTTTCGGGGTTCTCCCGTTTCCTCCCACTTTCTTCATTCCACCATTTCATCCATTACTCATTATCACCGTCTCTTTTAGCCTAACCGGTATAATCGTGGGACGTAAAACTCAAAGATTTCATTTCATTTCATTAGTGGATTGTGGTTTGCAATTTTAAGACCAACGATGGATCCGGCAGGACGTACCATATAGAGACGTTTACAACTCATACAAAGAGAAGCTCAGGCCGATAAAGGACGAACATGCGAGACATTGAGAAATACACTCAATTCAAAGCATTTGGTATCCTTCATCCCCTTATGAAACGGTATAAAGTTGGATAATGGGTCACATATGAGTTCACCACAGTGTTGTCAGTTGTCGGAAAATTTTCCATAAAACGAAAAATGCTTACGCGAATGCAATAATTTTTAAAATTAGGCTGAAAATAGGAAATTCTGACGTGTTTTTCTAACTTTTCAAGAACTATTTTTATTCTTTCCTTCATTCTCACGCGCACATAAAACACACACACATTCATCTCAAAGTTTAAGAAATGTAATTTAAAGTTCCAAATTGTGCTCCAACGCTAAGGGAGACAGTAACAATAATGAAATAAAGAAAGTGCTAGCAAATGGGAGAACCTTTAGAAAACTCACGCATATGGTGTTTGTCTACCGCAAGAGACGATTTAGCGCGGGCTAGTATCATATCATGGACTCTAAACCAGGCCGGTAGCCAGCCCAAATATGTAGGGGGGCCGGCTGAACTTGGGGGGATCTAATCATATTATAGTTCATCACCATATTATAGTTCATTTGCAAGACTACCGTGAAAATTTTAGGGGGGTGGGCCCCCTAGACCTCCTGGATACGGGCCTGTTCCAAACAGCTACATGAAAGGAGGAAGATAATAAATGAAAGTAAGAAAAGACAAACTAAAACAAGAAGGGACTCCTGCTGAAAAATGATTGTTAGTAAACGGGAGATCTATTTGCTCTGCTTTTTGTTCGTGGGATGTGACTGTAGTATATGAAACGAGTGGGGAAGTAGTAAGTTAGTGTTTTTCTTCGTTTTGGTGCGCACACAGGTTTATGGATTAAGTTTCAATAGCCAGAAATTTTAATTGGCAGGAAATTTTGTACCTAAACGAAAAATTTCATGGTTTCGGACTTGAAATTTGTTGTTATGAAACTGGCAACATTGATTCACTGGGACTTAGAAAGCAACACGAGAATTTATTTGCCTTTGTTGTCCCATCAGTGGAAGGATTTTCTTTCTTGAACAGAGTGCTGACGTGAGATGAAAATTGAATTCCTTATGATTCTTCACTGCAATGTCATCATCAGTTGATGTCACATGAGTCCATTCTGAAACCATAGAAAACATCACTGCATCAACAAAAGAGTGCTCCTTATTTGGCGGGCTGATTGGGGTATCGTACTTGAGCTAGATTCTCAAGTTAAAATTTCTCTCAGGGATGCTCAAAAATGTCCTTTTTAAGATAAAATTTCCCTAATTTTCGTTCGATATATATATATATCTCCAGGGCTGGATTTAGGGATGTGCCCTTCACTGTAAATACACACTATCTAAAATGAAAACCTAGCAGTAAAAAGCAACATATTCCGAAACTTTCTGCTGTCATGTGCCCGTTTGAAGCTTAGTTTTGCAAAAGCAATAGTTTAAGTCGTTTTTCTGAAGGTTGAAGGAAGAGAATTCACTGAACAAAGTAGTTCACACCACAGATACCTAAAGGCATTTACAAAATGGTAGTTATTGATGCACCCCTTCAACAAATCCTGGATCCTGATATATACACGGTGTTAATGAACTATACCGACAAACTATAAGAGGTGATTCCTCACATCAAAATAAGAAAAAACAGTTCATATGAACCTATTGCGGAAAGTGCATAGTTTCCGAGTTAGGGTTGTCCGAAATCGCGAAAAAGCTAAATTTCAACAGGAACAGGAACAGGGCCATCACACAGGAAAGCCAAACTGCATCAGGATCCACTCCAAGTACTATGACAGTTAGGCGTGAGGTGAGAAAACTTTGATTTCATGGTCGAGCGGCTGCCCATAAGCCACACATCACGCAGGTAAATGCAAACGACACCTCGCTTGGTGTAAGGAGCGTCAAGATTGGACGATTGAACAGTGGAAAAACGTTGTGTGGAGTGACGAACCGCGGTACACAATGTGGCGATTCGATGGCAGTGTGTGGGTATGGCGAATGCCCGGTGAACGTTATCTGTCAGCGTGTGTTGTGCCAACAGTAAAATTCGGAGGTGGTGGTGTTATGATGTGGTCGTGTTTTTCTTGGAGAGGGCTTGCACCGCTTGTTGTTTTGCGTGGCACTCTCACAGCGCACGCCTACATTGATGTTTTATGCACCTTCTTGCTTCCCACTGTTGAAGAGCAATTCGGAGATGGCGATTACATCTTTCAACACGATCGAGCACGTATTCATACTGCACGGCCTGTGGCGGAGTGATTACACGACCATAACATCCCTGTAATGGACTGACTTGCACAGAGTCCTGACTTGAATTCTATAAAACACCTTTGGGATGTTTTGGAACGTAGACTTCGTGCCAGGCCTCACCGACCTACATCAACACCTCTCTTCAGTTCAGCACTCCGTGCCATTCCCCAAGAAACCTTCCAGCACCTGATTGAAAGTATGCCTGTGAGAGTGGAAGCTGTCAACAAGGCTAAGGGTGGGCCAACACCATATTGAATTCCAGCACTACCGATGGAGGGCGCCACGAACATGTAAGTCATTTTCAGCCAGGTGTCCGGATACTTTTGATCACATAGTGTACATTCGGACCCAGAAGAAACGGGAATGGGGAATGGCGGAAACTTCATAGTTTATTCGGTTTACCAAACATTGTTAGGGTCGTCAAGTCTAGGAGGCCCAGGTGGGCAGGTTATGTAGCCAGGATGGAAGAAAGTAGGAACGCTTTCAAAGTTTTAACTGGTAGACCAACCGGAAAATGACCATTAGGAAGACGTAGACGCAGATGGGAGGACAATATTAAGATGGATCTCGCAGAAATAGGAACACAAAATAGAAACTGGATCCAGATGGCTAAGGATAGAAGTCAGTGGAGAGCTTTAGTGAACGCGGCATTGAGCCTCCGGGTTCCATAGGCCATAGAGTTTATATAATATATATATATATATATATATATATATATATATATATATATATATATATATATAGAGAGAGAGAGAGAGAGAGAGAGAGAGCATATAGAAATCAGTGCTGTGAATACTGTGCATATCTTCACAACATACATTTGTGCTTTTGATCTTCTGTTATTACTTCAACGTTATCTTGTATAAGGATATTCTCAAGCCAGGCCGCGGAGGCTTGTGGGAAAAAGAAGTTTGTCATTTTGTGTGTGGGATTCTGGAAAGAATGCCATCGTATTTCGTCATACTGCCGCAGTGCTTAGTAACATAACATTTGTTGAAAAGTTAATGTCCCTACATTTTATGTCATATTCGTTAAATCTCGCTTTTTCTTTCCTTAAAAAATTCTTTGCTAAATCTTCCCACGTCGCAGGATGTTTCCCTCAAACTAGCATCACGATTCGTGCATAGCGAAATGCTGTCGCCTTGCCAGGCGATCAACTCATCTGTGTTCCTACAGCATTTCGAAAGCGTGTGTGGAACATTGAAAATAAATTTGAACCAGTGCTAGTGAATCATGGAGGTGCTATTCTGCTTGAGGACAATGCGCGAACATATTTTGTTTTGGGATATATTCCGCAGATGTGAGCTAGGATGTTTCACTAAACGAATTGCTTGAAAATGCAATTTCTCACCCTTCGGTGCTTTTAATTACGTTGTCCGGGTACCCTCCGTATAGATTCACTTTAGGAGAATTTAACGGTTATGAGTATAAACACAGCGTACGAACATGTGCCGTGAAAGGTACACTGCAAAAAAACACCAACTTGTGCTAGGTTGGCGCCAAACAAGCACGAATAGCATCTGAGTCAGAGGAGGTCTCTCGTAGTGCGTGTGTCCATAGGAAGCTGGCGCATCAGAACGGTGAATATCCGATAAACGAGGATTTTGCAAAGAGTAAAGTTTAATCTATACATTCCACGGTGAACAAGACACGAGTAGGATAGGGGCATCTAGTCCTCACTCATGAATATTCATGAGTGTGTACTTTTTTGACATGGTAGCAGTTGGTAATACATACTTGGTTGACAGTTTGAAAAAATGGATACACCCTTTTTTCCCGCATACTAATGACACATAATGTATGCAGGTGCGGCCGGAGGTAACATGACATATAATAAATTGGTTTCCGGTGAAAAGAAATGTTAATGGGACAAGCAGAATACAGAAAAGACCTTTCGGAAATAAAATATGCAGATCACACACGTAGAACAAGGTAATTCATTAATATGCAGCACATGTAACGCGACAGCTGCTGCTGGAGAATAATCTAGAAATTTTGATCGTTGGAATGGGATATCACGTGATGGACGAAACATATTAAATACCCAGTGTTTTTTTAGTGAAAAGGAGTTATAGATTGGTTTTAAAGCATGGATTTACCGAACTCTTTGAATTTTAAAACAAGAGGTGAAAGTGATCTCGCAGAATCATCATCTTTGCCGGGGACAGAAGTTTTATCCCAACCGGTGGTGATTTCGCATTTTCCGCCATTGGAAACAGAAGTTACCCCGTCTAACTTGGATGTATTACCGGGAACAGAATTTTCATCCCAACCGGTGATGAGCCAGCAACCTCCGCCACTGGAAACAGAAGTTTTCCCGTTACTTGATGTGGATCATGAAATAGAAGAATATCCCCCTACACCTTCACCAACAGCGAGTAATTCCCCGGTGGAGAATTGGGAGTTGGAAGAATTTTTGAATTTGCCATGTGAGTGTACTGTGGAACGTACATCATTGGATTGTATAAAAGACTGTATAATATACTGGAAACCAGACGATATATGTATTTGTTTTGCTTGCGGGTTCGGAGACGGCAGTCAATGGACACATGATTGTTTGGTGTTGGATACGGAATCTCTTGAATAGAAAGCTATAGATGCTGTAACGAAATTTGAAGTTCGTGAAGAATTATTATCAATTTACAGAAAAAAGCATGGACAGCCTTTTGCGATGATATGGAATTTCATTGAACGTTTCCGAGATCTTGTGTGGGACTTTGAATATAGACCCATTCTATTAAAAATTTTACTAGAAAAAGATTATGGGAAATACGTGGACATATGGTAAATTGTGTATTGTTTGATTTCCTTTTATTAGTAATCATGTATTGTGATAGTGAGAATTGTGGACAAAACATTAGTGAAAATTGTGTGTTAGAAACGATAAGTGTATACTTACGCTCAAATGGAATAAGTGGTATGCAGCATAATCCTGGAACTTTTCTTGAAAAGCACTTGTTGAATGATAAGACTTTAGTAGAACTCTTTGAAATTTTTCATGAACGGCATCGTGAAATTTCAATCACAAACTTTATGTTAAAAACTGGTGAATGTTTAAAAAATACTGAATTTATTGGACAACTTATTCCAGTTGTCATGGAACGTTCGTGTGAAATTTCAGTTTGCCATAAAATGTATATTGTAGACATACAGGGATTTAAGATTTCCCCGAATGAATTTGTGATACGTGAATTTTGTCTTACTGCGTGTGATGATACTTTAAATTTTCATTGTTTAGTAAAAGTACCATGCGAATTTAACGATTTACCAATAGGTTGCCAAAAACAAATCGATTGGCTTACAAACCACTTGCATGGCTTGTCATGGTCTAGTAAGACTGGCTATCTCGTATCACATATTCGGAATATTATGTATGATTTTTGTGCATTAGATGCAACTTTCCTTTGTAAAGGTGGGGAAAAAGCCAATTGGATAAAGAAAATCTTTGCGTTAGCAAACGTTGTGGATCTGGAAAGAAAAGGTTGTCCACCATTAACAGAATTACAAGGTACCGTTTGTAATGAAATTTGTTCATTTCATAAGCAAGTAGAATCAAAATCGGCATGTGCATATCGAAATGCACAACAATTGAATTATTGGTGGAAAAATGAGCGATCCACAACCCTTACTAAGGGCATAGCAAGTTTAATGTTTTCATTGTAATCTTAAAACTATTGTAAGGAAGATATATTTTATGGAGAAATAAAAATATAAAAGTTTAAAAAATTGGTATTTATTTATTTCTAAAAATCTACAAACATCTACTTTTTTTCTTTTTCATTATGTTTTCTACATGTTTTTTGACAAGCTTATCATTATTTTTTAATTTTTTATGATTAAACATTGCAATACATTTGTCAAATGAAACACCACGTATCATATAATACAGAAAATATAATACAAAATATCCACACATGATAGAATGATTATCTTGAACTTGTACAGTATTTACAAAATAGAGTTTACAATTCCTTTGTAGGAACTGTTGAATTAGTTTAGGCACACCCTGTGCCAGAGAATCAAAATAGTATCCATGTTTATTGTTATTGATATAGATCGCTACCCAATGGCTACCAGGTAAATCAGACTTGTCCAAATTAATAATCAGTCCTACAGGGTGTTGAACAAGTATAGGTAAACGATCAATGGGATAAATTCCAGTCACATTTGCACCGGTAATGCAGTCCTTTAGTAACACTTGTAATAATTGATCACTATACATGTTTATTAGTCTATTTCATCCTTACTTTCCTCCTCTTGTTTTATTTTGGATGGAACATACGTTGCACTATTTGGATTTACGTATAAAACATAACCATAGACTTTTAAGTATTCGGCATATAATAAAGCTTCACGCACACAACACTTAAATTGTCCAAATCTATGTTTTAAATAAGCACAAGAGTAAACATGAAATCCCAAGGAAGACGCTTTTGGGCACTGTAAATCTTCTAAATTCACAACAGTCCGTTCCAATAGTTGCTGCAGATAGTTCTGACGTGTTTTACCATAAGTATACAAGGTACAGGTATTAGCACAATATTGTTTCAATATAGTAGGTAACAATGAGTAATCTACATCGCCATTGTACCAGTCAATACCATAATCATGTTGTACTAGATGTTTATTCGAAAGTATGAGCGGCACACGTAATTCATGTAATGGATATGGTGGTTTAAAAATCCAGCTTTGTACAAAGGGGATATCAGGATTTACAATTGCAAGTTCCTTAATAATAATATGATCATCATTATCGTTGAACGCGGAGAAGTGAACAATAACCCTCATGGCACTCAAATGACGAAATTTTACATTGTATGATCAGTATATACATTCCTGTCTTTATCGATTTGAATGAGAGAGTCAAATTGAGCGTACACAATGCATGTAATGGAATTTTGTAGAGGTTGAGAAAATGATAATTTTAAATTGACAGGGGAATCACGTATGACATCCCACGTAGAATCATCTAATGTTCCTGTTGGAGATAGAATGAACGGGTACAAAGTGTATCCATGTCGAAATTCTTCACGGGAAATTGTATGTGAATGATCTTGATAATATATACCGGTACCGGAAAACAGAGTGGAATATGTTTGAACATATAATCCATTTTCAAAATTAGGAGTGAGGGGTGTCGGTGGAAATGATTTTGAACCAACTTGTAATTGCAGTTTGTTAACGTTAAAATGTTGAAATTCAAAAGGATTTACATGTGGTTGACCATTAAATGCAGCGTTTGATACAAAACCTATAACAACACCTTTTGGTACTTTACCCAAAAATAAATTATCGAGATTATATGAACTTACTTCTGCGGGAATGGTATAGGTACGAGTTTCAACACGAGTAAGAGGTATGCTGGCCGGAATGTGTTCCATGCCAGAATTGATTTGCATAGCTAAGTCGGCAGCAATATCTAGACGCCGCACGTGAAGTGTTACGTCTTCAAGTTTGACTTTATATGCTGTATTTTCAGCAGACATTAAACAAAACGTATCTTTTGTACGATGTAATTTTACACGTAAGCTTACTTTATTAGGAAGCATACATCCCACACCGGCAATATCAGCATGGATACGGCCATACATATCGAATGATGCACTATTTCTAACATACTGGGCACGATTTGTAAATCCAGTATTTGCATTACCTAATACATTAAATTGGTTTGCAGTATCTTTATACCATAATCCCCCAGTTAAATGGGTTCGAGCGGCATCACTACCATAATTTAATAATGTTTCGATATAAGCCCGGTACGGATATGAACCAGATGATGAACTAATTAATTTATCGTTTAATAAAACATCAACTTGACTAAATAACGAATGAAGAAAATTATTTACAGGTGCTACAATATCCGCCGCAACTAAATTTGTATTATCGTTTTTTGTAATTTTACATTTTACATAGAGATACAAGTATGCAGTGTGAATAAAATCACCAGTTTCACCAGGTACAACAAATTCAATTGGTCCTTCTGACGATAAAGTAGAAACCGGACGATATTCAACAGTGGAAGATGACTCAATAGCAGTTTGAGTCATTGGAATAGTAAACAAATCAAGTTCACTTGTACAACATTCAGGACTACTTCCACTGAGTAAAGCCATGATTAACTAAATATATCACCGGAATATTTTCGATTACGTTTGACCGGAGGACCGAATTGTACAATAGCAGGAGCCTTACGTTTTCGTGGACGTCTCTTACCACTACCGGTTAACAACTGACTAAGTTTATTTGCAGCTTTAGTTTTTAATGTTTCTCCAGCTTCTTCTACGCGAGCACGAACGGATTCTTTAAACGGACGGTCTTCTAGTACATCACCTGCAACTTGTATTCCTGTTTGTAACGCTTGCCGGCCTACAGCTTTGGCACCTTGTTTTAATAAAGGCAATGCAAAACGAAATAAACCTTTAAAGAAACTACCAATCCCATGACCCCGTTGATAAACTGGACCTGAAAAGAAGGGAAGGCCACGTCCCCGCTGATAATACGTATGTTGCTTTTTCATTTTCCAGGAGAACGTTTAAAATGAAGTGTCACTGTCAGTGTCCCGGAACGAAATGGTAAATTTCGTCCTGCGTGGTCCTTTAGTAGTATTTCAACACTGTTAAAGCAAAATTTAGAGAGTGGTATATAGTGAATATCTTGATATCGTAACGTTTGAACTTTTCCATAAGTCATATTGCCAACAGTTGCAATACGTAGTATGGGAGCTTGCGTGTCTCCCACCAATTGATATTCAATAAGATCAGTATACACAAAAATTGGAAAAGGATATCCAATATCTAAGTATGGTTGTTTAAATCCCTGTTTTTGAATAATGAGATCATTTTTTTCATGAAAACCTAGTTGTATAGCCAAAGTAGGTGAAAGTGTTATAAATTCAACGTTTGGTTCAGAAGTAACATGAATAATATTGGAAGCGTTAAATCGTATAAATTCTGAAACTTTATTTAATTCTTCCAGTATGTGTTCAATGTTTGCATAATATCCAGGAGTAATTTTACTTTTCATAATTTCATGACCTTCTAATTTGTACCAAACGATATTTTCATCTTCGGTGACATTATGACACGTTAAAGGAATATGTATTTCACTTAATCCGACACACCAATCCGTATCTGTTAAACGTACAGTATTTTTCAAATTATTAATGAAATGGGTTGGACTATTTTTAGGATAAACGTCTGTACTTGCATTTGAAACCAGTGTAATGTAGAAACTGTCTTCGATGCTTTCAGAAATCATTTTCGTTTAAAGTGAAGTGTCAAGTTCGAAGTTCCAAAACGAAATGGTAAGTTTATACCGAGTTCATCTTTTAAGTTTACTTCTATCGTATCAAAATATTTCTTTTCAACTTTCACGTACTGCGGGTTATGAAATAAAATATTTTTGATTCGTCCATACCGCTCGTAAAATATACTAATTTTACGAAGTAAAGGTCCAATTTCTTCTTGTTGTTTTACAATATCCACACATACGTTAACTTCTGTTGGAATATTATAATCGAGGTTACAGGGATATTTTCCCTGAGGAGCCAGAAATTGTTCCCTATGTTGATCTTTTATATACACCACTGAATTATAAAAATTTGAATTTTCATTCATAAAACCGAGTATATGTTGTAAACCTTTTGTTATGTCTAGAATACACCGATCACGTGACCGGAAGGAATGTTGAATATACACTTGATTCTTAAAATAATTATATTTTATTATACGTACTTTCTCGGGAATTAGATTTAAGATGGCTTTAATGGATGCATAATATCCCTCTGTTACTTTAACAGGATATCGAATATATTCACCATCAATAAATGTATCGATTGTAATTTGTTCACCCGGACCAACATTATAAAAACTCCACGGTATATTAATTTGTGTTAAGCCCACAACCCACTCTCCGTCCGTTAAATCTATGGCCCTTGCAAGTTTTACTCGAAATGAGGATGTTGTATTATCAAAAAGTGTACTACTTGCATTGGAAGGTAACGTCACGTAAAAACCGTGTTTCAATGACGAATTCATTATGCAGACTGAATACTAGATACTCGAATCCACGAATTCATACTTTCTGGGTAGCCTAACCATTTTACGAAAACCCACCCCTTCTTGCGTTGAAGAACTTTTTCAATTAAATAGGTTTTGTTTGAGCTTAGAAATATTTTTTGTAATTCTTCAGCATAAAATATTCCTTTAATTTCATCACCATTCCAGTCTTTTAATTTATAAGTTACAGGATTTGATTTTATACATTTATCAACGAGAAATATTTCTCTAGACCAATTTGGCAAATATCCTTTTTCAAGCTTATGTTTATATTTAGTAATACGAACATAATCTCCTGCTTGAAATTTACAAGTTAATTTCTTCTTGTGTACAGTCTTTCCGTACAGCGTATTCCACACTTGATTGATATTTGAATCATTTACTTCTGCGGGTGCCATTTTAATAGTTGAATGATAACTATGATTATAATTGTGTACAATTTGATCCAACACATCAATGTACCGATACGTATTTTCTGCAGTAAAATAACGATATATTTTACTTTTAATGGTACGAATTACTCTTTCTACTAACGCACATTTCATTTCCGAATGTACACTATAATGATTAATCCCAAAATCTTTAAACACTTTCTTTACATGGCGATTATAAAATTCTGACCCTAAATCAGTTTGAACGTGAACCAGTAATGGCACTTGGTTTAAAATTGAAGTTATTGCATTAGCCATTTCAGGCCCTTTCTTTGTTTTCACAGGAATGCAATACAAGTACCGCGAAAAAATGTCAATTGCACATAAAATATAGCGATATCCGTCATTATACTTTGCAATATTTTGCATGTCCGCCAAATCGCATTGTAATGTTTCATTAGGACCACTAACATAATATTGTTTCCGTGGAAATGTTTTTCGTATTGGAGCGTGCATTGTATATGCATCTTGTGATGCTAACCATTTTTTAATTTTCTTTCGGGATAATTTTGTTTTACGTTCTAATGTACTAACACTGGATAAAGATGCAGGATCTGAATACTTGTAATAGATTTTTGATAATTTTGTCATTTCTTATTTACATTTTATATTCTTTCCAATACCGAAATGCGTTAGCTGCAATTGCGGGAGATACTGCAGTCGAAGAAGAATGCCGTTTTCGAATTTTACTGCCAGTCACTTTCGGGGTTGTAAAAGCAGGTGAAGGCGGTCCTGGTGTACGTGAACTAATAAACTCCCGAGGAACATTAATATCATCCAATAACGTTTTAAATGGCTGTAATCCTACTGGTTGTGTTGAATATTTTCGTGTACGAACGACATCATTTACTAAATCGATAATATTGGAACCGGGAATGATATTTCCATCGATAGTTACTGTACCTGTTTGATCCCACGAGATTTTCTGTGAATTAATGAGTTGTTTAAGTAATAAATCCGTTTTCCTTCGAAGTGTTTTTGGTACTGATTGTAATATATCGGGTACAAGAGTTAAAATACCACTATCTGTACGACTACTTGCATTTTCTGAGTCAACAATGGGTAGGGCAATAGGATTTTCCGGTGTGGGACTCGATTTATAATGTAAATATTGATGTAATACTTGCTGATACAATTTCCATTTTTGTTCTCTACTCAAATCTGTACGTTGTAAGATTTCGCTCATATCTTTATCTAGTCTTGATTGATGTGCTTCATGCGTCTTTAAATTAGATTGTATTCTATGAAGTGCATTTTCTGGAACTAATAGCATTTTACGTAATTCCGACATGTTATCTTCCAAAAATTGTTGAGGCTAAGGCACCAATGAGTGGCCCGAGAATTAATGGAAGTAATGCACCACCTTTCTGTAGTAATAATTTCTTTTTCTTTTTAAGAGAAAGTTTTGAGGAGAGAGCACGTAAGATCTTCTTATGTCTACGGAGCCTTTGCTTCTGAATTAATGATATGGGGATATTTCCTTTTATAGTATTTTTTGCTACTTGTGATATGGTACGAATCAAATCACCCGGTGCGTTTTGAAGAATAACTTTCCGATCGGATGGCTTGCATTTCGCAAGCGTGCAGAGCGTATTGTAATGATGTTTTACCTTCAACATCTTGATGCTAACTAAACATAAAACGGTGTGGCCGCGTTTTTAACACTACTGTACACATGCATTATTTCTCCGGGAAATATATTTGTTCTCAGTCGTAGGGCATCATGTGTTTGTTGTGTAAGGTCAAACAATAAATACGTGTGTGGTTTTTGTGTAATTTCCTCAAAGACATTCACGAGTTGTTTGCTTTCACGAGGCATAATTTGTCTTGCTAAATATTCAATTTGTAACTTATCACGTGGATTCTTAAATACCACTATATAATGTGCATTTAAACTAATATCTCGAGCATGCCGGTTTTTTGGAAATAAATTTTGAACAATAAATATTACGGTTAATTTTTTGTGGTGAGCGTACTTGGTAAATAATTTGGCCACATCGTCATTTGTTTCTGACATTAAATCATCTAATATGAGTAATGAATTTTCACTTATATCAAAAGTATTTATATCGGGGATTCCTTCCAGAAAACGTATTTTTGCATCAACGTCCAAGTTTGGTATAACTGCGCCATAACACCATACAATTTCTTTAAAGGAAACATTAAACATATCATTTCTTTCTTTGATTAATCGATTCACAAAGTGAGTTTTACCAGCACGGGAAGGGCCGGCTATGAGAATAGTGCACGGATGTTTAAAACGTAACATCTTCGTTGCAAATGACACAATGTGATAGAAACTCTGCTTTTTATTCCCCAAAAAACGAGTCTCTGGCCAATCATTTATGAGATCTATAGCCATACGGAACAGTAACACTTTTTGGTACGTCAGTCACAATGTCAGCGTCTATTCGTCTGCGTTTACTGGTCACCATTTGATGTGTCTTTAGTTCTCTTCGAGAAAAGATGCGCAAATCTGGTTTCCGAACAATTTTGGATGGCATTTCGATTACAGTTGCCTCCCGATTCCCCGTCACTAAATCATAAAAACTATCAAAATTAATTTTATCACTTGTTCTGTGATTTAATGTTATTCCACGTATTTTATAGACATATTTCATTTCCCCACTAGCATTGCGTAAAGCGTAGGCGTAATTCTTTGCACCTAATGCTATTACTTTACGTATTTCCCAACCTTCGGGAACTTCATTTGTTAACCCACCCAAATACGAACTTAATTTTAATGGGAGTTGCTCATCTTTTCTTTGTATAAACATGATACTGTCCGTATCGCAATAGATTACATTCTGTTCTCCAACACTTGTTAGTAGATCATACAGCCACAGTCGTGCCCATGATGTTATAAATGCTGCCAGCACAACATTTGAAAATGCTAATGGGATATTTTCACTCTCACAGTCTTTATATTGAACAATTAAATGAGTTTCACCAACTGGTGTTACAGCTTGAATTTCATATTTAGGATCTGTTAAAATTTTTAAAAAATCCTCTGCTGTATCAACCATTGTGCACTGTGAAAGGTCTGTTCTTTGTCCCCATTTCCCGTACAGTGAATTCAAAAACAGTTTTGCTGTACTGCGCAGGCCTGGATTATATTCTATGTTCTCATAATTTAGTTGTATTCCTTCATGCCTGAAATATTCTTGAATGTACTTTTCCTGCTCTTCTTTTGTATTGCATTCTGCAGGAAAGCCTGAAGCTTCTTGTTTCATTTGTAAAAAGGATTTCACATATGACCCAAATAATCCTTCACAAACATCTTTTTCCGGGACTAATAAATCAAACTCCCATATTTCATGAATTTCAATTAGCTCATACCCATTGTCTAATGCTTTGTGCAGTTCGGGGGTACAAAACGTACCTGTAATGATACGTTCAAGATCTATGTGCGTACATTCATCATCATTTTGTTCATCCATGCACGATTTACACAATCCAAAGATTAATCTTCCTCCCGTAACATAAGGGAGGATTGGAAAATATAAATCGGAGGGTGGAAGAACACTGCATTTTACAAGTCCATGAATGTTTCGCACATTGGGGAAATTGGGGCCATTGTGTACTTTAGGTACATTCACAGGCATGCCTCGTTTACACATTGTTGCGGGATAAAGCGAGGTGACATCTACGTAAACTACGTATTCGTCCTCTGTACAGTCTACATATAACTTAAAATTTTCTGTTCTACCTCCTTGATAGGCAGATTTTGGAATGAGAGGATCACGAATATGTTTGCACCGTTGTTCGATGATCTTCTGTATATGTTTATCACGTTTTACCATTGCATCCCATTCACATTCCCAAATTTCTATTAAATTATAACCTAATTTTTTCAAATAGTTGCGGCAGTGCACTGTTTGTTCGTATCTCTTTTCAAAAGTGTTGTACGCACCATTTTCTTTGCATAAAATGCTATTTCTATTATCTTTGTAGCAGCTTTTACAGGAATGCCAGTAACATCCCATAAACTGATATATAGTGTTTGTTTTAGCGTCAAAACCATCGACTTTATATCTGCCAAACCGTTCCTCCAACGCATTATTCGAAGTAACAATAGATCTCTTTGTTACGTGTTCCATATACTTCAACCACTTTAATGCTTTAATACTCTGTTGTTGAGTAAGTTGGAACCCGTTTGGAGGAATAACTGGAATTGTGTTTTCAATCAGGTGATGACACCGGTACGTCAACATTGCTAGACTAGCGATCGTCGTGCTGGAAATAAAACATTGAATACCATTTGTTTTCTCTTCAATCATGGAGGTAAATTTAATTACTGCCTCCGCCAATATACGCACATCGTTCCGGCAGTACTCCATCAATTCTTTCTGAAAATCAAAAACATCACCATTCCGTACTCGCTCTTCATGCCACAGCATAAGTTCTGCCCGGTCTGCCGTACTACGTGAGTCTGGGTCATAATAATGCAATGCTGGCCATTCTCCAACATAATTTTGATGTTCCTCTGTATTAAAGAGATATGGAAAATCTCCTTTTTTCAATTCAACATTCAATCCTAAGGTTTTCGGTAATTTGGATAATTTTACACCAAGATAAAGAAAAGTGTCCCGGAAATAAAAACGATTACTAATACTAATTTGAAATATCTTTTGACCGTGCATAAGAACATGTGGAGTTATTTTTTGTTTCTCAATAAGTGTGCGAACACAAAATAGACCATCATATCGCGAATTATTGTGAGCAAGTGCCACAATGATCTGATACTCTGGCCTTTCCATAAGCACATGTTCAATAAACGCCTCCATGGTTGTGAAAGAAAACATACGGTTCCCGGATATTTTATCTCCGCACTTGAAACATAAACTATCTACTCCTGTATTTATGCAGTGGAAACATACATTCAAACAACAACATAAATTTACGGCATGCTCCCGTTCACCTTTCTCATTTGGTGCTAATAGCATGGTTTCCACATCAAATATAATATACAAAAACCGTTCAGTGCGTTTTAGTTTACACTTTTGAACGAAACATCGATGGCCAACAGTTACGTGCACTTTACAAAGACTACAATAGTAGTCGCCGCATACATGAGCTGATTTTCTTTTTCTCACATCATACATTACACCACATGCGTTACACAATTTTACGTAATCACATGTGGATTTCTTTACTTTATTTAGTGTTAAATGGTTATTAAAGCAAATGCCTTCAGCAAAGTTTCTATTACATTGTGTACAATGTACCAATTTCGCGTTAGTTTCTTTACTATGAAAATGTTCACAGTACGAACATCTCATCTGACATTGGTGAGCACTTTTATCTGATCTAAATCCTTCCAAGCACGAAAAGCAGAAATTCCTCTTACCCATAAATGAATTAATATTCTTAATGGGCTGGAAATGGCCCACAGTATCCCCTCTCTGATACAGAATAAATATCTTTTTCTCCGCATTTATTCCTGGGTAGCGTACCACAGGTGTTCTGGAATCTTCCGGTAATTCATATACTACAATTTGATAATTCTTTTTCACTAAATAATTTTGAAAGGCAACTACATCTTCCAAATCAAATCCCTGTTTCCGTTCAACGTACATTTTTGCATCATTACACAATTGTTGTGCTTTATTTTCCCATGTTTTGCGTGTAGGCAAGGTCATATCATATAAAGCCTGCTTACTTTGTTCATGCTTTGTAATCCAATATACTATGGATTTTGGCAGACAAAGAAAATCACTAGCCTTTGTGGCCACCACATGATCCTTGAAAAAAATACTCATTTCTGCATATTTTCTTACCGCTGCGCGTTTAGGTATACCCTGTCCGTGTAATCCATCAACGATGTCAAACCGGAATTCTAATTGATTTCCTAAAAGAAATGATTCATTGCTATTTAGTACGTTCTCCACCGTTCTAAGAACCACATCGGTATTCAAATTTTGACGTTTTCTCCATGGAACAAACACTTCTTTATTCAGGAGATCTCGGTCGGAATTTATTCTTAAACCGACAAAATCGTGGGGTCGTGTATCCCTCAGAACGGTAGAAAGCGCATAATCCATCATGGACGTAATATAATCCATGGGATTTATAATTATATGTTGTACAGTTGGTTTTACAATAATTTCCACCCCTTTCATATTGAAACGCGGGTATTCTCTCACATTTCTCCCCACAATTTCAAACATATTACACTCTCTTTCATTTCCTCCATACCCTCGCAATGGAGGGTGCTGAGAAGTTGTGGGTCGCATATCTTCTGAATAATGTGCATTATTCAGACGATCAACACGCGCATTTTCTTCCTCAATTTCTTGTAATTTTTGCCACAACATCTCTGTAAAGTCAGTTTCGGAATTTTGAATTTCTACTGGTTCATCCAAATTAATTTCATTTAATAGTGCCCAATCAATATGTAATGAGTCATCATCATCATCATCATTATGTTCTGATTGAACATTTTCTCGATTTCCCGTAAATGAAAAGAACGCGGATACACTTTTGTCACTCACTCGCTCTAACTGCCCCTTCTCAGAAGCCATATAATTTAAATATGACATAAATGCCGCATCATACAGTCGATCTTCACGGAAAAATCCGTGGTCAAAAAGCTCTATAATATCCGCTGCTGAGCGAACATTATTCAGAACAATATATTGATTATTTTTATAATATAGGTACAAAAGCGATAGTAGATCACTTACAATTTCAGACGATCCAACATACCCTGCTGCTTGCAGGTCCACTACTTGTTGCCAAGTCTGTAAAACACGTTCAGCACTATCCAAGCCTCTCAGTCTTCCCTGGAAAATGGTTTCATCAATCACGTTAAATTCCTCAAAGTAAAACTCCATTTTTTTCTGTAAAATACAAGACAAAAAAAGTGCAATCAATATATGTATACAATGACTAAAAACCTGAAAACAAACAAAATTTTGAAAAAAAAAAAAAATAATAATAATAATAATAATAATAATAATAATAATAATAATAATACTTACCGAATAATAGTTTATCTCTGTTTAAGTGATAATCCAATTGAAATCCACGTCTTTCGTGCTCTCTGCTTTTTCTCGATTCTATCACTTATTTGCTTCAGCACCTAAAACAGAAAAGAAAAAAAAATGCAATTAGTTACCGTATTACGACTTTTCAAATTACAAAATATAATATTCAACGTAACACTAACGCTCAACCATATTGGCTTTGCATGTAAAAGAGCCATGGTTCGATTCCCGGGGCGCATTCTGTTAACTACCTATCCAATATAAGATTGTAAAATATACCATTTATAACTGAAAAAAGTCTACAGTGCAAGCAAGCGTACGGTTCTCCACGTGGGATAGCCCTGGTTCGAGTTCCGGCAGTATCATGGCTCCCTACTCAATAAAACTTCCCATATACTTTCTAAATACCAGTTATATCTTACACAATTCATAGCTACATATAAGTAACAATATCTGCTAAGCAAAATGTTTATCGTACGGCTTTTCACGTGGAAGAGCTCTGGTTCGATTCCCGGGAGCGCATTCTGTTGACTTCGTGTTATATCTTACACAATTCATAGCTATGTATAAGTAATAAGTTCACACTGCAAGCATACAATTTAGCGTACGGTTCTCCAAATGGGAGAATACTCATTCGATTCCCGGTGCAATCATTAATGTTGCTTCCCTACATATTACATTATACTATATCTTAGTCAAGTTATAATTCCATAAAAGTACACCGAGTCATATCATTTTTTCAATACCGGAAAATCCGCAATCAATTCCCGATAAAACCAAACAGTTCCGTCCCCTTATACTCCTAACAATTACAATATGTCCCTTTCCCATATAAAAATGAACAAGTATAATACAAGAAAACTACAACGTTATTACTTACCAATCTTCCAATCTCTCCTAGTAGTAAAATATCTTCTTCGCAAAGTTAACACTTGATGTTCTTGGTGCCCTCTTCTTTCTAAATGTACACATCATGCAAATGCATCAGTATTTATATGCCCTTAAATCTTTCCAGAAGGTTCGAGTGTGTTCTTTCCCCTATTGCAACAATAATAAGGTTAGAAAAAAGATCTGGAAGCTTCTAGTGCTTTCTTTCACTCATTCCGACGATCAAAATTTCTACAATATTCTCCAGCAGCAGCTGTCGCGTTACATGTGCTGCATATTAATGAATTACCTTGTTCTACGTATGTGATCTGCATATTTTATTTCCGAAAGGTCTTTTCTGTATTCTGCTTGTCCCATTAACATTTCTTTTCACCGGAAACCAATTTATTATATGTCATGTTACCTCCGGCCGCACCTGCATACATTATGTGTCATTAGTATGCGGGGAAAAAGGGTGTATCCATTTTTTTTTAAAACGTGCATTACCAAGTGCTACCATGTCAGAAAAGTACACACTCATGAATATTCATGAGTGAGGACTAGATGCCCCTATCCTACTGACACGATCTAATATTCGAAACTATTTCGCTACACTATTTCTCTTGTACTTTTTATATATATTTTGAGGACTTCTGGCTCATATCCGCGAAAGGGAAACTTTCCTTTCATTACCTCTACTTTCATTTAAAACAGAAGCTTTATCCTTAGCCATCAAAGTATAAAATTCACAGAATTTTGGGTTGAGCATTCTTGTCTTGGTAATATAGAGTGTCTCTCCCAAATTCATCGAAGAAGCAATAAATATATTTTATTCATCAAAAGTATTAAATATCATTTTATATTTACCAGATGAAATAATGCTTTCGCGGGGAAACTTAATCTTCTGCTACAAGCGAAACAGCAGAGATTGGTTTCCAATTACAATTTGTAAAGTAGTCAATTGTAAATATGTATTAGGAAGTATGTAAGTAAGAAATTCGTAACTTCGCATCGATATGGTACAAAATTCGAAATATGTTCTTTTATGTTTAATTAGCGTCATCTGTTATTTTGAAAGTACAAAATTAGAAGTTACAGTATTTTGTGTCCTTAATGATAGATTACATGAGAAGGAAACGAAAACTAAACTGCCAAACGGACATTAGGATATATAATCCTACTATCTATTCATGTTTTTGGTATTAAAAATAATGAATAATAACGTAGTAAAAAGAAATTGGGTCTGTATTTGGTTATTAGAACTTAACCACTGCCGGATTCGATCCATCGCATCGTGCTTTGTCCGTTGAGCCTAGTACATGGCTGTGGCTCGAAATGGGGGAGTAACAACCCCTTGACCCACCCAACACCACAATGCCTTGCTGGCAGCAACTCCAACACCTCGCACGGACGCAGCAATGATGGTGGATCGTCCCAGAAGGTACGTTCTCCAGAACACATCCCCAATTCCTGGCCTCCAAGGAGCTAGATTACAGGAACGCGCCACCGTCCCCAGCCGAGGAAAGATATTTTGAATTTAGTATTTAATTTTTCCCATATATTATTTTCATAGTAGGAATTGTAAAAATAGACTGTAGTAGGGCTATTAGCAAACTTTACGGGAGATTTTTTAATCAAGACGTTTATATATAAAATGTTATAGTATTTTTATCTTTTACTTCCTATGTGTGATTTTTTCTTTGACCTAAAACTTGAAATATGCTATTAATTGAAACCTGTATGTACATTAGAGTTGCCAACCGCAGAGAACAAAATTATCTATATTCGTCTTTAAAATTATCGTACATTACAAAAAAATTATCATATATTCGTTGTGCAGACAGATAATAATTGTAGAAACAAATATAATACTATTAATAATCAAGGGGGGCAAGGTGAGGCGCTCGCCCCCCACTAGAGGAAATTGTACTTCGGAATATCGAAAATCCAATATAATTTTTAGAATAGTTACATCCAAATTTGAAACTATATTTGAAATGTCGCTTATACTTGCCCCCCCCTTGGAAACCACAACATGGGCGCCCTTGTTAATAATAGTAATAATTAATAATAAACTTAACAAGTAGTCTTCAGTTTCGAACTCCAATTTAGTGTCAGTCTAGTCGTCGTTTTACAAGTCCTCATTAATAGGCCTTACTACTCTGAACAACAATATTTCCATCCCCTCGTAAACGTAATTAAGTTTAAAGAATGGATGCGGCATTGTCATTTCCTAATTATCAAATCGTTATTGATATATTTTAGCGGGAATGACTATTAAAACCCTCAGTATGCGTACTTTATAATTATTTAATACACATCTACAATTTATTTGTACATTCGAAAACAATCCAAGAAAAGTGTGCTTTCTAAAATTATCGTATATTCACCTATTATCGCAAGGACATTATCGTATATAACTTTAAGGCTTAAATTATTATTTATCACGATAAATTATCGTTTTATTGGCAAGCCTGATGTAGATGCTTTTATGACTGACATCTATCGTCTTTTTATGGTAATGCTGAAATACAAATAGTTATACAAATACAACCACTTGTATGCATGCATGACTTGTATGTATCATGCGATAATAATTGAATCAGTCATTGCGTAAAGGCCATATGTCCGTCCCCACCACATTTTTATTTTAGTGGAAATTCGCGACGTACGAGAAAAAATGCGCATCCCCTGTGAAAAGGCCAATTGTCTGGTCACAGTATGTCACATATCCTACACTATTGCCTCAATACCATCAATGCCATTATACACGTCGAGTTTGAAATTCAAAGTGTTTTCTTTCTCCTCAACAATTTACTTTGGTGGATATGACCTTTTCGAAATGATTGATTCAATTACACTCACTATACACATACATTATACTTATTTTCTTCATTGTACTTCAAATTATGTTACCATTTTGTAACTGCAAAATATTGCATATTTTCTAGAAGGGTAAATAATATTAAAAAACAAACAGCGTTAGTATGCAAAGCTTTATTTATCTTCGTTAATCTTGTTTGGTAGATAATTAACACTCACTCCCTATTTGGTGCTCTCTTTATATATCTCTATAGAATTATTACGTAAAGAATTATTCAGCGGATAATGTTGGTTAATCTGCGGAATATAGTTAATAGCTTTTCTTGCAGTGACGTACAGATAATTTCATCATGGGTGGTTCAAGCTCCAAAGTCCATAAGTTCTCAGGATTTTTGTATATAAATATATGTATACCCGGATCCAAAGGGAAGGCTATGGGGGCTATAGTCCCTCCCCCAATGACGCTCAGGTATACACAGGATAAAATGGGCTTCAATCATACTATTTTTACAGTTGATAAAGTGGCAAACTATGGTTTAGCACCTCCCTTGTGTGTTAAAAACAGATTTTATGAGAAAAAAGAGGAATAAATGAATATGATAATTTGTAAAAAAGTTATAATGCTTAAGTAATTCTAAAAAAAAAGCCTTGAAAAGAGGAACCATGAATATGTTTTTTTTTTTTTGTTATAATAACTTGTCCTAAAGGACAACGGAGGTAGAAACTAATGAGACTTCAATTCAAAAAATAATCATAAATCTCTTAATTTGAAGTTAAGATTCATAAAATTTGGTAATATATGGGGATTTAGGTTGGCAGAAGGAGAGTGAAAACGGAGGCAACAGAGACGTTCTTTTAGCAATGTGCAAAAAAAACTAACTTTGGACTTTGGGTAAGAGGTTGCCTTATACTTATGTGAGTTTCAATTGCTATCACCTGTAAAAGTTAGCTAAAAAAAAAAAAAAAAAAAAAAAGAGCGTTTCAAGTTTGGTTTTCTAGCGTAATTAGTTTTTACAACAAGTAACTCAAATATGCAAATAGCATCATAAATATCCATCTTGTGTGTGTTAAAACTCTCTTTGTGTAACTAAAATTGTTATTAAGCATTTCGAGGTAGAACAGGTTCTTTTACTTAAATTTTACAAAAAATAAAATAAAGTAAAACCTACCTCTTATGCACAAATACAATAGCATGGGATACTGCTTGTCAGTAAATAATATAACCACAAATCAACTACCATACCCAACTAAATGTAATTTGATTAAGCACTTTTTTAATCATTTGATCATATCCTGGATCCGCGGCAGTATATATATTTGGAGATTTATAGATTTATAGAAGGTATTTGGAGATTTATAAGATAAGTAAGTGGATACGAGATATATTCAACTTTACCAGATATAAAACACAAATTGAAGCAGGCTTGCCAACCATTTAATAATTTATACGATAATATTCGATAATTTAAGCCTTAATGCTGTACACGATAATGACCTTGCGTTAATAGGTGAATATACGTTAATTTTAGAACGGGCACTTTTTGAAGTATTTGAACGTGCAAATAAATTGTAAATGTGCATTAAATAATTATATAACACCCACATTGAGGTTTTTAACAGTCGTTTCCGCTAAAATAAATCCATGACAATTTGAGAATTTCAAATGGGAAGCCTGTATCCACTTTAAATCCAATTACGTTTACGAGGAGGTGGAAATATTTTTGTTGTTCAGAGTAGTGTTAAGATTTTGTTTTTTTTTAAAAATGATGAGACAGTGACGCCGATTTGGAGTACGAAACTCAAGATTACTAGATAAGTTAATTACATATTATTGGTATATTAGTAGTATTATATTTATTTCAGCAATTATCACGCGCGTAGTGAATATACGATGATTTTTTTTGTAATGTACGATAATTTTAAAGACGGAAATCGATAATTTTGAAATAAGAGGTTGGCAACTCTGAAGTGAAGCTTCATGCTAGCTAATGTAAGTCCTTAATGTGTAGAGACGATTGGTTTGCGCTTAATTGCAAGTGAATGATCACTTAAGAGTTTGTAGCAGTGCTCTTTTTCTAAAATAATAATAATAATAATAATAATAATAATAATAATAATAATAATAATAATAATAATAATAATAATAATAATAAGAAGAAGAAGAAGAAGAAGAAGAAGAAATGCCGGAATTCACCATGAATTTGCTATTCTCGCTTTCTGATCGTTTACGAAGGAAGGCTCAAAGTCCAAATTAGTGAAAGAAATTAACATGTGTTTCCATGTATTGATAGTATTATCAAATATAATATATTGTTGTTCCAGTCTTCAAATCGATATAAATTGAATATTTATTTAATAAGTTTAAAAAAAATTAAAAAAAAAAGGCTTAAGAAATTGAGAGAAAAGTACCGGTATAGTGTACCGTTGCGTACCATCACAAAAAAAAAAAAAAAAAAAAAGCTTACCAGAATGAGAAAACATGTGGGAGAAATGGGAAGAAATTGACATTATATTTATTATCGATAACTCATATTGTGTATTAACCAACCCTGAACCATTAAAGCAAATGTGAGCGTTCTATCACGGAAATTCTGTGCTCTACAATGGATAATTTTATTATATTTACTATCATTAGTAAATAGTTAGGCTCTGAGAGCTGGAAAGTGCGAAATGATTTTTTTTAATACACAATATTGGCAAAAGAAGTTTAATTTCTTTACCAGAGGGAAATGGCTATGAATAAGCATTTGTTATAGGTTTACTAATATTCATATGCTATTGTTTTGTATTGCAGTAGTATGTACCTATCACTCTGCTTCGGGATAGCATTTGCTTACGTGAATCAACTACCGGTACTGTATATCTGGAAATGTAAAAATAATATATAGTAAGGTATGCATATGAAAATTTTGCAAGTGATAAGTTGATAATCAAACAACTATGGATTAAAGTAAATAACATACAAAAATATGATTTGGCATTTTTACACACCATGCTGCCCCAACTCTCTGCATCACATAAGCTGAAAGCTAGCACACACACATAGGAGCCCATGGAAGTTGATCAAGAGCAGCACTTCCTGGTATTACAGAAGATGGATTATCCTTCCGGGTTTGAACAGTCTTTCGTGTCTGCGAAAGTGGGTGTGAATCCCTGAAATCCTCCCCTATCCGCTTTATTCACAAACAGTCTCCAATAAACTGGAAAGAGACAGAGAGAGATAAATCGATAAGGTAGGGGTAGAGAAAGTTAGTGACGTAAAATCGACTTCTTTCTCACTCACCCTCGGAGAAGGGATTCCTCCACACAGTCAGTGACAAGAGTCCTAGTTTTCGAACTCACCCTTCCTACGATCTCATCCCCCTGGAGATTCCTCCATTCTTCTCTTTCATTCACACTCTGTGTTCTTTTCTTTTCATTCTTCATCCCCAAGAGACTGGGTTGCATTGCTATTTTTAGATTTTCCGTTTTCACTGATCAATTCATTTTTCCCCCTTTTTTTATTCTGCCTACTAGAGTTCCTGGGAGGAGGGGAATATGGAACGGATCGGAAGGAATAACCGAGGAGTGATGTGAAAAAAGTGAGTTCTGAAAAGTTCTTTGATTGAAAGGTGAAAAGAACAGACTGAAAATATTGCTCATTCAATGATGGAACACATGGTGTCTCTCTTAAAGGGAGATGGATAAAGATGAGCTTTTCTTTTAAGCTGTCCATAATACAGCTCGTTCTCACAAAAGCAAACGTAATTACTCAGTAATAATTTAGTGCCAATTATCAGTGGGAAACCCAAAGAATGTTAAGTAGGGAGTATATATTTCATGAAAATTAGCTGAGATTTGTATAGGAAACATTCTGTAACAAGCCATCCCTTGAAATGTATCCTTTAACTCTTTTATTAAAAATTTTCTTTTAATTCTTTGTTGGCAACTTAAGCATAAATAAATTATTGATGTTGTATTTTTTAAAGAACGTTTACTGTTTGCGACAGGCCGTAAGTTATTAAAGAGTTTGTAACATAGAGTTGCAAATTTCTTAGATTACGACACATACAGGAAGGAGCAGGGTTGTAAACTCTTACTTTTAAAACAAGCTTAGCTCAGCTCAAACTCAAGCTCAAACTCACGGTTTCTAAAAGAAGCGCACTCAGCTCACGCTAAATTTTTATTTGAGCTAGCTCAACTTGACGCTCAATATAAGGAAAACTACAAATAAAACTGTCCGATGATTTAATAACTAAAAATATTTATAATGGTGCATATTAAGAACGATCCAGCATACAAATGGATATCTTACGGTAAAATATATTACTTTACAAAGAAAGCATAATAAGTAAGAAAGAATGTTTACGAAACTACCTTATACAAGCGGCAAATAGAATAAGGTAGAAATAAAATAGATTATATTGATCTACCATATATGACTCAATAAATAAAGCACTCCGCACATCATGTGTATACCGACACTGAATATGCATTTCTCTAAAGTATTGACTCTGTGACTTTGAATTATGACCGCCCCTGCACATTCGGTGCCCTTACAATGCAAGTCAGAGACCGGACACGCTTATTCCAACGTAATCAAATTACAATTTTGAATCCATTTTGAATAATCGTTGGATTTCAAAGTGCTTTTCAAGCAGTCTAGTGCGCGACTGTGACATATCTTTGGCGGTTCAAAAGAATTAATTATCCAGTCCATAAAAGCCCTGTCAACCCTCAACATTTTCTCGTAGACATCTTCTAATGTTAATTGTCTACTCTGCGGAATCTTTGTTTCTACATTATTATTTTTTTCTCTTGGCTTCCTCCCTGTATTTATTTAACTCCTGGATTTTTGTTAGAATGCACCCTCTGCACAGAGTTAACTAAAGTTGCTCATTATGATTTCGGTATTGTCGTAATATCACGAAGAAATGTTCAACTTAAGTTCGTATTATAAATAAACTTCCAAAACAACAGTACACAGTAGACTTTCTGATCTGGCCTTTCCTTGCAAAGAGGAGTGAGGATAATTGGGAGAGTCTGAAATGTAATTTAATACATACAATACCATACTTTATTAAATCAAACAATTCATATATTATTATAGAAAAATAGAAAAACAGGCCTCGAGTTTGTACGTAGAGTATGAAAATTGCTTTCCACAATGAAGATGCTCGACAGCGAATACTTTGTCATGCAACCGCTTTACAAGCGACAATAAAAGGAAGTCACAATAGTACTGTATGTATTTATCAGCAGTTACAGTATAAACAAATATAATCGTTGACAGATTGTTGCGACGTCATACAGTAGAGCAGAGATGTGAGGCGAGACTACTGAAGGTCGGGTTAGCGAAAGTCTAGTGTAATACATTTTATTTGTTTTAAATTGTCCTGTTGTTAATATTAAACACCTATCTAATATCTCAAAATATTACTGAACTAACCTATCAGAGTTATCAAATGGAGAAAACATTACGAAGAAAAGTGTTAAAAAAAATAATGTGAAGGAATGAAACCTTTTTCTAACAATTTTAAACAAATTTTCTGGAAAAGCACCCTTCTTTATTTATTCGTTTGTGGTATCGTGTGATATTTTTCGATACAGAAAAGCTTCCAAAAGAATTATTACTTCTGGAAATCTTTAAAACTTTATTATCCGTACCAACCTGAACTCATTTTTCAAAAACATGATTTCAATATTGTTTTTCACATGATTTATTTCTGTTAAATGACCTTATTATGCCCGCTTAGAAAATTATCTCGAAAACGCCTTAAGAACTGCTTCATAAGAAAGAAAGGAAAGGCATTGTCTAAGCTTTTTAAAAACTATTTCATTCAGTGACGAATCTAGAAAGTTCGCCCCCCCCCCCCCGCAAAAAAATTTGAAAGGGCCCCTTTATATTCAATACTTTTTTAATAGTACATTTTAATGAAATATTCATAGTGTTGTATTTGCTAGAGATTCAAATATTTATATTTTATAAGAAATTCTTCTTCCTCCTCCACTTCACCTCTGTAAATTCCCGTTTAAGACCTTACTTTTCAATGGTCGAAGCTCTCTCATGGTTGATTGCCAACATTCTTAAGTCGCTCATCCTCTCCTGTGTCCTTAATACCTTAAATAGCTCTTGATCCCCTTTAAGACGGAGAATGACCTGCCACTGGAAGCCACAATCACGAGCAAAGTCAGGAATAAAGCAAGACTAGTCAGACTTTTGGGGCAATAGTACTAAACTCGACGTGTAGTAATACAGCCAACTCAACAGTGTTGATTTTTGAAATGTGGTTTTCAAGTCCAGTGCAAAGGAATATTAATTCCAATTGTAGCAAGGGGCCAATGTCTTGCTGGCACTTTTTATTTATTTATTTATTTATTTATTTATTTATTTATTTATTTTGTAGTTTTTCAGCTTTAACTAAAATGTCTTCGTTTGTAAGGTTCACAAGTATTTTGGGGAATATAATCGAAAATTCATCAAGAATTGTCTGTAAGGATGTAAAACGGTTCTCTATTTCATTGTACGCTATATCTAGAAGTCTATTGTGAACATGAACCCTGAAGTAAGCCTCTATGTTCGAAAACTAATGATCTTCTACTTGTTCATCGAAGTCTTTTTCACTTTGGGTTGCCTTTTTTCTGCGAACTCAGGGTTGACTTTCCACTTCGCAGCAACAGTTATGGCCTCTTGTTTTATTTGATGATATGATATTCCAGTAGCGTAGCCAGGATGTATGTTTGGGGGGGGCCCAAGTGCTGTTATAGGTACATATAGAAAAATTACAAACAAAAAAATATATAAACATAAAAATATATAAAAAATTACAAACATCAAAGTACCAAAGTACATTGTCGGACCGCTTTGGGGGGGGGCCCGGCCCCTCTGGGCCCCCCCTTCCCTACGCCACTGTGATATTCACATTTTCTTCAATTCCTCTCGGCTCTCTTCAAGAGTGCGTAAACTTTTCTTAAGGTCAATTTGTTTAATTCAAAGAAGTTGCGATACGATGCGCTGTTGTGGAAATAAAAATTGACAGCACCATAGTCAGAAACACAAAATCGAAGGAATCCATGACTTTCGCTAATCGCTCTGCTTCTGATACCTCGTTAGCCTTCTTACTTGTCAGTGAAAGTTTTCGAAAAGTTTTCATTACATTAGCATACCTCAACCTGATAGCTACAATGAATTGATACCGTGGGGCCCATCTGGTTGGATTGAGCTTTTTCAAAGTGACACCTGATTCTGTCAATGATGACAGAATATTCCACCTATTTATACTTTGTCCAAAAAAAAATATACAAATCCTGGGGCGCTGTGAAGTCTTTTACATCTTTGACGGCATCATTAATGACAAGGTTTAGATTATCTACCGCATAGTGAATAGCTCGTTGCTCAATTTCTTGAAGTATCTTCTGAGTAAGCACCAATCATCACAGCAGCGCCATCATATCCCTACCCTCTGCATTTTTTCACAGACAATCCCAATTTCTCCAAATGACTTAACACTAGAGCTGCAAGTCCGGATGCAATTGGATTTCTTACATATAAAAATCCTAAAGACATTTAAGCTGCAACTTTTGGGAGAGGTACAATGTGCGGATAAGCTTACTTTTAAACCCTTCGAAAGTAAGAGATATCCCGTGCGTCGTTGCCAATCCTGGTAGCAAGTAATTCAACTATTGTGAAAATATAATTTTTCAAGTCTTTTAAAAATTAGTATTTCCAGGCAAGATGCAGGGAGACCTTTAAAAGCTGTTGGGCCCCTTAGGGTCCGCCCCCTCTCCCACACCGCGGGATCTTACGGTTTATAGATCCGGCACTGGTTCCATTGTCATATTAGTTCTACCTGTCACTAATTATTAAACCAACCCCTATTATGCTTAATTTTTCCAAGTTATGCTTTATTGTTAATTTCAATCATTGTTTTCCAATAAGCATGTATAATGTATAATATTTACTATACATTAAATGTTCTAAAATTTCTTGACCTATTAATTTTATTAATATTTTATGCAACCAGCTTCTTTCATATTTAATGAACTTTCTACTTAATGCAGTGTAAAGAGATATGTTTTACTTGAGTCAGCTTTTTATCACTTATGTGCGCCTTAAAGATACATATAATAGGGAAAGTAAAAGATGCCATCAAAAAGCACAGAAATTACTCAAGTTCAAGCGGTACAAATAAGTTCCTGTGTGCAAAGGTTTCTTCTTCTTATCCTTTTCTTCTTTTTATCCTTTTCTTCTTCTTCTCCACTTCAAAGGATTACAATGAAAAGTTTACAAAAATAAAAATAAGCTTTTCATTTTTACATTGTTATGTCCTCAAAGATTTTGCATTGTAAATATTTGTTTTAAGAAATATTAATACAGTATGTTAAACTTGCAGTTAAACAGAATTTTCCAAGAATTGTTCTAATAGAATTTTCCAAGAATTGTGCTATATATTTTAAATTATGCTTTATGCTTTATTTTCTAAAATTATGTTTTATTATGCTTTCAAAATTAGTTTCTTCTCGACTCTTAGACAATCACAACCATGTTCAAGGTTCCAACCATACCTGTAAATTGCTGTTGTGCTCTTTATGCTTTTGGGTTGCCCTACTAATTATTATCACTATGAGACGCTTACAGATGAGTTAGCGAAAATGTGTACTGTAACTTCTTCAAAGTTATGAGAATCCTTATGGTACAATCTTATTTTTAAAAAAATCCACAGTTTTCATTAGAAGTTCGAACACTTTTATCAATAAAAAAGAGGAATTAAATAAAAATGTTCTAACAGATCATCAATATTAGGGATGCATTCGAGTCGAGTCGAGTCGAGATTTAAGCCTGTCTCGACTCGTCTCGAGAAAATGTTGTCTCGACTCGTGTCTCGACTCGAAAATATGTTTCTGTCTCGACTCGACAGTCTCTGTCTCGACTCGACTCGAATTCGAGTCGAGACGTCTCGAAATTCGAGTCGAGACAAAATATACGAGTTAAAATATACGCACACATCAGCCAGAATATTATGACTACCTACCTTATTGTCAGTGTGCCCAACTTTGGCACGGATAACAATGGCGACGCGTCTTGGCATGGACGCAATGATCCTTGAAAGGTCACTGGAGAGAGTTGATTGGTACACATAGGCAAGGGCGCCGATTTTTCTGTAAATGTGGGGGGGGCATTCAGATGCAGAAGGCATATGAGGATTTTAAGACAAATTGTATTGAAATTATGCCAAATATTGTATATTCATAAATACAATGCGGGGGCTCACATGAGCTTTGGGGGTGCCCGGGCCCCCTCGGCCCCCCAGGATCGGCGCCCTTGCACACAGGTCATCTAATTCCCGTAAATTCCGGGAAGAGGGGCGATGCGCTCTGAAGTCATGTTCAATCACATCCCATTTGTGTTCGATTAGGTTCAGATCAGGCGAGTTGGGCGGCCAGAACATCACTTGGAACTTGTCCCTGTTTTCCTCGAACCACTCCATCACAATCCTGGCCTTGTGATATGGTGCATTATCTTTTCGAAAAATGCCACTACCGTTGGGAAACATGGTCGTCATCTGCAAGCAGTGTGTGATACGCCTTGGCCGTCATGGTGCCTTGCTCGAGCTTCACTAGACACATAGATGCTCACGTGAATGTTTTCCGGAGCATAATTAAGCCACCGCCAGCTTGTCTCCGTCCCGCAGTACAGGTGTCAAAGAACTGTTCTCTTGAAACACGACGAATTCGCACCCTCCCATCGTCATGATGAAGAAGGTATCGGGATTCATCAGACAATGCAACGCTCTGCCACTGTGCCAAGGTTTAATGACGATGGTCATGTGTTCATTTCAGTCGTAGTTGCCGATGTCGTGGTGTTAACATTTGCACATAGATGGGACATGGGCTTCGGAGGCCCATCGTTAGGGGTGTTCGGTGCACTGTGTGTTCAAACGCACTTGTACTTTGCCCAGTAATAAAGTATGATGTTAGTTCTGCCACAGTTCGCTGCCTGTCTTGTTTTACCAGTCTGCCTAGCCTATGACGTCCGACATCTGTAATGAGGTGGGGGCGCCCAACCCCTCGACGTTTGGACGTCGTTTTCCCTTGGTTTCGCGACTTGTTGAAGACACTCACCACAGCACTCCTCGAACATCCGACAAGTCCTGCAGTTTCCGAAATTCTCCTGCCGAGTATGCGGGTCATTACAACCTGCCCTCGGTCAAACTCAGATCGCGGGCCTTCCCCATTCTACACACGGCCAGCACTCTCACTGATACTACATGCACCGTACGCGTGACTGACTAGCAGGCATTCGTCGGCAGGTGACACAGATATCGCCTGGACGGAAATTATATCGATAGTAGGTTGGTAGTCATAATGTTCTGACTGATCAGTACATACTAAATAAATTTAAAATGTAGGAAATTTTCAACATTCTGATTAACTTGCAGGAAATTTCACAATGAAAAGAAGCAACTGACTTGGACAGGACAACGGTTAGTTGATGGGGCAATCTTTTTTTCTGGTCTTTGAGGTGTGAGCTTTGACCATGCCTTGTGAAATTTTGATCTTTGGTGCTCATCAGTCGCGCTTCCATTTTTTTCTAATTGTTCCAGTTCATGATAATTAACAATACATTGCGCAGTTCGAATACATGTTCACGTTTTCATTCAATCCAACTCAAGCCGCTTCAGATACTATAGAGTTGTATTTGTTTACCAAGAATTAATTGCGTATTAGAAATACACCCCAACAAAACATTCTGCGTGCTCATCTGCTCAGTATTCAAGGTTTTAATTACAACCTGAATTGTTAAAATGCAAACGTAAGTTGCATTAGATATCTAAGCAGTTCCTAGTCTATGGATAATTCAAGCAATGCTAATTAAGGTCTTTCTAGCAAGCACTTCTGCTGTTCATAAACCTTACGCATTGGAGTAGGAAAAAAAAAGAAAAGAAAAGAAAAGAAAGAAAGAAAGAAAGAAGTAAAATTGGTAATTTTGCAACCGTGACTCACTCGGGCTCATGCTCTCTATCCTCAATGGAGCTCGCGTTCGCTAATCTCAATGAGGATCACACTAGTCAAGTTTCTCATTAATTCGAGCTTGAGTTTGATATTTACTGTGAAATTCTCTTCAGCTCGATCGCGTAATGCCACACGTCCTTTCTTGTTTTTACATTTGTCTCACCATTTTCGATTTATACGGGTGGCCGTGGACTTTTCAATTAAGTTTTTGTTTTCATTTTGACCCGCCGCCATTTTGCACAGGGTTGTCGAAGAGAGTCGAGACTTGCTCCATTTTCCTTCATTTTACAACAGATTTCAAACGATGTGCTACTTAACCCCCCTTGCCATTTGAAACTTTTTAGTTGGATCCCGTCTGGGGCCCTGCGGGGAACCCTGAGGCAAACTTTTTACCCCCAAAAAGTGTGGCCTTGAAAATGATGGGATACATGTTCACCGAGTTTTCCATTTACCCAATCGTTTCCGAACAAATGACTCGGTTCAAACTATTCTAGCAGGTAATTTCCTAGCTATGGCTTTTTAAATATCTAGAAATTGGCCATGTTTTTGGCCAATATCACGGGAACGGTAAGCCATAGAGATATGATATTGGTGGTAATCAATCCCTAATAGAATGCTAAACATTTTTGTCCTGATATTAATTGGTGGGATTGCCAGTTGGACAGTGACTACCGGTTACTATTTGGTACCAAAATGTTTACCATCCTTTTAGATATTGATCAACACCAATATGATCTCTCTATGACTTACGGTTCCCGAGATATGGCTGCTTAAATTTCTGTAAATCACCACTATCTTGCGAACGGTTAGATTGACGCGAAAAATTTAATAATTTTGTCTAATAGTTTTTGATGCTCTATCTAATGCAGTGTACAAAATTGAAAAAATGGAAAATACAGACAGACGGACAGATAGACACACAGAATAGAGAATTCAGTAACGAACTTTTTTAAGTTCGTTGAATATGTTGTAACTCACGATATCCCGCCCGGTGACACGTATAACTTCGGGATTCGTCTAGTTATAACATATACAATGCGAACACAATTGTCTCGTTCGGATCTCACAAGGGAACCTTCCGAAAATGATAGCTGCAGTGAAAGGTGTGGCCTATGCCAATTGAAAGAGCTTTAACAGAGATGAGCATTCCCAAAAAATTAGCTGCCCATAGCAATAGGCTCAGGAAATATAAGGGGTGGAAGTTCGGGAAACAGCAAGGCTGGACAAGAGGGAAAAGTGCAAATTCCACAAAAAAAAAGGGGGGCACGGTAAAATACAATGCTGACAAGTGATGTATAGAAAGAGACTTGCCACAATAGGGAACAAATGAAGGCCACCAGTGGGGTTAACAGTGTTGCCAACTGCAATGAAAAGTACATGTTTTGCAAAGAGCACTATATGAAGTGAGTGCAATATTCAGTGTCAACCTGTCATGTAGAACATAAGATATGGCGTGTCTAATCAGTGGTACAATCTAACAAAAGAAAATAGAAAAAACAGAAGTACGAAAAATACGGAAAAAACGGAGTTGGCCATAATGCGCCACATTTGATCAGGGGCTGTACATATTAGAATGAACAAAACAAGAAGCACCGAATATGCAGGAAACCGACGTACCTAGAGTCGAAAAGAAAAACGAGTTCCAAAGTTGGCAAGACTGGCCATGGACATCCAGACAAGTCTAATATAGTTAGGCCACTCGCTTCACAAAAAGAAAATTCCGGCAACAGGCATCACTCGGAATGCATCAATGTTAGAGTGATTGAGGCAATGTCAAGTCGGGGAACATGAAATGGTTGGGTTGAGCCAACAACCGATAATAGAAGTAGTGAACATTATGTCATGGTTGGGTCGTATTGGGAATATGCAGGGTGTCCCATCAAACTTTGTGACCTGAAAGATTTGCGAAACGAACAAAAATGTGACGGATCCAGTTGTCCAGGAATGTACCAATGTCAGGGGGTGATAAAAGTCTGTGAGAAGCAAGTGCCCCCAGGATCCCCAACATAGGACCCCAGGAGCCAACTTCAAATTTTCAAATGGAAACAGGGACCGAGTGATACCTCTCTCGATTGATCATGGAATGTGCAACAACATATATAGGAAACATTTGCTATATGAAGCATGTTTTTCAAAATGGCCGCCACAAATATGTGCTGTCTTAACATGGCATCGAACAATGTGATCTCAAATTGCTGCGAAGCGAAAAGAGATGTTGCAAATCGAATTGCACAGGAATGTACTCATGTCGAGGGCCAACAGAACTTTGTAAGAAGCAAGTCCTCCAGGGCCCCCATCATAAGGCTCAAGAGGGTCAACCGCAACATTTCAAATGGGAACAGAGGCGGATGATATTTCTCTGGATAGATAGAACACCGTCTATAAAAAAAAAAAAAAAAACATTTGCTATATGAATATGAAACAGATGTCAGGCAAGGACAACTAGCGGTGTTTCCCATATGATCAGACGATGACTTATTTATGGCACGAGCCATAGTAGAAGGCGGCTTAGTTGAAGAAACTACACCCTCTCAGTAACCTAAATTGCACGAAAATTTCCAAAGCAGGTTCATTGAACTGACTACCGCATGTTGCCCACTTTGTCCAAGAGCGGGATGGTTTGTTTCTAACTTTTCTACCGAAAAGCATTTGTCTGGAATGGTGTTTCGGAGACAATAAAATAAAGAAAATATACTAGGCAGAGAGAGAGCAGGGAGGAGGGAGTGTACCAATTATTCTTTCCTCTAAACCAGCGTTTCCCAACCTTTTTCAACTTGCAGCACACTATGGGTGTAACATGGATTCTCGCGGCACACTTATAGATATTATTATTTGTAAATATAAAACACACTGGTATTTTTTTTCTTTGATTACTGATCTCCTTCGCACAGAAAAGAAAGCTCGATCACTGGGTTTTCCTCGTGGTAAATCACTATGCTTATTTTTCATTCTAATTTAAAAGGAGAAAACAACTGCAATGAAATGTTGGACTCAGGTTATTAAAAATACGCTTACTCTTTCGAAAACTGTATCCAACCTTTTACTAAGAATGAAGATCATTAAATAACGAACGAACAAATAAATCTATTTTACTTTTAAAACACAAATGTAAATAATTTATCGAAAGGATTGAATGATATTTTAAATTTTCAAGTTACGAAATAGTCTGTAACGATAAAGAAGCAATAATGGTCATAACAATAACAAATACTTTTTTCAACATTAGAAATGTGCAGAAAAGTAACACGGCATGAAACTTAAAATTGTAGATTCATAGTAGAGGTTCATAGTAATGTGCAATACAAATATACATTTTCCCCTACGTTTTGCAATTTGATTGCTATAGAATTAATAATTTTGTTTTGATATCCTCGCGGTACATCAGTGGCCCATTCACGACACACAAATGTCGCGGTATTTTCACTGCTAGCTTCTCATTTTAGACAGGTATATTTACAACAAAGGGGGGTAGCGTGCACCTTTGCACCCCCTTAAATCTGGCCCTGTCCAGAAGTTATGTAGCCCTATATCGTTCATGGAAATAAAAACACAATAGTTATAACTATGCTAAATTACTATAGACTGCCAATTGCTCATTCAGAGAATTTATGATGTTCACTTTATTGCAATGTTCTTATACAGACTAGATATAGGCTACGGATAATAGTTTTATACAAACTAGATAATCAATTATTATTATTATTATTATTATTATTATTATTATTATTATTATATTTGAAGTACAATCAAATATCACGACATTAATTACTAGTTTTAATTAACTGAATTGAGCTGAAAATTAGATCTTGATCTCGGAAGATTAACTATTAAATTTACACGTTCTGTACCTTTCTAAAGTAATAAATGCTGGAATTGGTTTCAAGGCTGTTCCTGAGTGAATAATTTCTTCATAATAATATTAAAAGTTTTAGAAAAATTTTCGAGACATTCGAGTCGAGTCGAGATTTTTATGAGCTGTCTCGACTCGACTCGTGTCTCGACTCGAAAATTCGAGTCGAGAAACACGTTTGTCTCGACTCGTCTCGAATTTTACAAAGTGTGTCTCGACTCGAATCTCGACTCGAATTCGAGTCGAGTCGAGTCGAGATTCGAGACATGTCTCGACTCGTGCGCATCCCTAGTTCCAGGATATCAGCAATAACATGTAGTACATAAAAGTTCCACTGTTAGTCAAGTAATCTATTTAGCTTCTAGTGAAACTATTTTAGTGAAACTGTCCTTACGTATGACAAACTTCCTACTGAATACAAATGTAAGGAAACAACCATATACACGCAAAAAAAAGAAAGGTTACTAGTAAACAAGAAAAAGGTGGACAGTAACCAAGTTAGTTTGTCAATATATAGACAACAGATTCGTGTGTCCCAGCAGCCAAGCCAAAAAGGTTAACGAGAGAAGGTGATCGTAACCTTGCGTTACAGGTTAACATTGCTAGGTTACAGTGTAATAACTCACAGGGGTACGCTAACCGATCACGTAGTTACCACTATCAATCATAGCCTGTAACCGGTAACCTTGTTAGTATGTTGGAATAACCGATTGCTCGGTTAACGAAACAGGGTGCGACAACTTTCTAACCGTGTATTTTGATTAGTATAGCTTTTTAATAAATAACAGTAACAGATATTCACTCAGCCACGAGCACATCAAAAAATACAATACTAAAATAGATAATAACTACCTAAATTTATTTTCATTTCTAGCATGTACTTTTTTTGTCGTCATCCCGTTTAAAGGGTAACGCTCTACCCTTATAAGCCACCAATATCACAAGTATTTAACAACTAATACTGAGAAAATTTGTTTGGGTGATACTCTTCCCGATAAGCAAAGACGTAAAAGGATTTTGATATTTGTATCGTAAAGCAAGGTAAAACGCATTATGTTTCCTGAACACATTACAAAATTATTGTTACGAGTGTGTGAATTATTTGACGACAATTACACAACTAGTAGTGCTACCATCTAGTGTGGATATTTGTACTAGAAACATGTCACATAACATTTTATTCATTTAAATCTCAGAATATGCATAAACCTCCGTAAATAAACTTTCCTTCACATTTCTCTATTAATTTATGTAGAATCCATATTTTAATAACTGTTTTCCTATTCCTTCGGATGTATTCATAATTCTTAAAACTTTTCGTTCTTAAAATTGCAAATGGCGACCTTGCTGTTTGTACTTCTAGTAATGCAGTGTTACCAGTAAACAAGTTTCGGAGGGTTAAATTTGCCTTGTGTGAAAATCGGTTGATAACAACACAGTGTTTTAAATTAAATTAACCTTCTTGAATTGGTTACCTTCTTCTAACCTATTTTATAGGTTAATAGCAACCAAACACTGGATTGTTTCTACACATTTTCTAGTAACCTTTCTTGATTGATTACCGGCGACCTCGTAAAATTAACCTTTTTTGTCTCAGAAGGGTTGTTACAAATTATTAACTGGTTCTAGCAGCTAAATTGTCCATTAACCCCCACTAGGTTACCACTTATTTTTCTCAGTGTACAAATTTTAAATAACCCAAGTAATCACTACCAGCACCAGGCTATTTTGCATTTAATCAGTTCCGGGCATTACGAAGCTAGGGGTCAACGGGATATGTGGCAGGGTACCTGCGAGTAATAAGTCACTTCCTACAACTCGGATCCGCAGTAAATCTACATACTTAAATTGTAAATTTGTGTTCCATATATACCCTACCTAAGTAGGCACGTTTCATTATATGGGATTTCTAATGTAATGTCCCACAATTTAGCCCTTAGGCAAGATGGATGCTTATAAAACGATTGGTGGAATGAGATTGTAGAAGGAAATTCAAAAATTCAGAACAACATGGGCACGATGTTGTCCACCACAAACTCACATAACTTGGGATATAACTAGGAACCCCTCACATTAGAATTTAACGATCTGCCACTGAGCCATGGTAACTCCTAGTTGAGTCACAAGTCCATCAGTTTCGCCCTGCCCTTACCCAGGTTACAATCGTTAATTTTAGTGGTCAATTAGCACAGATCGGTTGGGGGTTTTTGCGCTGTCGTTGTTACGGTATATGCTCCATGCTATATTTACACCGAGAATAGTTAAGCTCTCCTTAAATGAATTTGCACCCAGGAATGCAATTCCTCCCCAAAGAAATAATTCATAAGGTACTGGGGTGGATTTTTTGATGGAACAACTGTGCAATTCATGAACGGGCGACAATAATTTCGAACATGAGTGTACTCCCTGTTGCCTTGAGGAGCAATTTATAGCACTATTCTTTCTGACCGTGCTATTAGAATATCAAGTCTCTTCTCGGAGATCGGATAAAAATAAACTTACATTATTGTGAAAATAACAATAATCGGAATTGAGCGTAGTTTTCGCTCAAACTCACCTACATTTCGAGTTAAACTCAACTCAACGCTCATATTTTGGAAATGAGTTAGCTCGTGATAAAACTCACGAAAAACGTGCGCGCTCTAGTGAGCTAGCTCCAATGAGCGCGTTCATTTACAACCCTGGGAAGGAGGTAATATAGTCAGCACCATACCTTCAGATTTCCGCCCCCTTATTCCCCAAGTTTTCCGAGGTTACACACACACACTTTGCAGAGCTTGGGTGATCTGAACTGTGAGGATAAAACGAGAACAAGTAACTGGAATCGAATTCGAGCTGCACATTTGACACTATCCCCTATAGTATTTTTCGAGATACATTTGGATTGTGTGCTTTTACCCAGGACTACTCCAGTGGGGTCCAAAGTTGATGGGAGGGATTTCTGGAGAGAATATTTCCGGCAATCTCCCAATTGTCGCTCTTCAAGACGTTATGGCTCTAATACATAGCACCTCTGGTAAACTTGTTTCATACTAAAGAGAATGAACTATAAACCATGACTTTCTAATGAACAGTGTTGATGCAATAGCTATTTCACTGCGAGTCAACGATTCCCTTTATACTAACAGGGATAATGAGTCCCAGAGACTTACTCCGTTGTCCATGGCACCTATTTTTTGTGCATAAACATATCTTTGTTATGTTTATCGAATGGACTATGTTTTATTCGGATCTCCAGATGACAGGTTCATGTCCGTTCCTTATCAGTAAATATATCTAACTTTAACTCCTTTTATTTCCTTCAATCGACGAACATAGGTTGTGTCTTTTATGCTTGGTCCAGAACAATAACCGTCAAAGACAACGATAGCTTTGGGGTAGTTTTTTTTAAGGCAAACTGCACACACCTAGCACATATAGAATTAAAAGTCTCATGTTTTTGCCAGGGAATGCGATACAAAAGGAAGCGGCCATCCACAACCACTTGTTCTGCTAGTAATGTTTCACTTGACTCAATCAATTCATTTCCTATCATCTTTCACAACGCATCTGCTGTCAGACATTTTCGCTTCTCTCATAAGTTCGAACTGTTCAAACATGGATGAAGGGTAATTTGATAATTCGTACTTGAACACCTCTTTCATATTTTCATTATTTGAGCTACTAAAAGCAGCCTCTGGAAGATCATTTGTGTATCCATAGGCACATTTTGACCATCGATAACAATATGGCTTTCAGCATTCATAATGACAATCTGATGCGATCTTTCAAATCAATATTTACCAATCTCTTTCTCAATCATCGAGCTCAGAATTTTATCTCCAACTTCCTTTGCCACATCAACATTAACATTCATTTCTGCCTCACTTCCATTTATAATATTGTACAGCATAGTGTCTCCAATACTGAAGTAGAAGGGTAGGTCCCAAAGGTATTGCAAAATAATTGAAATACCTTTCTGATATCTCTTCATTCTAGCAGATGTGTTTTCTTTATGTTGATCTCTTGTGTGATATTCCAGTCCCGTTAGCTCTTGTAGGGCGTAGTTAATTTCAGTGTATGCTGGCATACACAAAATCCGAAATTGCCTCTGGAACTTCTCAATTTCTCCACCTTGTGTTAATCCTGTGGTTTTGATGTTTTGCATTAGATTCTGTTTAATCACGAGATTAGAAGGTCCTGCCCAATAACAATCACTTCATCGGGTAACGTGGTGGCCCTCACAGAACAATTTGTATACCTCCGGATGGTCTTCTTATGACCTAGTCATTTCCTGTAGATATAGGTACACTGATTTCGTGGCCACAGGCTGCAAAATATGGAAGCATTTCTTAACATGTACTCAGATGCAAATTCCAATCACTTGTCCTTTTGGCTGTGATAAAGCGAAGGATATCTACAATATTCATGTACTGAATCCATAGATTATTGGCTCGAATTTCAGCTGCCAAAAATGTTTTCTTATCCTTGATATGACTGTTAATTTCCTTTAATAGTTCATGTGAATTGAGTTGGGAAGGTTTAATTTTTTACTCAAAACCATGTGATGCAGTTCCTCTACAGCAAACCACATATCTTTTGAAGCATGTTCATTATCAAGCAAGGACGTGTCACTTGTCAAGCTCTGAATAAGCTCAGATGAACTTCCGTATAAAAAGGTGTTCTCAGATAGAAGTATATTTAGAACTGCATCTATTAAGAAATTACTTCGCACTGCTCTTGAAACTGCTTTCTAACTTAGCATGTGAACTACCGTGTTTGATGCGTACACCAACTCTAATATCTCTTTCAATTCTGTTCCACTCATGAGTTGGCCAATGCAACTCAAGAAACTCATCAGCAAGTTAAAGCCTCCTAAACACAACACTATGGAAATCAGGGTAGTATCTACAGAATTGTCAAGCTTGATCAGCTGTGCTTTCCACCAAAAAGGCTAATCAAGAGTTAGAATAAGTGTAACACTATGATGAGCTGCTTCTTGACAAACAAATTAAAGCGCTGAAAGCACAAACGATATATTGGAAGAGTTCATGTCAATTATCGGAAGAAAAATTACAAATGGTCGTCAGGAAAGGAATATTCTTGAACAGACTGCATCATGCCTGACCAGAGCGGATGGTGGAGTTACGCGACACGACATTTTCCACAAGACATCAAGTGGTGTAAACTGATTCAGAGGTCGTATGTGTTAATTTAGAAAATTCCAACTAGTGAAAGGAAGGTGCATTTCCTTTTTAAAAAAATCACATTCACAGACTTCGTGTTTTTCACGTCACCGAAAGGCACACGTTGCCTTGGTACAGCTTTACTGTATGAAACTGCATGATAAAACAAACCAATAATACCAATTCCATGAAAAATGTTCACACTATCTGTTTTTCTCGTGTTGGGATCTACGTTGTCTGCTACAAACTTAATGCACTGGACTTTCGCAATCAGATGTACTATGCCTTTTAACTTATCACTGGATACTGCAGCACATATTTCGAACATTTTAATTTCAGAATAAGAAGTACAGTATCCTTGTGTATACAGAGTATCAATTAGGAACCTGGATGCGAAGTGATGATACAACTGCACACCAATACTAATATGAAGAGGGGTTAGCATCATTCGAGGACGGATTACTTGAACCACAAGTCACAAATAATTTGCTCTATAACTTTAGAAGTATGAGCCAGATTTTAATGATCTGGGTATCAAAATGAAGGTTAAAGAAAGACAAAAGTTAAGCAGAGAACTTTCATTCTAAAGTTCATAGTTTTCTCGAAATAAAATGAAGTAGCTATAAACATGTAATTTATTTGAAGGTGTACTGGCCGCCATATTGAAAGTGGCCATTTTGAGGGCGTTCCCCTACTTAGATTCTTCTATACTTTTTGTATGTTCAATAAGAACATAAAATAAAACAATTGGCGTTGATTTAATTTCTTTTGCAATTAGTCCTAGGTTAAATCGTATTTTTACTGGCCTACTTAGTGAGCTAAGGTACGGAAATAATGAAGTTAGTCGTTTCTAGCAAAAAAGGAACATATCCATTCCAGAGGAATACGTTTTTACTTCTACTGTAAATTAGTAACTGGGGAAGTGTTTCCTTTTCAAAATACGTTCTTCATTTTTGTTCTTCATTTAAAAGACAAAAATATTTGAATAGGATTGCCAATTTGGCAGTTTGCGTACAATATATGGCGCGTATCGCGAGTATTTTAGGCAGAAAATTTTTCATTTCATAGCTAACGAATGAGGATGCTTTGCACTAGAATCGAATCAACGATCTTTTTACAACAGAGGAGCAGTTTACAATTAATTTCCACCATGTACCTCTTAAAATTATTAGAATTACATAAATTAACCTAATTATAAAAAAATAAAATAATTGTTAATTTAACTATGATGTTCTATCAAATTAATTACTAGTCTATATTATAAAATTGAAAGTGACTGTGACTCTTAATCTCTTGAACCGCCCGATCAATCTCAATCAAATTTCCAACGTAGATGCGATTCTGGCCTGGGAATGTTTTTAGCTATTTACTTTGACAGTACAACTTAGGGGAGGGGGAGAAGGAGGACATAGAAAACATAAATAAAACTTAATAACTCTTGAACCACCCTACCGAACTTGATCAAATTTTCAATGTAGATAAGGTTCGGGATTGGGATGATTTTTATCATTTCACTTTGAGCGAGCAACATAGGGGAGGGGGTGGAGGGGAAGATATATAAAAATCAGTAAATATAAAAATAAAAGTGACTATGTTCGTGAACTAATTACTTTTGAAAACCCGACCCTAACAGCACAATTTCATAGCAGGCATATGCCTATCATGTTCCCTCAGGTACATGGGAATGTGACCAGTATGTGCCTTATATACTTCTCAGAAAGAAATCACATGGATGGCAAGTGATAGTCACAATCTATGTCAGCCCCTAGGCACATGCCTGACGTGTACCTGGGGAACGTGCCTAGTATGTTCTAGGTATGTTCCACACGCCGTAAGCGTCAATGAACCACAAAATTACACCCCCAAAATATGTTAAATCGCCTATATGTGTAATGTGTTTACATTAAGGTGAGTCTAAACAACACTTTAAACAAGTAAAAAATGTAGGTCTACCCTAGGGTGGGCGCGAACCACCAAGCTTTGAATTACTAGCCGTGTGCTCTTTCGACTTTGCCACGTAGGCAATGAAGAGAACGTCGCTTGTAGTGGGATAAATTATTGAGGTCTTTTGCGTTCGGATAATCAGAGTGCTCCTTTAACCGTATATATTCAACTATAACCGTTTGAGATAAGATAAAATCTGCTCGCCATGTAATTTTATAACAAATTGACAAATGTCTATTTACTTTATTTCATGGTTCTTCCATATTCACTTTCAAATGATCGGCGACAGTTGCCATCTAATAAAGTTGATGCGTTTATTGCTTCTAGTTTTACAATCGCTTAGAAAAAGAAGCAACAAATGCATCAAATGTGGAAGATGAATTTAGAGAACACCTAAGTGGCGAATGCCTAGCACATCTTGTGTCGTTAGGGTATCTGAAACAATATGTACCTAAAGGACGTACCTAGAACATGACAAATATGTGTTCCAAGTGACGACATAAAAACAAATGACTGTTAGAATGCGAAACTGAGTCAGGTATATAAATGCTATATTTGTGGTACATAGTTGCAAATATCAATTAGGTGTAAAAAGTACCTAAAACTGTAAGTAGCTGAAGTACATACTTAACATATGAATATCATATGTGCCAAGTGTCGGGTACCTAAAAAGTAGCTGGGACACCTAAATGGCACATGCCTAGCACATTTTGTGCTGTTGAGGGATTGATTTCAATCAAATTTTCAACATATATGAAGTTCAAACCTGGGAAGTTTATTTATCATTTCATTTTGAGAGTAGATCTTAGGGAAGGGGAGGAGGGGAAATATTTGAAAATGAATAAAAGTTAATAACCCCTGAACCACCCGACCGATCTCGATCAAATTTTCTACATAGATAAGTTTCCGGCCTGGAATGTTTTCTTCATTTCACTTTTACAGTGCAACTAAGTGGAGGGGGAGATATAACAAAAAAAGTAAATATAAAAGTGAATGCCTTTGTGACTTTATCACGTTTAAACTACCCGACCGATCTTAACCAAATTTCCAACATAGATGAGGTTCAGATTTGAGGTGGTTTTTATCATATCACTTTCACTGTAGAACTTAGGGGAGGGAGAGGGAAGGAGAGAAATGTTTAAAATTAATGAAACTTAATAACTCCTGAAACACCCAACCGATCCGATCAAACTTTCAACATAGATAAGGTTCGTGGCTGGGATGTTTTCTTCATTTCACTTTTACAGTGCAACTAATGGGAGGGGGGAGATATATGTAAAAAAAAAGTAAAAATAAAAGTGAATATTTTTGTGACTTCATCACACTTAAACCAGACCGATCTTAAATAATTTCTACCATGGATGAAGTTTGGAGCTGAGGTGATTTTTATCACATCATTTTAACGGTAGAACTTAAAGGAGGGGAGGGGAGAAATCTATAAAAATAAATGTAACTTAATAACTCTTGAGCCACCAGACCTATCTTGATCAAACTTTCAACATAGATAAGGTGGAACCTAGGGGAGGGGGAGGGGGAGATATATGTAAAAGAATAAAAATAAAAGTGACCGTCTTTGTGACTTCATCACGCTTTAACCACATTACCGATCTTAATTAAATTTTAAATATGGATGAAGTTCGGACCTGGGGTGGATTTTATCATATCACTTTCACGGTAGACCTTAGGGGAGGGGAGGGTACAGATTGGGGATAACCACCCAACCGATCTTGATCAAATCTTCAACATAGATGTCGTTCTTGCTTGGGATAATTTTTATCATTTAACTTTGATGGTGAAGCGTAGGGGAGGGGGAGGGGGATTCGGATATATATATATATATATATATATATATATATATATATATATATATATATATATATATATATATATATTATATATATATATATATATATATATATATATATATATATATATATATATATATATATATATTATATATATGTGTGTGTGTGTGTGTGTGTGTGTGTGCGTGTAAAAAAATAAAAAAAGAAAGTGACTGTCTATGTGACTTCACTCTTGAAACACCTGACCGATCTCGATCAAATTTTCAACATAGATGATTTTCGGGCCTGGGATGGTATTTATCTATTCACTTTGACGATAGAACTTAGAGGAAGAGGTAGGACGAGGAGATATATAAAAATAAATAAAACTTAATAACTCTTGAACCACCGGACCGATCTCGATCAAATTTTCAACCTAGATTAAGTTCGAACATGAGATGATTTTTGTCATATCACTTTGACGATGTAACTTAAAGGAGGGGAAAGACATTTACAAATGATCGAAAATGACCGATATTGGTGTCAAATATATAGTTTTTGAGGTCGCTGAGATGAACAGTGACACTTCTGATGTCATTTAAATCCAAAGTCAGCCCCGCAAAAATTGTGGGAGGGGATATATATATATACAAAATGACTAATATCAGTTTCGAATTCATAGTTTTCGGGGTCGCTGAGATGAACAATGACACTTCCGAGGCCCGCAACATGGGGAGGAGAAGGGATATATAAAAATCATCGAAAATGAGCAATATCAAGGAGCGCTTTATTAATAGTAAAAAGTGACTGACTAACGAAACATATTACTATTTTTACTTAATTTAACCCAGCGAAGCGGATAATTGATGCTAGTTGAATAATAAAAATAAAGGGTTTATTACTAACTACCGGAAATTCCCGTTCTTCGCATGGAAAGAATGAAGTGTAATAAATATAAAATCGGAAATTTGAATATTTTAGAAATTGTTCCCATTCCCTTTCCAGACGAAGAATTTTCAGAAACGCAGAAACATGTGTTCGATCATTTTGAAAGAAGATATTGTGTTTAAATTTAAAATTAAAAGTCTATATTGAAATTCATACGTCCAAATTAAGGGAATCCTGACATTCGTTACTTTCTGAACAAAGAAACGGAAATTTGATTGTTATTTAACAACTATGCTCTCTTTCCCCCTTAGAAGCGGAATTTTCGAAAACATTGAAACACGTAGATATTCCCTAATTTTTAATTAAGAGTCTATACGTTGAATTTCACACTTCCAACTTTAACAAATCCTCTCATTCGGCACTTTCTAAATAAAGAAAGATAAATATGAATATTATAGAGATATCAATCTTTACCCACTAAGAAGCGAAATTTTGGAAAATGCTGAAATATGTATTTCTTTGTTTTCAATGAAGAATTTATTTGCCGAGTTTTCTCTGCAAGTTCAGAAATTTTTGAGATATTCAAATTCTTGTTGGCAGAAATCTCCTAAAACTCTCGTCCTCCCTTAAAATACGTTTCCAAAAAAAAAAAAAAAAATCTTTCTTTCATATTTGCGTGACAAAAGGAGTATTATGTCCAAATCCCACGTTTCTAATTGTAGTGGGCGATGATGAGTCAATCACTTCTATTTTTTATTTAGACACTAATACTAGCTGAAATACCCGTACTTTGCACGCGTCAGATAAAATATCTACAGTATATAAACAAATTGTACAATGAAAGAAAAAAAACACTTATTTTACTAATGGACTTGACACTATGTCTTGGTATACCCTCTCCCCGGTGACCCTGGCCCGCACAGTGGTAACTGAATTTGAAAGTGATCGCTAATGGAAATGTCACCATTGATCTCAGTAACCGCGAAAACTATGGATTTGACACTATTATCAGTCATTTTGGATTATTTTTGCATGTCTCAGTATTCTCCCTCTCCCCCAGTAACCACCGGCCTGCAGCCGAATGGGGTGAATGTGGTGGTCATTTTCTACTACTTTTACATGTCCCGATAACCCCCCTGAGACTCCTCTGGTTCGAATTTTGATAAAAACGCTTCGTCTTGGTCTGAGACCTGAACCAAGGTATACCCATGACTAAAATTTGAAAACTCTCGATCCACTCATGTGGTCGCCAGGCTACAAACAAACAAACACTTTATTTTATTTATATTAGATGAGATCTAATAGCATACACAGTAGATTAGGGGAATAATGATAGATTCACTGCGCCTTTCAGAATACTGGTCAATACCTTCTCTCTCATTTGATGGAACATTATGATATCTTTTGCTAACATTGCCTTCAATAGACTAGTTTCCCATAACTGTATTAACGATTCTACCAATTAAATAAAATTGTGTGAAACTTGAGAAGATAAGAGCATATTTACCAATTAAATAAATTAGTACTATAGTAACGAATTTCTGTAGACAGAATTCACTAGTAATTGGGAACACTTGATTCAATCAGCACAAGAGAAGAAGATATACATGGAAATCATCAATAGACGGCGGAAGATATCAGATAGACTATGTTATAATTTAGGACAGGTATCGGAATAGCTTAAAGAACGCGAAGACCCTTTCCGGGGCTGATATTTTCTCTGATCATAATCTTGTGCTGGTCGAAGTAGATATTCAGCTGAAAAATGTAGGCTGAAAAAAAGTAGGTAACAAAGTGTTGAATACTGAAAAGTTGAAAAACGAGGAAATAAGAAATCTTTTCGTTAAAAAATTCGAAGAAAAATGTTCAAACGAGGAAAGAATAGGTGCAGGTAAGTAACGCACGGTGGGAACATATTAAACGTTGCTTACAGCAAGCCGCAGAAGAAGCAGTAGGTTACCGCGAACACAAAACTGCTAAGAAACCATGGGTTACAGAACAGATGTTATAGAAAATGAGGGAGAGGAAGATGTGGAAACAGGTTGATACAGAAGAGGGCAGAAAGATGTACAGAAAGTTAAATAATGAATTACGAAGAGAAACAGACAGAACGGGGAGAAGAGTTTTACAAAAGAAAATGCGAGGACATAGAAGAATTAGAAAGAGTTAGGAAATATGAGGAAATATACAAGGAGGTGAAATCTATGGAATTTCAGAGGAAACAAGGGGGTATTATGATGGCAATAGAAAATAAGAATGGGAAGGTAGTCAGCGAGAGAAACGAGGTAATAGGAAGGTGGAAAGAATACACTGAAGACTTATATGAGAGTAGGGATAGACCGTGTAGCCTAAATGTTGAAGTAGAAAATGAAGTAGGCGAGGATGATAAAGGATTTAGTATTCTTAGGGATGAGTTTGAAAAGGCTATATCCGAGATTAGGAATGGAAAGCAACCGGAATAGATAACATACCAATCGAATTCATTAAAAATATAGGAGACAAGGGAAAGAAAGAATTATTCCGACTATGCAATGAAATATATGAAACAGGAGAATGGCCAAAAGACTTTCTGAAAACGATCATGATACCGATGGCTAAGAGATCAAACCCAAAGAGATGTGAGGATTATAGAACTATTAGTTCAGCTAAAATTCTGCAGCTAAAATTCTGCTGCGAATACTGAACAGAAGGTTATATGAAAGAACAAATAAAGAAGTTGAGGAGGAGCAATTCGGGTTCAGAAGAGGCAAGGGCACAAGAGATGCAATTGGATTATTAAGGGCGATCGGTGAAAGATTTATAGAAAAAGGGAAAGAGGTGTATGTTATATTTATTGATCTAGAAAAGGCTTTTGACCGCGTGAATTGGGAATTGTTGTTGGGAGTTCTAACGAAGATAGGGTTGGAATGGAAAGATAGAAGACTCATAAGAAACTTATACATGAACCAACAAGTAAGTGTTAGGATAGGGGAAGAACTGACGGAAGAGAGTGCAATTGGAAGGGGAGTTCGACAAGGATGCTGCCTCTCGCCAACACTATTTAATGTCTATCGAGAAGAGATAGTGAAAAAGAGTTTACATGATGATGATGGTATTTCGGTAGGAGGTAGAATGATTAGATGCATAAGATTTGCAGACGATACGTCGCCTCTTGGAGAATCGGAAAAGAAAATCAATAAAATGTTAGAAAAAAATGAGAAAGGGTTTTGAAGAATATGGGATGAAAATAAATGTTAGAAAGACAAAAGCGATTGTGATTGGAACGAAGGGGTCTGTGTCAAGTATAAAAGTAGGAGGGGAGAAAATAGAACAAGTGAATAGTTGTCGATATCTGGGTAGTATTCTTAGTAATAACATGAAGTGCGAACGTGAAATAAAAGCAAGGATAGGAATGGCGAAAGAAGCCTTTAGGAGGAAGAAAAGTCTGTTTTGTGGGACCTTAAAGAAAGAGTTGAGAAAAAGACTCATAAAATGCTTCGTGTGGAGTGTTGTACTGTATGGGGCGGAAACGTGGACATTACGTAAAGGTGATGAAAATCGACTGGAAGCCTTCGAAATGTGGGTGTGGAGAAGAATGGAAAGAATTAGTTGGGTCGAGCGCAAAACGAATGAGAGAGTGTTAGAAATTGTGGGTGAGAAAAGAACGCTTTTAGATATTATTAGGAAGAGGAAGAGAAACTGGTTGGGACATTGCCTAAGAAGAGATTGTATCATGAGGGACGTCCTAGAGGGTATGGTGGCGGGAAAGAGAGGGAGGGGGGCGAAGGAGACTACAATTAATGGATGATATAAAAACAGAAAGATCATACTCGAAGACGAAGAAGTTAGCGGAGGACCGTGGAGCATGGAAGCTTCTCAGCTGCGGCAAGTGACCTGCCAATAAAGGCAGAATACCTATGATGATGATGATAGTAACGAAAATAATCTAAAAGCATGTTTTCTCTGATGCATAAGTAAATTTAAGGCGAAAAGAAACATTTTTAAATTCCAGAAGATAAGCTGTGCGTGCACTTATTATATTTTGCAATCACTGTGAAGATTGTCTGACAAAAATATTGTTGTTAGTTACAAATAAATATCACTCAATTTATGCGAATTAACTGGTTTTAAAAGGCAATTTCATTCACCAAATGTTGGGCGGGATTTAGTTTTCGCCTTCTCTCTAGTCAAGCTTGTAGTTTGTAACATATCACTATATTTTAACAAATGTTTAGTTCCACATTGTATCGGACCTACTTCGAAGACTCATTGTGTCTCATTGTATTAGATTACAAAAGTCATTATGTCAGCATAAGCCACGGCACCAGATATTCTTTTCTACAAATTCTCATTTTAGAAGGTATTTACATATCCTACTTTCAACTCAGAAGCAATTATGGGTTTTGAAAGATCCACTGACTATAAAATTAAAAAAATAAAATAAAATAAAATTCACGCCGTAAGTCTTTATTATTTATAATTTACTGTCGTTTCGAGCCCTTTCACAGTAAGTTGATGCAGGGTCGTGACAAAAGTATTTAGATAGTATACCACACGATCGAAAAAGCAAACAAAACGAGAAATGATTTCAAGGAGAACAAATAGATAAGGAACACTAGAATTCGTTTAGTCTGCAATAGGCTTTTCGCGGAGGGCTATAAAACACAGGTATTTTACATTAACTTTTATTACTTACCAAGATTCTTCGATTTAATTTTTTTTTTTTTTTTTTTTTTAAAGCAGCTTTCTTTAGTGCGTCTCACGACTTCCATTCCAGGTAGGTTCGGATTCCACTTTCATCTGTGGCTGTCAATCTATACGGCGTCTCTGCTAACAAAGGATTAAATAAGAGTAAATCATTGTAATCTTACCACCATTAGCAAGTTTTGAAATAAAGGTGAATTCAAATTTGGGACAAGAACTTCGAAACAATTCTTATAGTGTATAGTTCATAGGATTTATTAATTATATAACTTAACCCGGGAACACATAGGGGGGTGCTCACGCACCCCACTCGGTGTTTAAACAGTGTGGAAATAAGGAATATGCCACTGACGGTGCTACCCTCTTGTGTATTCCTAGTTTATCATCTGACTGCAGCAGAGAGGGGTGCGCCGTTCCATTGCACAGAGAAAGTTTAGTCAGAAGTCGGAAAAAGTGTGTTATTTTGCTGTTTGGGGTGTTGTGGCACCCCGCCTATGTGTTCACGTATATATATTTTTTGATACGTCACTTTCATTAGAGATAAGACATTGAGTGTAGGTTGGCTTTACAATCATGTGGACTTGCAAGGCTTCATCCTCGAAGGTGAATAGCATGGTACTTTTTAGAAATGCTACGCAGAATAGGGGAATGTCCTTCACACGACAACATCTATTGCGTGAGTTGGGAATGCAGCTAGTGACTCCCCATATGCAAAACAGGCTCAGGACCCCCCTTTCAACTCCTCTTTCAACCATGATCAAAGAAGTACTTGGTGTAGAAGATGACGTAGGACAGGCTCATGTACCTACACCAAAGCAAGGCAGGTGTTACTTGTGCCCGAGATCTGCAGATAGGAAGACAAAATCATTCTGTACCGGGTGCAGCAAGCCAATTTGCGCTGAACACAAGAAGTTTGTTTGTGGCAACTGTGTGTAATCAAAACTGAGGTGTACTTCAAGAAATTATTCATTAAATGCTTCTTAAGAAAGGTGAAAATGTGTTTCTTTCAAAAATTAAAAAAAAAATCTACAAGAGATCCACATATACTTATGGGGTGCTAGAGCACCCCACTATGTAAGCACGTGTGTAAAATTTCCCTATGTGTTCCCGGGTTAAAGTACGATTCATTCAAAAATGAATCGAAACATTTTTTCAACTTCAAATAGGTGCCACAATTGTCTATACATTTTTCTATAAAATAAAATGGTTAAATTTACCTTCATTCGTAGGTTTATTGCAAAAGTTTTTATGCAAAAGTACGGACTATAAATACTATATATTCGGGATACAAAATTGAGCTCGGCAAGTGAAACTTGATTTTACCACTACCTATATAAGTGCGCAAGCATCAAGCTCCCGTCAAAAACGATTTTGGAAATAAAACTTTATTTTAACGTCCTATGTTAATTTCCTTTAGGCTAATGGAGACGAACGATTGATCAAAAAGAATTATGGTCAAATTAAATATTTTGTGATCTCCCACCGGAATCAAACCTGGAATCACGTACACCAAAGGCTCATGCATTCGCAACTAGACCAGCGGATGGTGCAAACGATTGTAGAACAATTGATATGTATTCAACCTGGCACCGTTAAGTGTAGCTATGAGAAAGGTTTCCTACTATTATCGCTCTAGGACACAAGAAATCATAGAAACTTTGCTTCAAAACTACTTGCACTGTAATGAACATTATGGTCCAAGTTTGATTAATGTGCTTCAGTTTCGGACTGATTTGAACAAGAAGCAATAGAAGTGCCTTCAATGTGCTAACGCTAGATGTATTTTTTTCGGGTACTATTCATATTTCTCGGGTACTGCTCACTGTAGTCAATAAAAATGGATAAAATTTAGTTAGTCCATCTGAATGAATTGATTGGTAACTTTATTACTTGGAGTCTAACGTCCGTTCCTTTTTAAGAGATTGGTACGAATGAAATGCCAATATTTTTACGTCTGGTGCGAAACTCACCTAAGCAGCACAACACAGGGATGGGCTTAGATCCCACGTATAAAGTCATAAACTCAATACACTTCCAGCGAACAAGCTGGAATACCTAAACAGTCAAAAGATTATGCGTTCTTGAACAGAGTAGTATGAAAAATGATTTTGCAAACAATCGTACGTTCACCTCTTAAAAAAAAAAAAAAAAAAAAAAAACTATGGCCTATGGAACCCGGAGGTTCAATGCCGCGTTCACTAAAGCTCTCCACTGACTTCTATCCTTAGCCATCTGGATCCAGTTTCTATTTTGTGTTCCTATTTCTGCGAGATCCATCTTAATATTGTCCTCCCATCTGCGCCTAGGTCTTCCTAATGGTCGTTTTCCGATTGGTCTTCCAGTCAAGACTTTGAAAGCGTTTCTACTTTCTTCCATTCTAGCTACATGACCCGCACACCTAAGCCTCCTAGACTTGACGACCCTAACAATGTTGGGTAAACCATATAAATTATGTAGTTCTTCGTTATGAAGTTTCCGCCATTCCTCATTCCGGTTCCTCTTGGGTCCGAATATTCGTCTCAGGATCTTGTTCTCAAACACTTTCAGTCTACGTTCTTCCCTCAGAGTAAGTGACCATGTTTCGCACCCATACAGAACAACAGGCATGATAATCGTTTTGTATATTTTAAGCTTCAAATTCCTCGACAGAATTCGCGACGACAAGAGATTTTGAACCGAATAGTAACACGAATTCCCTGCTTTTAGTCGATATTTAATTTCTCCGTGAATATGATCTTCCTCTGTTAATATTGATCCTAGATATTTGAAACTATCCACTTTATCAAAAGTATTATTTAAAATTTTAACGCATCCATAATTTGCTGTATTCCGGTTCCGACGCACTTCCATGTATTTAGTTTTCACTGCATTTACTTCTAAACCCATGTCACTGCAAGCGTTTAATAAGATCTCTGCATTTCTTTCTATTGTTCTCCTATCATCCCCTATTAAATTTACATCATCGGCATATGCCATAACCTGTTGAATACCGTTCAACTGTAAGCCCTGGTTGCTATCTTTGATTTTCCTTATAGCGTATTCCAGAACGAAGTTAAATAATAATGGCGACAACGCATCTCCTTGTTTCAGGCCTTTTTCGACGTGAAAGCTCGTGGACAAAAATTTTCCCACTCGGATTTTACTTTGGGATTCATTTAAACATAACTTAATTAATCTAATTAGCTTTCTCGGTATTCCAAGTTCTGTAAGAACGTTGTATAATGTTTCTCTCCTAACCGAATCGTACGCCTTTCTAAAATCAATAAATAGTTGATGTACCAGGGTATTGTATTCCCACTTTTTTTCGAGTATTTGTCGAATGGTAAATATTTGGTCGATAGTTGATCGATTTCGTCTAAACCCACACTGATAATCTCCAATAATTTCATCTGCGTATGGAGTCAGTCTTGCTAATAGAATATTTGAAAGGATGTTATAGGATGTTGACAGAAGAGAAATACCTCGATAATTATTACAGTCAGTTTTGTCGCCTTTCTCGGGAATTGGAACAATGATTGATTCTTTCCACTCTTGTGGCAATTCTTCCTTGTTCCAGATAAGGAGAATGAAAAAATGAAATGAAATCTTTGAGTGTTACGTCCTACGGTTATGCCGGTTAGGCTAAAGGAGACGGTGGTGATGAGAGATGAGTGAAATAATGGAATGAAGAAAGTGGGAGGAAACGGGAGAACCCCGAGAAAACCCACGAGCACGGTGTTTGTCCACCACAAAGTTCACTTGGCAGGGGCTGGGATCGAACCCGAGACCCCAAGCACCAGAGGTGAACGCTCTACCACTGAGCCACCGCACCCCGCATAAGGAGAATGAGTTTGTGTATCTTGTTCCACAATTTTTCGCCTCCAGCTAAAATTAACTCAGCCGTAATTTCATCTACACCCGGAGATTTGTGTTTCTTTAATTTCTTTATAGCGGTTTCTATTTCTATTCGGTAGGTTTCTGGAATATACGGTTTGCGGCGTGTCTCTCCTTTTCTCCACGCACACTAGTTTTTGGTTGCGTGTTAAGCAAATCGTCAAAGAAATCTTTCCATCTATTTAAGATGCTATCCGTATCAGTGAGAACTGTACCGTCAGATTTCTTTAATATATAAGCACGAGGTTGATAGCCTTTCTTAAATTCGTTGTTTCCCTTATACATGTCCCGGATGTTTTTATTTTTACTATTATCTTCGAGTTCCTTAATTTTAGCTTTCAGAAAATCGCGTTTCTTTGTTCTAAATGTTTTGGAAGTTTTCTGCCTGATATCTGCGAAATTTTGTGTAGTTATTTCATTCGGATTTTGTAGCCAGCGTAATTTTGCCTGTTTTCTCTTTCTTGCTAGTTTTATGCATTCCTGGTTGAACCATGGTTTGTTCCTACGTATTTCCGCGAGTCCCAATTTTTCTTTTGCTGAAATTTTAATGCTATCTCTAATTTCAATCCAGGTATCCTCAACACTAGTGCACTCCGAATCTTCTAAAGCAGAGAATTTATTCGAAACTTCAGTCTGGTATTTCTCCCTTACCTGGCTCTCTTCTAATTTCTTTAAATTAAATCTCTCCGTTTTCGGACAACGAATATTACCTTTATTCAACGATAACCTCTCTCGTATTACCGCTGCTACCAGGTAGTGGTCAGTGTCACAATCAGCCCCTCTAAACGACCGGACATCAATTGTGCTAGATTGCCTTCTTCTATCTACTAAAACGTGATCAATTTGATTATATGTTTTTCCGTCTGGTGATGTCCAAGTATATTTATGAATGTCGTGATGTGGGAATTTTGTACTCTTCACGATTAGGTTTTTGGATGTTGCAAAGTTCACGAGTCTAACACCGTTGTCATTACTTTCCTTATGCAGACTTTCGTTCCCTATAATTGGTTTGAAAATATCCTCTCGTCCTACCTTCGCATTGAAATCCCCTAATAGAATTTCCATATGGTATCGCGGGAGTTGGTCAAATATCCGCTCCACTTCTTCGTAAAAACTGTCTTTTATATCGTCATCCTTATCTTCAGTTGGGGTATGTACGTACATTTAAAACAATAATATCACACCACCGTCCCTTAAGAGTAATAAAAGAAAGTCTGTTAGTAACAAATTCAACTCGTTTAATTGCTGGTAGTATACGTTTATGAACGAAAAACCCTGTTCTTAACTGGTGGTTTTTATTTCCTTCCCCGTAAAAGAACGTAAAATTTCCGGAATTCACAGATCCATTTCCTTCCCATCTAACTTCCTGAACTCCTACTACGTCCATCCTGTATTTCTCTAACTCACTCGTTACGGATTTTAACGCGCCTGCCTTATAAAGACTCTTAATATTCCATGTTCCAAATCTCATGTCCATTTTCTTTTGCTGAGGTCGTGCCAAGTTATCTGTCCTTGTCCGAGGCTTTTGTGAATATTTCTGAACAAGTGCTTTTTTTTTACAAGATGAGGTTGTTAGCCCTACCCAAACCCCAAGCTGTAGGACCACTCCTAGTCGGCTGTCCGCGACTGCTTATTCAGTATATTCGCAGCTAACCTCTATATCTAGAGGCCTTCTCCTCGATCCGCAACCTGAGGACGCGTCATGCCGTGGTGACAGGAACCCACGTCCACATATACACTTTCTTTTTGTCAGTAACTTTGTAATAAGTTGAACAATTTTAATTCGGTTCTGTGTGACGTAGAAAGAACACAGCTTTCTGGACAATACTGTAAACCTTATGTCAGTCATTAGTTTATTGGGGTTCAGCATTCCCTTTCAGCACCGAGATTATATGAGACGTATAAAATGGAATCCTAACTAACCAACTAACTCTATGGCCTACGGAACCCGGAGGTTCAATGCTGCATTCACGAAAGCTCTCCATTGACTTCTATCTTAAAGAACTGGATCCACTTTCTACTTTATATTCCTATTTTTCGAGATCCATCTTAATATTGTCGTTCCATCTGCGCCTAGGTCTTCCTAATGGTCGTTTCCCGATTGGACACCCAGTTAAAACTTTTGAAAGCGTTTATATTTTCTTCCATTCTGTCTACATGACCTACCCAACTGAGTCTCCTAGATTGGATGACCCCTAACAATGTTTGGGAAACGATATAAATTATGTAGTTCCTCGTTATGAAGTTTCCGCCATTCCCGTTCCTCTTGGGTCCGAATATTCGTCTTAGGATCTTGTTTTTCAATACTTTTACTCTGCTTTCTTCCCTCAGAGTAAGAGACAGTGTTTCACAACCATAGAGAACAGGCATAAAAATGGAATCCTACCCATCGGGAAACGAACCCTTAACCGTTTGCACCAAAGGTACTCACGCTAGCCACTGGACCACGAGGGAAGACTGTAATTCAGAAGTAGGCCTATCAACTTATTTGGAAATTATTCATAAAATGACAATCAGGATATTATTATCCATTGTTATTTACGACTTGAATACCAAACAATGTTTCACGAGTTAACTAATACAGTAATACAACTCAAGTAAATAGGTAAATTTTGTTAAGAATCAAAGAACTCTTCAGCTGGTATTGTACATCCTTCAAAAAAAGGCTTAAGAATATTCGTGAAGCATGCTTTTGTGGAAAGTAATGAAATATAAATGTGAAATGTGTTTAAAAGTGCCGAATGATTGATTAAAGAGAAAGCAATTCGTCGTAATATGAATATTCATAAATTGACATTTCGAAATGTGACCTCATCGCCAACAAAAGGATGTAAAACAAAAGCGAAGTTTGTAGAGAATAGAGAAGGGTAAAACTAATTGCATTGTAATGAATAATTATTCATTCTTCTCATTTGAATTTGTTAACAGTCTGTCCTCAATGTTGTAGCGGAAATTCAATTCTCTTTTCGGAATTCCATCAGTCTATGCTTTAATGCCCTTCTTGTGCAGAATAAACCTTCACTTTCTATTTACGTTGCCTCAAACAAAGACAGATTGTGCTGCAAAGGAGAGGGAACAATTGTGTTATTTTTTCCCGTTTGGTAAGAGGAATTAAAGAAAGCATTATTCATTCTATTATTTTCCAAATTTATATAAATTTCATCCAAAAATGTTTATTTATTAACAGGATTTCACAGAAACTTGGTAATAAATCAATTATAAACCTAGAACAATCACATTGAAATTAGGATTGAATTTTAGAAGGATGGCGGCAGATTTAAAAGTACGATTTGAGTATTTACAAGATATGTTGGAAGGAAAAATTGCACAAAACAGTAGCAGTGCCATAGGTAATTTGGTTTGGTTTTGACAAACCAAACTACTTAACAACCAAAATTTTATCAAATCTAGGCTTAAATATAGCACTAAAAATCTGTTTGTTTGATTTTAAGAACCGGCTGTCTAGTTGAGGAATAGTGACTCAAAAAGTGTCCTATATATTTGACATGCCAATGTGCTTGTTGTAATCTTTAGCATCGAACCTGTCTATAAGTTAAATATTTTGTCACAAGAGAACATTGCTTGTGGCCGTAGTAAATGGGTGCCTTGCGGGTAATAACAAACCAGCAATTTGTGAAGGGACATCAGGGATTTTTTCGGACAACTTGATTGGTTAATCATTTGTTTTAGCATTCTTCCATTGGTCATTCTATTCTTGACTGGAGATGGGTTGTCATTACTCGTACAATTCCATTTATTCTGCTTGCAGTACTTCATTTGCACCGTATTGCGACTGAAATATGGATTTCACGAATACGAACACGTGGCTTCCCTTAGCTTAGTGGTACCTATTTACAAAAGTGCGGCGAACCCAATTTTAAAACAAGTAGGTCATATATGCCATATTACTTTGTGCTGAAGAAGATACTTACATTTCAATAAATCAGCCTGCTTAAGGCATTTTCCTTTAGGTATCTTCATATTGTTGATAGTTTATAGCCACTTTCGATTTGTAATACGTCATTTTGCATTAGTATTTTGTTTTGGACAAGGTAAGTACAATGTAATACTTTCATAATCAATGTTTAGTGTAGAATGCGGAAATATTAAGACGATATATACATGTAAACTATAAGACGAAGAACAGGAGAGCCATTTAGGAAGGATAGGCTGGCAATTTCCTACCCTCTGAGTTCCAGATACAAACTTTTTATTCAATAGCACACTTATATGCTAATGTAAAACGTGAAACTCGGTTTATGTCGGTGGAGAATCTTTTCCCCCATTCTCAAGCAAAATTATGAACTGACGCTGAAAACCAAGGGAACGAATTAGTGAGGTCAAAGCAAACGGTAAAATCAAGATTTTCCATTAATAGTTGATTATTTTTATATACAAAAATATTAATAATGATCTATCTAGGTACCATGTCTTCGAGGAGTGGAGCTGGTTAGCACACACCTTCAACATAGGAGATCCAGGTTTGATTTCTGATGGGATTTCACGTAGTTCGGATCCCACGTTGAGTTGTAGATTCACACCTCATAATAGGTTTGGTGCTAAACGGGACGCTAAATTCCAAATTAATTAATTAATTAATTAATTAATCCACTCCCCTAGATTTAAGATTAGTTGGAAGTTGTGTATTGCACACGCGTTGCTGATAATTTTGCTCAGCTCAATTTCACATTCCAAATGCCATACTTAGTTAGCTAGATAAGGGCAGTTAATTTTTAGCATCTTGTATTGAGTAATTATGCTTAGCAATGAGCCGACAATTTTAGCTACTTTCTGCATGTGATGATATCTTTGTACAGCTTTTATACCGAAGATGAACAATGTATAGACATTTTAAAGGGGTAGAAGCGAGGAACAAATATGAGGGAGAGAGAGATTGATGAGAAAAAGGGCTATGTTCATTTTAGCGTTCACCACTGCCAGTAATAAATGTCAGACGGACATGGCCATGGCGTATGGAATTACAATGACTGGCTGGATGTATTGGTTGTGGTGAGACGGCAGTGATGCGACATGCGAATGGACATTCCAGGCCTTCCGCAGTTTTTTACAATGTGCTAACAATCATTGGAATCATGTGCGATGGTGCGTAATGTTCATTTAAGAGAACGTCCATTTCTCTATTGTTGGTAACCGACGAGATACTTACTAAATGCTTTTAACACAACGTTATTATTGGAATAAATATATTCCTTTAATGCGTTTCAAATAACCAAGATTGAAGTTATCGTTTTTTTTTTTTTCGTTTGTCCATATAGATATGGATGTGTGTCTGTTAGAATTTAACGTATAACGTTCAAAAAAATACATTTGTCATAACTCGCAAGTCTCCCACAATGTAGTATTTCTATCTTGTTCGTTACAGCTTTGGAAATATTTCACAGTATTATTAAAACGAAACTGATCAAAACAACAAATATATAGTATATTAATAATACTTATGTATCAGTTTCACCAACATAACATCGCCTTCATCAGACACGTTATCGCCATCAGAAGAAGGACATCGTATATTAATACACAAGTATTATTAATACGAGGGCTGACCAGAAAGTAAGGTTACAAAGCCTGCGGTGAAACGTGTATATACTATTTTATATAATCAATACAGCCAACAGATAGTACATACATGAGGCTATTTTTCGACATAGTCTCCATATCGATTGATCGATCCTTGTCGCACCGTGGGAGGAGTTTGAAGATTCCCTCCTGGTCTGTCCTCACCCTCCTGGTGAGTTTGAAGATTCTGACTTTGCGTATTCAGTCACATTGTCACAAAATGTTTCGCCTCACCTGAAGCTAAGCGACGGTCAGCTAGGTGTTCTTTCAAGTGGGGTAACAGGTGAAAGTTACTTGGAGTGAGGTCCAGACTGTAGGGAGGGTCGTTGATGATGTCCCAGCTGTTTTCAAATCTGCTGATACCGTGCTGTATCGGCCACTGCGCTCCTCGTCGGTGACGTTTTCTCTACCAGCCGCGGACTTTCGACGCCATTCTGCGACAGGCTGACGAGACATTACAGTCTCTTCATAAACCTCTACCAGCTGCCGGTGAATTTCAGCCGCGGTTACATGTTTCGTCCCCAGAAATCGAACTACTGAGCGGACTTTTTCGCGAGTCTAGTTCTCCAGACGAGTCGCCATTTGTGTTTACATACAACAATTCGCCATAGTTGGCTGAAGCTCTGCACAGTTGCCAACTCTGTGTATTAAAATTACCGCACACTCTTCATTTCTCTACCTAGGTATAACAGACGTATTCCAGAAATATCGGACTTGAAACCTTAATTTCTGATCTTCCCTCGTTTATATTTGATGCTTTGGTTAGTTTTGATTTATTAATGATGTAGTATTGTATTGTATTTAATACAAGCTATTTAGAAAGGAGACTTTGATCACGAATTATTTGGAGTTACAAGGTGGTTCAGTAGGGGCTCATCTCTGTCAGAGGTCCTATTCGATCTCAGGCTATGTGAGTTTTGTTGACAACATCGTGTCGGTGGGTTTTCCCAGGGTTCTCCTGTTTTCTCCCACATTCTTATTCTACCAATTATTTCGTAATAATTCACTTTATAGGTATCCTATAACTTACAGAGCATAATCCAGAGTTGTAAAACTGAAATATTTCGATTTTAGTGGATAAATGGTTTCTCGAATATTAATTTAATAATGTACTAGGATCAATTACTCGCTACGCTGGGTTAGGATAAGAACTATGAGTAATATGTTCCGCTAGCTAGTTACCTTTTATTATTACTGAAATTCTCTCTGATATCGGCCATATTCGATTATATATATATATATATATATATATATATATATATATATATATATATATATATATATATATATATATATATAAGACCCTAAAATTTAGGATGGTAATGCTGGTTAATTAAAGTATAAACAAATACTGTTGTTACTTTAATATATTCTGTGGGAGTGTCTAATTTACAATACAAACTACTGGAATACATAAAAATATAATAATAAAAATTTATATTGAAAATGTGACCAAAATTGTTACACTGCCATTTTTATGAGGGGTACCTAATAAGAGACCCCAGCTTTTTGTGTAATATGAAAAGAGTTATTTTATTAACTCAATTTTCAATACTGTCTTAAAGCCCAATCCTGTGATGGCACAAATGTATAAAACGTTACATTTTCAATAAACCTCATTTTCTTCAATTTTAGAATATATGCACTGTAAAAAATTTTACACTCTTTGTATGCATAAACTGCAGCGACTTTTGATCACTTCTTTTACTAAATAAGTAAGAAGTGTGTGCAAAATGACAGCACAATTCCAACGAAGCAAGACTATCACTCCTCGTTGGTAAAGATTTGCTAGGATGATTTTAGCATTCCTCGTTGGTAAAGATTTGCTAGGATGATTTTAGCATATCACTTGCATCAGAAGAAAAGAAAAATAATTTCCACTATTGGTTTCTAATTAGGAATGTGTATGTGCATTTAGTTGAGATTTATGAGCAACTAGAAACAATTTTGAAAATATATGCGTCCTACAAAATTTAAACATTCTTCCAACAATTGAAGTTGTTTTTCCTTCCTTTATACACAAATACCGCCCCATATTGTTTGTATTTTCTGCATAAAACAGAAGGTAAAGATAAATAACGTTTTAATGTACAACTTACTGTCACAATAGAGAACAAGCAATGAACATCAAAGTCAAACATTATAGAGAGACTATTTTGTGAACACAAAAATGTCAATACAAATGAGCTCCTAATATAATACCTAATATTACTATACGGGTCACATTATGAGACCGGTCTCATATACTGAACCCGTTAAGGATCTCATAATAATACATTCGACCAATAAAGTAATGACTAACGCCAACTCAAATTTAAGTGGAAGAAAACCAGTAACTCATTATATGTTACAATAAGCATGTTCACTGGTATAAAAAGAAAGTAAAGGTAAAATAAATATCAACTTTCCTTTTCCATTTTCAGCGTCTGACGTGTAAACGTTAAAAAAAAAAAAAAAAAAACTTTGTAGGGACACAATTTTTTTCCAGCCTCCACTATACTATAACCTGACCAGGATAGCTGTGCGGTTTTGGGAGGATGGCGCTGCTGTTGTGTTTACATCAGTTTCTTGGCAAGCGCGGTGGGACAGGGGAGCGGAGAGTTTCACTTTGCAGTGTATCCAACGGTTTTTTAAAGTTGCAGTTTAGATGTTGTGCATAGTCTAATCTCTACGCTTAATAAAAAAAATGCCGTAACTTATGTATGTAATGTAGTGAACCATCCCTGAAGTAATGCAGATGTATTGTGAATAGTGATTTATGAATGGAAATTACCAATTTAAGAACAACATAGCACAATTGACAATTCAGTGAGCTTCTACCGTGTATTAAGCAGATTGTATAAAAATTGATTACGTTTTATTCGATTTCATTATAAAACAGTAGCAGCCTGTAAAACGCAGGAATGACAATGTCAGTGACTAAAATATTAATTTTGGGTTGATAGCTTAGAGTTTTGCGCAATATCTTGTAACTGTAAGTTTAAATCAAGTTAAGGTTAAGGGTCATGATGCTGCTGTTTAAGTGTATGTTTATCGATTGACAAATAAATTATTTTTTCGAGTTTTAGCCAGGGAGGAATCTCAAAACGTTTCCCCTCGAGAACTGTGAAAGTCCTTTCCGCTAGTCTATTGGCCAGCGCATGTGTATTTATTGTATGTCGTTCTGGGTTTGATTCCCATTGAGAGAAGAAAAATTTAATTTTACAATCCTTCACTTTCATTAATCATCTGTCTCCTCTAGCATAAACAACATAATCATGGGACGTTAAAATAAAGAAATTTCACTTTTTTGTTCGAGAAATGTGAACCCTTTGGGAGAAAAGGAGGTGAAGAAATTTTTCCTTCATTTTTTAAAGATTTATGGGATTGGATAGCTTGCCTTTAGGGATTGATTTGTACAATTTGGTTCAGTGCACCCTTCTTTTAGGATCATTATAGAAATCCAGCCCTTTGGTAGAGTTCGAATAGAAGTATTGATAAAACATCAGCGTATGGGTAGTGTAAGAGTAGGTATCATTGCTTCAGCACACAATAATTTTATTTATGAGGAAAGAAATTACCTCTGGACTAACTCTGAATTTCTCTCAGGTTTTAGCTATCAGGTCACAAAGAATTAAATCTACTAACTGTTTTCACACAATATAATTTTGAAACTTGGGAGCCTAGTGCTATATTTGTGTCTGTAGTATATAATAATGCTGATACGTTATTCTGTTGAACATCTTAAAGGTATTTGTCGATTGACTTCAGAGGACTGAGTTTAGCCCGTAAACACAAGTTGCTTATAGTTCAAACATATCAGATGTACGGTCTTGTTTAATAAAACCTGCTCCTCCCTGTCCTCTATCTGAAAAGTCCTATATTGTTATTCACATATGAAATTCAAAGGCAAAGTCAATCGTCTTTACTCAGTTGTATTTTTATTTCAAGTGTAAGTATTAAAATGCGCTACGCATGGTTGCAAGAGGTTGGGTAGCTTTTTTTTTTTTTTTTTTTTTTAAATACTGAACTGACATATCTAACATTGGCACTCATCTTCTTTATAAATTGATGTAAGAAATGGCCGATTGATTTCCAGCCAATTACTTCATCACCGGTATCTTTGAGCAATGAGATAACAGTGGAAGACAAACTTCGTTCTTTTCGAAGTTGATACTTTGAAAAACTTATGAAAGTGGTTTTGTTATTCAAATACATATTTGCTCTAATCAATTTCAGAAGTAACATTAATCTTAGAATAACGTAATGGCTGTAAGAGTTACCCTGAAAATGTATTTTGTATGTTTTCTTTTTTACGTAATTCAGAGATTTTGTCTGAATTTTACTGGAGTTATAAGGAACCTTCAATCATCAGGCACCCCATTTTAATCGCTCCCCCTCCGCCGTCAATGCAACACTTCTAACCGTCTCCCCAGGGGTCCTGGGTCGACCCCTGATTGAGATGGTACATAAAGATAACTTTGTCTAATCTCTGTCATTATTTAGCATGGTTTAGTATTTTTTTTTTTTTAAAAAAAAACGATATTTCTGCCACATTTTGAAAACTTTATTTGAAAGTTTTCAAAATGTGGCAGAAATATCTTTTTTAAAAAATTACTAAACCATGCTAAATAATGACAGAGATTAGACAAAATTATCTTTATGTACCATCTCAATCAGGGGGTGGATCCAGGACCCCTGGGGAGACGGTTAGGAGGGTGGCAGTGAAAGATTATCAGTTCTCTCTCTCTCACCAAACTGTTGAAGTACATCCGAATATGATGTCAATGCAAAAGAATTTTCTTACTCAAGACCCGGATCGCTCCGCCCCTGACTTGAGCATATGCGTGAAGTGGTTTATTACGAACAAGATAGAAAGAACTGTGATAGATTGATTACAAGTAGTCCGGTTAGAAACACTGCTGCTTGCATTTTAGTTCCAAAACCGGCCGCCCGCACTCGTTCGCTGGTTGTGTTATAACAACTCTTCACACAACGGGATCATGTGACTTTCGGTGCTGTGGCGGGCTTCCCCAAGTTACGGGCCTGAATTTGGATTTAAACTCCATCGGAAGTGTCACTGTTCATCTCACTGACCCCGAAAACTATGGATTCGACAATAATATCGGTCATTTATGATCATTTTTATATATTACCCTGTCCCCCTCCCCTAAGTTGAACCGTCAAAGTGAAATGATAGAAACCATCCCAGGTCCGAACCTCATATATGTTGAAAATTTGATCGAGATCGGTCAGGTGGTTCAGGAGTTATTAAGTCACAAGCGTAGCCACTTTAATTTTTATTTGTATAGATTAAAACGTGTGATGACGAGCTTCGAATAGTTTGTGAAATATTAAGAATCACCGTTACACAGTTAGTCCGTTTGAATGTGTCTGTGTGTGGAGAAAAATAGTTAGGTTGAAGGGAACGCTACGACTAGGATTGGGGAAAATTATAATATTGAATACAATTCAAAAGAGGAAAAGGAACTGATTCGGACGTTGAGAGGAAATTGTACGTCAAAGGATGTGATTGAAAATTATCAGAAGACACAATAGGGAAGAGGGAAGATTCAACGTATGGAGAATAACATAAACAGATAACTTGTACGTCAAGACGAAGTGGTGATGCCGATAACAGAGTACTTACGCTGATAGTAACATTAATAATGCCTAAGGTGACGGTACATCCACGATGGTTACTGAAAATCCCTTATTCACGAAAACTCCCTTATACAGATGGTGATCAGAAAAATGGAAACACCTGAACGAAATTGCAACTTACCAGATTAATATGGTGTCGGGCCACCTTTCACCTTCAGAACAGCCTTGATGCGACGTGGGATGGAGGCATAGAGGTCGTGAATGGTAGCAAGTGGAATTTTACACCATTCCTCGTGCAGGGCATCGGCCAGTTCCGTGAGAAAGGATGGAGGTGGAAATCGTCGCCGGAGTCGTGTTTCCAAGACGGACGATGGATGTTCAATTATGTTGAGATCTGGGGATTGAGCGGGCCAGGGGAGGTGTTGAACATCGTCCCGATGTTCCTCAAACGACGCTGCAACAACGCCAGCTGTGTGAATGGGTGCATTATCATCCTGGAAGATGGCGTCATTGTCCGGGAACAACATCCGGACCATAGGATGCAAGTGCGACATAATCATTGGCAGTGATTCGTCCGCTAAGTGTGACCACAGGACCCAATGAAAACCATGATATGGCGGCCCACAGCATCACCGAGCCGCCGCCATGTTTTACAGTTGGACGGAGACACTGCAGATCATAAGCTTCTCTGCGCGTTCTCCACACATAAACACGGCCCGTGGTTGGAAATAGGGTGAAGGATGACTCATCCGACCATATCACAGGGTGAAGGATGAGCGGTTTGGCCCGTGCAACACTACCCCGTAAGTTCATGTCATGTAATTCGCGGCGGACTGTGATTGTCGAAACAGGGTGGGGGAGGTGCTGATTGAGTTCCTCCGTCACTTGCTCCGCAGTGGCACAACGGTTCTGCGTGACAATGCGCTTTAATACCCGGCGTGACCTGTTACTCATGATTTTCTTCCGCCCACTGTTCCGCTTCCCCGATGTGGTTTTCCCGTGTGTTGTGTAGGCCGTCATCATCTTCGACACTGTCCCACGCGACACACCTAACACAGTAGCCACTGCCGTCACACTCACTCCACATAACCGCGCACCAACAATTTGCCCTCTTTGAAAATCTGAGAGGTCTCCCACTTTACACTACCTCCGTCTGCTGCAGCCACTGGACACTGCTATTCCACTGCGCCTGACGTAGTATGGAGACTGACCTAACACACCACCAGCAGCGGTCCGGCGCTGTGGGCGCCACGAAACCACTGCCAACCCATGCATCTGACGTGTTGCCAACTACAGGTGTTTCCATTTTTCTGATCACCATCTGTATCTTTTACATTGCCCATTTCTCCGTACATCCGTACGTCCGAGAGAGAAAACATCTCAAGAAAGATGGAAGATTGCCAATTTTAGTCACGATGTAGAGTCAAACATTGCGAATATCAATTCGTTGGCGGAAGTGATCCCTCCACCGGAAGGTAGAAATTAAAAGCGGTAATAGATAGCAAGAAGAGGTTTTCTACAAAATATATGTTCAGTTAAACTCTCCAAAATATATTCCATATTCACTCTAATCTCTTTACTAAAACCGGTTGTTGTTTTAAAAAAATAGCTAATGCTCACTCCCAGTTACAATACTCATGTAGAAAATTTTACTCCATATAAACCAAACTTTTTCAAACGATTATTTATTTGTTTCTATGATTTTCTTATACATAAAACTACAGCCTTTGGTTTCCTATAATGGATTCTACAATTAAGCAAGAATTTTTTCAGTACAATACATGTGAATCGTATGTTTAGTTAAGCATGTGAATCCTATGATTTTTTTTTCAGACTGGCACTACATTATTTGCCTGCAAAGTTGAGTCAACGTATCGCTGGTGTCGTTTTGGTTACCTAACCATTTTAATGAGTACCTGAAAACTATAAATTGTCATGTGTGTTTTTGGGAGGTTGCATAATTTGAAACGGGGACTCGGGTTCGATTCCTGGTAGGAGCTCATGTAGCTCGAATTTCACGTTAAGCTGTAGATCCACGTCTCATACTGCCTTGCTGCTAAACAGAATGCTAAGTTTAAGTTTAAACTATAGACAAGAAAATATTACCATAAACAAAGAAACATTTCCAAAACCAAAACCACAAAAATAAAATTACGCAAATATTTCTTTCTCCATTCGGGGTACCCTTTATTGTTATTCGGAGCACAGGAACTCTCAAGCTTATAGATTTAGATATAGATACGTGAAAAGAGGGGGCAACAAATACATATACACTTTAACATCATGAAGTATCTACCTAAAGGCTTCTTTACTATCTATAATGGTAGATAGTTTTAAGTCATCTTTGATATTTGCAATCCCGTTGGACCACCAACCTTATCATTATGACGCTTACGATTTCGACTAACTACTGCACGAATGATAATGGCTACAGTACCCATAGGGACTTGCAACTCACGATATCTGTATTTCATCCCGCAGTGTTGCTAGTATGGCTGGTTTTTCCGCCACTCTTAAAAGTTTTTCAGTGGCAGAAAACGAGAGTTTCTATTTAGTTAGAAAGTAACTTTATTGTCCTGGGGGACGTGAAGGAATCAAGTACCACATTTGCCTATCCTTTGATGTATATAAGGTATCAGTGAAAGTAGTTTTCTATTAATGTACACGAGAGAAACTTTCCACAGCACTATGCTGCCAAGCTCACTCGTGATTAACCATACGCATCTTAGGTGAAAGAAATCTCGGTTTGATTCATTGTGGGAGCTCATGATTCCATTTTAAGATCCACATCCCGGTGCTGAAAGGGAAAATTCCAGCTCAACCGAAAAGCAAACCAGTAAATTCTCTCTTCTGAGTATTTCGAAGACAAATTACTTACGTCCAGGCGTGCACCTGTACATTTTTGTTTGGGGTGTCCAAAGTTGAAACTTCCTACCGGATGGACACCGCGTGACTGCGCACCCTGTGTCCAGAAAACACAAGTATATTATTTTTCAAAAATACGAATCTTTTTTGGAGGGTCCAGGCCCGATGGACCCTCCTTGTAGGTGATCCTCTACGTATGTCATACTGTAGGGTTGAAGTCTAATATTGAAATATTTATGAAATATGAATAAAATTCCATACTCATTTACAAGAAATTTTCGTGCGAGCGCTCCCGGCTTCGTTTTCCGGTGGGGACACTCGGCTGAAAAAATGTAAAAGCTTTTGCAGGTCAGATATCCTGAATGGAGTTTCCCTTATTCATACCAGGCAAATGTCGGAGTGGTACCTAAGATATAGGTCCCAGGCCGTTTCCTTCCTTCCCTTTCCTCGAACAGTGTAATTGCCGAGGAACGTCATCCCTAATAAGTAACGCTTAGTGACGGACTAACATGTCGTAGATGCCGATAAGCCCAGAAATCTCATTCCTAAATTCCTAATCATTTATGAAAAAATCGTAAAGAAAAAGAAAGATAAAATGGCATCATCAATTGTCAGGTTCTCGAAATCGGTTGTTAAATTTGTCTTTTGGCTCCCAGATCCAGTTGTATATACGTAAATAAAAGTATAGTTATATTTTTGAGAATCAATATATAGAGTGTAAAGCGTACTGCATAACTTAGTCCTAGCTTCTCTTACTAGATCGTTGGAGAAATAAAAGTAATAGGGCCATATGAAATCACCAAATTTGAAACTAAAATGTGACTCATATGTTTTAAATTTTCTTCAAGTTTTGTACATATGTTGCGGTTCTCAAATATAACACACATGTAAAATTTTACAGTTCTACCTCAAAGGGGACTGCTGTAGAAGCCATTCGAAATTTCAGGGTTTTCTGAAAAAAAAAAAAAAAAAAAACACCTAAGTCCGCCTTCGACTTCAAGTACTGAAACCGCTAGATGTCTGGAGATATTAAAGTTATTTAAAAATGGTTTTCACTAAAACAATCTTAGAATTTGTAACATTTAATACATTGTAGTAGTGAACTTTCCAAGTGCGGTTAAGCATATGAATTTCACCGTCAAAGAGAAAAAAAGAAGAAAAAATAGTCAAAATTTGGCAATTATTTCTGAAAAAGGTCCACCTAACATCAACCTCAAATTTTGAAAATAAGTAACTCTAGTGTTGCTCTTTAACATGTAAAAAAAAAAAAAGGCAGGAGAGTGTTTTCTGGTATGTTCAGGAAAAACAAATTATGACAATGTAAGTTGAGGGCGGATTTAGGCACTTTTTGCCCAAAACTCCCAAATTTCTAATGACTGTTTCCATTTTCCATGTTGAAAATGTTTATAATTGTCAAGACTGAGGTGATTGAATAAATGAATTGTGCCAGAAATTTTGAACTTCAAGTGTCATTGCTGTAAGGACTCAGATTCTGTAATTAGTTCCAAAATCATGGACGACTATGAAAACTGTTGAAACATTTCAAACAACCGAGTATCTCGTTCGTAAAGCCCAGAAGATCAGAAAGGAGCATGGTATTTTAGCCAAACCTGGTTCTAAAAAGGACATAGTATTCCTGGAAACAGCTTTAATTTAGTCACAGAATTTTACAACAGTGATGAAGTGCCCTGAAATGCTGGATTCAGTGTCAGTAAGCATATGAATTTCACCATCAAAGAGAAAAAAGAAGAAAAATAATGTCAAAATTATTCAATTATTTCTGGAAAAGGCCCTCCTAACATCAACCTCAAATTTTCAAAATAAGTAGCTCTGGTATTCCTGTTTATCATATTAAAAAATTACGGTTTTTTTTTTATATGTTGAAGGAAAAAATCAAGTCTCATACTATTTAATTTCTTAATAATACGATTTGCATGGCTAAATATGTTCCTTTAAAATGGTTGATGATTCTTATAAAAGAAAAAAAGTAGAAACCCTTCCTTAACTGTAATTTATAAAGTTAATTTGAAACAATATAGGCCTATTATGCAGCTTATATAGTGCTGTTTGATTTAACAAAAGAAATAATGAACAATAGTAAACTATCGTTATATAATACACAAAAAATATTTACATGTTTGGTTGATTGTAAGCAATTTGAAATATTGAGCCTAAGATCTCTTGTCACCAATTTCGGAGAAAGTCTTCTCAATAGCTTGAATTTCTTCTTCAGAAATGCTGTAATTTCTGTCAGTACCAGTTGAAAAACTGGGTACTCCAATATTAATGATGTAGTATTCGGATGGAATCCAACATGTGTCAGGTGTTTTTGGCCAGAAAAACATTTTCTTGGGCCCATGGGGATGAAGGAAATTCACATTAGTCATGGTGTTCCTGTGAATTTTCAACTATTTTTCCAATCCACCATTTCTCTTCAGAAATGCACGCAATAAATTGCTCACATGAAAGATTAATGTCTTTCGATTCTGCTCAAGTATTTAGAGTGAATGTTGTCTTTGAAGAAGATACACGGTTGACTTCAAGTTTCAACAGGCTGATGTGTTCATAATGATGAATTTCACGCGTCCCTTCCAACGTTATAGCTTTTACATTCTCTTTTGATGTATTGGACGAAGATTTCCAACATATTCCAGCATAAAAAAGCGTTTGGTTGTAGTTAGTTATAGTTTGACGTTGGTTGCAGTTTGACAAAATTCGAAGAAATCGGCAACAGTAACAATCCGTTCATCCAGTGGACTCTGTAAACTGGCATGTCTCGCTAGACATTTCAGCGTCTTACCTATGCCATCGCAAACACTTTGCCATGGCTTGTGGAAAAATAGTTCCACTCACAAGTGAGTCCAAAATCTCTCATGCAAGCATAAGTTGACAATGTTTATATATATATATATATATATATATATATATATATATATATATATATATATATATATATATATATATATATATATATATATATATAATATATATAATATATAATATATATATATATAGTGTTTATATCGGGCTGACCCATCTTGAAAGTAGATAACGTGTTTAATCTGAGGAAAAACATCATTAACATGCTTTAAAAGAATAACTTGGAAAGCGTAAAATGTAACTGTATCGTACTTTAACGTATCACAGACACAGCATAATGAAATATTTGACAACAGAAGTTACAGGATCTTAGAATGTTGCATTTTAAAAAAGTAGAATGTTGCACAGTTGAGTAGAATGTTGGTCCAGTGCTACTCTTAAACTTAATCTTGAATAATACAGAAGTAGTTTTCAGCAAAATTAACTAAAATTAAGCATGATTTGTCATCCAAAGTCTGTATTGTGTGTATTTGAAGTAGTCCCTCTGAGGTTTGGCTGTGAAGTGATGCTGCGCTAATTTGTAATTTTTTTTCCTACAAAAATCTCAATGAAGTCGTCTGTATCTTTAATCATTGTCTCCATTTAGGTTCTCTCAGTTTGAACCCATTGCTTGTACTTATATCTTCTGAGTGAGTCACTTCTTTTAATGCACGAACGAGATTTTCGGTTGTGTCAAATGTTTCAATAGATTTTATAGTCATCCATGATTTTGGAACTAACGACAGAATCTGAGTCCCTTCAGCAATGGTACTTGAAGTTTCAAATTTCTGGCACAATTCATTTATTGAACCACCTCAGTCTTGACAATTATAAACATTTTCAATACGGAAAATTGGAAACAGTCATTGGAAATTTGGATGTTTTGTGCAAAAAATGCCTAAATCCGCCCTCAACTTACATTGTGTCATAATTTGTTTTTCTTTAACATACCAGAAAACACCCTCTAATTTTTTTATATATTAGAGAGGAACATCATAGCTACTTATTTTGAACATTTGAGGTTGCTGTTAGGTGGGCCTCTTTCAGAAATAATTGCCAAATTTTGACATTATTTTTTCTTCTTTTTTGATCTTTGATGGCGAAATTCGTTTGCTCAATCCCACTTGAGAAGCTTATTATTACAATGTTTTAAATGCTACAAATTCTAAGATTGTTTTAGTGAAAACCATTTTCAAATAGCTTTAATATCTTCAGAGATCTAACGGTTTCAGTACTTTTAAGTCGAAGGCGGACTTAGGTGTTTTTTTGCACAAAACCCTGAAATTTCGAATGGCTCCTACAGCAGTCCCCTTTGAGGTAGAAGAAAATCTGAAACACATGAGCCACCTTGATTTGTTGATTTCATGTGGAATGGCGCAACAATTTAAAATACAAAATAATATAATCATATAGCAATAATTTTAATACTAGGTCAATTTGAAATATTATAGGTATGCAAGAACCAATTTTTAAATGACACTACCGCTTATTTATGATACGGAAAGAAAATTGTGTAAGCTATTTTTGAGAAAATTGTTCGAAAATAATTCACTCCTTCGATACCAACCCTCAGTTCTTGCAAGAGAGATTAATTGTCACAAGCTTTTTCCCTTTTAATTCCTTCTTGCTTCTCGTGGCAAACGTTGGAACTAGAAGGAACTTCGAGTATCGATAACAGATGGCAGACATGTTTCATTTCTCTTACTGCTGAACACGTAGTTTCCAGTTCTGTTGATAGGTGGAAGACTTAGCTCAAGTCTCCACGCTTTTTTTTCAGTTCGGTTAAATCTAAAAAGAAAAGGGAGAAAAATGAAAATACTTCCTTTTAAAGAAAATGAATCAGTAATAGAGTTTAAAGGGAATTTGTCTAGTAATAAAATAATCTCAATTCACTTCCAACAAATGTCCAAGAAAATTATAGGTCTATACTTAAATTTTCCTAATAGTATCTGGTGAAAATTCTTCGTCAATTTCAACCCTAAGCACTATTAAAGTTATAACAGAAGAAGCTTCCTTGTGTTATAATACCATTAAAACTAGAAAAAGGAATGTTTTCTGTGTATTCCTGTGGGTCCTTCTTACTGTTTATTCCTTGATATCTAACTTAAATAGGGATGGCCAATTCCGGACGGAAAGTAAAGTTGAAAAAATTAGGTTTTCGGAAAAATACCTTAATTCAGAAAAAATCCGGAATTTAAAAAAATATTAATTTTTCCGAAATCCGGAATTTTCTGAATTCCAGAATTTTTCCGAAATCTGGTAAGTGAAATTTCCGATTCCGAAAAAATCCGGTTTCCGGAAACTTTTGGGCATCCCTAATCTTAACTCTTTGGTGCAGACTTACGGAAGAGTTCTGTATGTTTGCAAAAGAACAAAATGCAGATTTACGGAACTTTTCCGTTTCACATTCTCCATCCCGTTTCATCCTATACTTATGGTTTATCAGTTTGTAATTCAATTGTTCATTAATAGATGGAACGACTACGCTGTGCTTTTCTATTAGTCCTAAATTATTATAAAATGTAAAGTGGAGTATATCATTTTTTTTCTTTAAAATAACTGAAAAACTGCCTGAACTTACTTGAATTTCCAGAAAACGTGTTTGCCAATGGCTTAAAGATTGCTCCCTTTCGATTACTTGTTCCTTGTGTTTTATTTGAGTCCTCTTGTATTTCTTGGAGGTTGAAAAGTTTTTACTGTTGTTTGGAACTATTAATAAAATATCAGCCTTATCAGATTAGCATACTTTTCTTGTATATACATTTAAACTTCTAACTTGCAGGTTAATTAACTAGTTTCTAACTTTCAATCTCTAGTTGTTATGTGGAATTTCCACACAAAATGGACGCCGTATTTAGCAGAATTGGAATTTCTTTATGAAAATTGTCGTGAAATACATGCAGAGAATTTGTATTGTGACGAACTTACACACAGGCTTTGATTTGCTTCAATATCACTTACTAGCTAAAATGCCCGTTCTTTGCAAGGGGAAAATAGAATTTTGGAAAATATTTGAACCCCTTTCTCCCGTTGGATACGCGTATTAATGATAAAAATTGATAAATTTCGAGTTCCTCTACTCCCTTAAAATGCGCCGTTTAATGAAAGTGACGTGACAAAAACCCAGCTTGAGGTAGGTACTAAGCCAGTACCTAAATTCATTTCAAGCGGTTGAGTCCTTTTCCTATGATGCTTTCATAAGGAACATACAACGTCTATTTCAATGTGGCGAAATAATATAGAAACTTCCCCGCTCCCCTTTTAAAACAGATTTTTAAAAAAAAATCTGGAACACGTTTCCGCTTATTAGTCCCGTAAATATAAGAGAAAATAGGGCTGTACCCCCAGCAAATTGCAAGAAAAGTTTTTTTTTTTTTTAGTTTTTCTGGTAGAGAAAAGCATTTTGAACAACATATCAAAACTAGCAAAAAATTAGACGTCTGTTTCGCCGCCATTTTGAGTCGCCATCTTGGATTTTGTTACTAAACATCTTTCTCGGAAAGAGCAATTATATCTTCTCACAAAATTAAGATAGAAACTTCGTTCTTGTGTCAAATTGATGGTAATAGATAATAAAATGGAGAAAGGTGGTACGGTCTTCTTTAAATATGGCGGCCGTTCTTCCAAAAAAAAAATCGTTGCATTCGGTTCGTTATCTATCTTTATTGGCACATAACTATAAAACCGTTAAAGTTTCCAAAAAATCATTCGAAATGACCGTTACAGAATAGAATAGGTTGATCAGTGTTGGCAGTATCAATTGTTTTGCAGTTCTCGAGTAGCTTGAATTCTTTGCGCTGAGTAAAGTATTTAAAATTAAGCTCAATAATTCCGTATATGAAGCATATATTAGATACTGTATATGATTAAAAAATGAAAAATATGTTGTAGTTTTCTTGTAATATTTGTGGGTTACATCAGAATTTAAAGGATGGCTGTAAAGGGAAAAACCACTCGAGGCTCAAAGCAGGGAGGGATTGGGTAGTATTTTCCGGAAGGGGCAGAAAAGTCGGTTTGGCCGCTACTGATTACTACAGACAAAACTATAGCATACAGCAGAAAATGGGGCCCTTTATATACCCAGCTCTCCTATGTCAGTGAAAATCTTGCACTGCGCTCTGCAGCTGCATGCCACATGTTACCATGCGATCAGTCAGTGCAGAACGTAGACACCCTATATAATGAAGTGAGCAAACTAATGATATTTTAGGGAGCAAACTAGAACGCTTACATATATTACAAAAACTCTATTACTCACATACATCACAAAAGCCAACTCAACACAAAGAACTTTCTGTATGAATGTTTTGTTTTACTTTTTTTTTCTTACATATTGGAAAAGTATATCCAGTTTTTTCTTTTAAATTTTTTGGGAACCCCGAACTGAGTGAAATCCTAAGCTACAGCTTTTTTAACCTTTTATGTACATCCAGGACTGGACTAGGTATTGTTTTAACAGACAAAAACAAAAAAGTCAACCTTCGTCATAGATATTGCAATACGGATGAATATTTTATTTTTGTGAAAACTAAGGATTTGGACTAATCTGCATTTTACTATTACTTTGTTATAGGTGTAGCTCTCAATCTCTATTTTGATTTCAAAAATGTTTGTGATAGTTTACTCGTGTTCGAGGGTTTTCCTAGATTTTCCATTTAATCGCACATTCTTAATTAAATAGTACCGCATTTATAACTATTCATTTTCAGTTTTCATTTATCTTCTTTAGCCTACAGACCATAACGGTTGGGCTTTAAATTAAGATTTAACTTCGTTTCACTGCTAGTTCTTCAATTATTTCCCTTGTCAACCTAGCACGTCGACAAGGTCCCTGGACAACCTAGCACGTCGATAAATAGTGATAACATTGATCTAGTTCATACTATAATTAATTACTAATGATCTTTGTTTAAATGTCTGAGAGAATGCTGAAGTGGGAGCATCAAACAGAGGATCATATCATTCAATTTCAACAGAAAATTTATAAGTTCATTTCTCTGCGGAATTCTTTTCGCGTTTGCTGACCATTAATCAGAAGTTCAATTGCGGTAACCTCTGTCAAAAATTGCCTGATAATGCCACTGATGATGAGAACTTCTTGAAATGCTTCATAACAAATTAAAAAGTTTGAGTTTATACTACAATGTCCATTTCAAGGTACAATTATCATAGTAGATGAAGAAATAATATTTGACATACGAATCCTTTTCAATTAATCAGAAGGTAAACAAAGTTTTCTCTAGAGTTTTTAAGGGATTTTTGGGATGCTACACGCTTGAAGAGAGAAACCAAAGTTAGCTCTTTGACCAGAACAATTTATGTTATTCATAATCTACAATTATCTGGCTAAAAATTTGACAAATATCCTGTTTCATCAACCCCTATTCCAGATTTGCCCACAGTAGATTTTTCTTGTATTCAAAACTCAAGATAGGCTTAAATAATCATCGTTTTCACACTATAAGAGAGATTGAAGAAAATATGGCAGGACAGCTTTTCTTCATCTCTGATAAAGGGTTCCAGGAAAATTTAAAAACTAGACAAAACATTTGAACTGATACATTGAAGGTGAGAGGAAAGAAGTACTTTGAACGGAGGAAAGTCTTAATTAATTTGTATGTTCATTAACATACTCTATATTACGTAAATTCGATCTTTCATTAACCAAACTTCCTGCTGGATAAAAATGAACTTTTTATATAATACTCTCTTTACATATATAAAAGAGTAAATCTAATGATTCAGTCATCAACAAATCTCCGAATTTATCAGGCGCTGAACCTTGAAATTTTGAATAAATGTTTTCTTTGCACCTTACGCTGTAGATACAATGGGGTTTTGCTCAATGTGACCACTAAGGGGGAGGGAGGACTTCAATGTTTTTTCGGCATTTATTTGACCTCCGAAACTATTAGGCGTTTAAATTTTGTGCGAATATTCTCCTTGAATCTTAAGCTTAGGTTTTAGGAATGACATTTCTGCGCTTTCGGCATCTAAGACCATTTAGCCTTTCATGACAAGGAATTATGTTCCCTCAGCGAGCACACTATCCCGGGAAAGGGAAGCGGCCTGGGACCTATACGTTAGGTACCATCCCGACATTTGCCTGGTGTGAATGAGGAAAACTCAGGAAAATCTCCTTCATGATGGCTGGCCTTGAAAAGTATTTTACACTTTTTCGTCGGAATGCCAACACGAGGAATCGGACCGCTCGCACGGAAGGCGAGAGCGTTAGCGACTACGCTACGCGGAGCCACTGAATCCTAAGCTGTAGATGAAACGATTTTTTGTTGAAATGTGATACCTAAGGGTGACTTAAATGTTTCTTTTGGCATTTACCAAATCTCCGAAACTATTAATCGTAGAATATTATTATTATTATTATTATTATTATTATTATTATTATTATTATTATTATTATTATTATTATTACAAATATTCTTCTTAGGTCCTCGCCTGCAGAAGGGCGGGATTTTACGAGAAGTGACCCCTAAGGGTACTTGAATGATTTTTATTAGCATTTAACAGATCTCCGAAACTGTTAACTCTTTTTGGAGTTTTGGTAACTTTTGTTACCATGGCGTAGTATCGTCTTTGACCCCTTATTTAGGCCCTATAACAGAGATTTAAGCCGGTTTTCTATTGGTCAAGTCAAGGATGGACCAAAGAACACCCCACATGCGTTTTGGAACTGGATCTGCGCGCCAAGTGGGGGTGCGTGACTTTTTATTTTTTAAAGACAAATTTCAAAAATTCGTCACGCCTTTAGTTTTCAAGACATCAGATTGAAACTTTACATACGTATTGTGCGTATCTTTTGGTATTTCTATTTTTTTTTTTTTTTTTTAGATCCCTACGCGAAACCAGGACCGGGCCCGAGGAGCGAAAGTGTTTCGAGGGAGTTATTTTTCAGGAAAATTTCCTTTTTTTTTTTTTTTTTTTATTTTTCCGGTTCAAATGCATGATACGGACATGTGTGTGGTACCGTTGGAAAGGACTTGTTATACTGAAGAAACTGACGTTTAAACCATGACTCTATACCAAATAATAATGACGCAGAACATTTGTGAAGTATTTATATATTATATACACGTATATATTTATATGAAAAAAGGTCACCTGGAGACTTTCAAACATTTCATCCAACCTGAGTTTTCAAGATACAAGATTAAAGTTTTGCAAACGTATTACGTACATAGCAACGTATTCTTAAAAAAACATCAGATCCCTACGTGAACGTAGGCCCGGGCTAGAGGGAGGCAACATTTTCGAAAAATCTCCCGCTTTTACCCGACTTTTCCCGTTTCTGGTGTATAATGCGGACAAGCGAGTGGTACCATCAAAAGTTGCTCTATCCTAAAAAAAAAAAAAAAAAAAAAAAAAAAAAAAACCGAGGTATGAACCATGATTCTACGATAAGTTGTAAGGAAGCAGTAGCTGTTTGAGTGAAAGTGAATAACGTTACCTCAAAAAGTTAATTTACCTCAAAAAGTGGAAATCCTAAAAGGGTTAAGCGTAGATTATTGAAACCATGAAACTAATTTGTACAACTGCAAATAGACTGAAATGACGCATGTTCTCCGTCAGCACCTGCAGGGTACAGAAAATCATGGTTCTGTATAGGACCGGCTTTATTCCTACACCCGGGCCTAAGGACACAACGTTCTTAGGAGCGCACATTGGGCGAAAACTTAATAAGAAAGACGAAAAAATTTACAAAAAATTGTATAATAATAAATATGATTGAAGTAAGAATAAACGCCCTTCAGGTAATAATATCTTTAATGAATCTTTTTGTTTCAATCATTAGTGGTTAAAGTTGAGGGAAATCTTAACGTTGTACTTGCAGTAGACAGTTACGTAAAAGTGGGAGCGTAACAATGTTGCGTAGGTGTGGACGCGGTCGGCGCAGCGCTTCTTCACATGTGTGCATTACATCATCCTATCACCATACAAAGATTCATTAAAATTTATTTAAAAAATCTTGAACAAAGGTATGCATAAAAAAGGTTTAAAAAATATTTCCTATTGGGTTAAAATTTTGTACTCGGGATAAGGGCTGCAAACATCTTCCGGCCTAGGTGCGGAAAAACATTAAAATCGGCCCTTGCTTTAGACAAGACGGATCTCGCGGAATTGCTATAGTGTGGGGAAAAGGGAACATTGAACGTTTTCTCACCTTTCTGTTTTCAGAAATTGAGTGTAGGAACTTGAAAATTTTGCGAAGCTTTGCGAAATTCGAATACTAAGAAAGAGTGATAGGACGGAGTATTGATCATTTTTGCCCGTCCACCTAATATGCAAAACTCGTGGGTGCATTTTGTACAAAGTTTTTTCTAGAACTCTGGCCTTTAGGTGGGACGGATTTTGGAAGAAGTGAAAAGGAGACTTGAAACTTTTCTCTTTGCTTGTCATTCGAAAGTCTGCATTTTGTTAAATTCGATTTCTAAGGTGGGGAAGGGGTAATCTTTGCCACTGTTCAAAGGTTTCCGAGGCTGTTAGACGTAGTGATTTGAATATATGCACAAATATTATCCTTTAAACCCTAGACCATATATAAGACGAGGTTTTGTGAAATTTGTCATCTGGGAGAGTGGATAGTGGGGTTAAATATTTTCCTCCTGTAGGTTTCTGAACCGTTCAACGTAGAAACTTTATACTTTTGTATAAATATTCAGCTTATACCCTAAACAGAGGATATAATAGAATATAAGAGAAGAATATATTGATTTGATACTCTATATCTCTAGTCCTTTTATTCACAGTGGTCAAATCGTCGAATGTGTGTGTGTGTCTGGAGGGCAGGTTCCAGTCTTTTTGCTAGCAAAGCAAGACGTATTCACCAACCTAGCGCTCGTTCATCGTCCAGTGAAACATAAGATTAGTAAGAAATATTTGCAACACATGACATAAGAACGAAATGAATTCTGACTTAGGGGAGTCGTTAAATCCAAGTTCAAATTCACTTGAATCATAGACCACCACCGAAATGAATTTTCTGAAGTATTAAACGTAGTTAAGTTGTTCAGTCACATCTGAAGACTATAGATTCACTTCCAACAGCTGTATTCAATACCATTTACATACACTGAGAAAAATCCATTATCCGGACAGCGGTATATTGTACAAATACAAGGATTCGTTATGTTTACTAAGGAAATCTGTACGGAGCGTACTTTATCCATATGCTACACAGGTATTGCCTTTTACCCGCTTAGATATTACATCATGTCGCTGCAGGATGTCTGACATCTAACAATCTTCTGTATTTTACATACGTATACGTATGTTAAATACTTCAGCTATATGTTATATACGTCCATCTGTGTGTGAGGTCCTGACCTCCTATAGACACCTCTTTCTTGCACCATAGATGACGTCATGAAACAACGGTCGTTTGCTTGCGAGTTGGTTTATAAACGAGGTTGTTTACAAACGGAAAAGAAGAGTGGAAGGAAACAAAGCCTGGGTAAGTGCAATAGTAAACTATCACTTTAGTTAAATATTCCTTTAGTATAACTTGCTTTAATATAGTACTAAACAAGTAATGTGATTTATGACTACAATTCTTACTATTGTAACTCGTTAATGGTTGAGGAGAAAGGAATGGGTTAATCTGAATTTTGAGAAATCTTTGAATATTAATGTTTTGTAACTTTTTACATTTCAATGTACTCAAAATGAATGTTATGTGTTTATTCATTCCTTTTTATATGTGACGGTTTATTACTTGATGGAGATTTACTACAGGACTGCTTAACATAATTGCTAAGAAACCGTTTTAAGCGCGAACATTTTCTTGTGTAGTGAATGAAGATTTAGGATTTAGATTTCTGGGCTTTCGGCATCAATGACCTTGTTAGCCCGTCACATGTGAGTTATGACGTCCCTCGGTGAGCACACTATCCGGGGAAAGGGAAGGAAGCAAACGGCCTGGGACCTATATGTTGGGTACCACCCGGCATTTGCCTGGTGTGAAATGAGGAAAACCCAAGAAAGCCTCATTCAGGATGGCTGGACTTAAAAGGTTTTGATACTTTTTCGACCGAGTGCCCCTACCGGAATCGAACCTGGGTCCGCTCGTACCGAAGGCGAGAGCGTTAGCAACTACGCTACGCGGAGCCACTTGTGTCTAGAAAATTTATTTTTACTAGGATATTTGCAACAAAATTTATTTCATTTCTTTGTTTATTTTTCTTTTTCTTTTTGTTTTTTAACAATAAAACAAAACATATTTTACAGCCTCACTGAAATTTAAAAACAGCAGTCAGTTCTTTTTGTATTGTTTTGTTTTGCTTGTTATGTTCTCTAGTTAACTAATGTTTGAGTTACTGAGAATTAAAACATTATTATTATTGTTTCATAATTTTGGAACCAAAAATTAGATGTTTTTCTTTTTTTCCTTGTGTTGACGTCATTGTGGCAAGTTGGGGTGTTTGTATCGTACCTTGGCATTAATTTGGTTACTAGCACTTAGTTTCAAGGTCATAAGTTGCAGACCGCTTGAAACAGCAACTACACAGCTTGACGAGTTAGGAGTGTCAGGCGTTTGACTTGCAGCTTTCGTTACAGCGTCTAAATTGCAGTATTGGATTGCGTCCAGCTTCTATCGCTGGTAAAAAAGTTATATCGCTTTCGTAATATGGTAAGAAATACAATGTAACAGTTAGGTATAGTATATATGACTAGTTTAATCAGTCGGAAATTACTCTGTTTCCTTGTCTTATTCTTTCGATTATGTTTAAGTACTGTGACTTCATAGTATTGTTTCACTATTTCTAGAAGGAATTAAGTATTAACGAAGTAAAGAATAAGCAGAAGCCCACTTTGATTGACGTTTACTATTTCTCATACTTCATTGAGAATGTTTTGATCCCCAATTGCGCAAACTTCTAGTATATGTATGTATGTATGTATGTATATGTGTGTGTGTGTGTGTTTGTTTCTTTTTTTGTTGTTGTTGTTGTTGCTTACACTGCTTTAGAGATGAGCTCCTTCATGGCTAAGTGGTTAGCGTACGCGCCTTTGGTGTGGGAGACCCGCGTTCGATTCCCGGCGGGAGTGGTTCGGAGTCCATGTTAATCAGTAAGTCCACGTCTCATACAGCCTCGTTGCAGAAAAGGATATTAAAATCAACTCAGCACTGCTTTACAGATGGAGTTGTTTGATTCAGGGTTCGAATGAAGCTTTTTACGGGAAGCAGGCACGTAGCCGAGGGGTGGGTCCAGACCCCCCCCCCCCCTTTGGATCCAGAAATGAAAAATGTATAAAGCTACAAGAAGCGTTTGGTTACTCTTTCTTACGAGGAGCTTTGTGTGGAGGAAACGGGGGGGGGGGGGAATCAAGTTGAAATTGGATATTATTGTAACGAAACATTCCGAATTCCATCTAGCTCCATGTTAACCCTATGCAGCGGCGCAAATCTGTCTTCAACATTGAGAGGGACGCGTAAGACAGTTCTCATAATTTTTTTAAAGATGTTCAAAATATTTATGAAGTTGAAAAACAATGCTGCGGAGGATCAGGGGAGCAGAGTTGTCTTCAAAATTGTGAGGCGGGCAGATTGAAGGCTTATTCTGGGGTGGGGACATCATTTCATCTTACTTTCCTTTGTGGCAATCGGACACAAATCACATTTCTCCCCCAAAAACGCATTTCAAATCGGATTATTGAGGGGAAAGTCCCCCCCAGTTCTAAGATTGGAGGGGACATGTCCTCATCCCCCCGGGATTTGCGCCGGTAACCCTATGGACTAAAATGACGATCGATAAACCGGTTCTTTCATATAGCCTGTCAGTTAGAACTTAAGCAATGCCCAGAATTACCAATAATATGAACCATTTTGAATTTCGCGGCAACACTAATCCATTTTATAGGATGTCTTTACTCCCGAAAGAGATCTCGTTGCTATCCTTGACGGCATTAAACTAAGATAAGAGAAATAGAAAGAAGACGAGAAGAACCGAGTTCGAATGACCTCGGAAGACTATGTCTTTGTTAATACTTTTTTCTATTCTTTTACGCAAGATTTCTTCATAATTCTTTAATTAAAATACTTACTAACATACCCTCATTTTATTGTCCTAACAAATCAATATGGATATGTTGTCAGTAAAATAGTTTAGATTGATCGATCCCCTGGTGTTGTAACCACAGTATTTCAAGTCACGCACCCCCTTCCATTACGAAATCCTGGCTAAACGAACGAATATATGCTACCAGTAAAATAGTTTAGAATGATCGAACCCAAACGAAGCAGGTAATTAACACTAGTACTAGGTATGTGTAGACTAAATGAGGTGATTTGCTTCGTGACCCTTCGAACAATGTACGAAGCGGATGCAAGCAGTTAGTACATGGAGTTAGCTTACCTAAATTTAGATTTCGCTTTCCGAAATCTTAATGGATGTATTAAGTGATTTCGTTACTTACACTCTCAATCTCTAAATACAAGGATTCAAAACACATTTTCGATTCCAAACTATGACTCTGCTAGACAAAGAAAGCATAGTCCAGTGTATGTTTTACTTCATTTTCATATACGCGCTTGTAGGCTTTCTCGGGGACTTGGTTTCCTCCCACTTTCTCATTCCACCAAATATTCCATAACCATTAATTTGCTTTAATCACCGTCTCCCTTAGCCTAACAGCATAATCGTGGGACATTAAACTCAAAGACTTTATTTTTATTTTCAAGTAATTAATTTTCTCTCCCTTATTTATTTTTAATTTAATTTCTCTTTCAATTTCCCTCTTTTAGGAACATCAACATAATTTGTAATTCTTTCTCATTATAATAACACTATTAAAAGTCCCATATGCAGCTTACCACGTTGTAACCCAGCGGAAACGGATGAACAACGAATATTGTCGAAAATATGTATTGCTTACAGCGGCGTAGCGAGCATTACAAGATTGGGAGGGGGATGAAACTTGAAATTGCCAAGTCTTGGTTTCTTTTTTTTAAAAAATGTCAAGTCTTGATAAAAAAAATGCCAAGTGTTTCGAAAATCTTACAAACCTTGTGGAAAACTATTACAGGAACCTTATTTTCATATTCGTTCCATTCCATGCTCTGTCTGAGACACGAATAACATCAGCCCTTGTTCCGCTCTCGAGTCCAATTTAACATCTAACCTCAGGATCATTACCATCACCCACGATGCACAACTGTTAATTTGATAACTCATGGCTATGTTAGGTAACCTCCGCCAGCTAATCTTCACGAGAACCTTTAAAGTTACAATCAGTTGTAGAAATGCATTTAAAAACGTAGAATAAGGTAGGTTATATTTACTGTTTGTGATGTAGGAGTACCTAATTTACATATTAAACATTCAATTGAGGGGTTCAGTGAGGACCAGGCTAACCTACATCCAGGTCAAGATTGAGATTTTGACGGAACAGCATACCAATGTCATTAATTGACCTTTGCCTCAACCACTTGTCGGTGTAGCTTGTCCTGAGTTAGGGGCGGATCCAGGGAGGGTCTATCGCCCCCAAGAAGAGGAAACTTTGTGTATTTTAATATAAAATAAAATCCACCCAGAGTTGAATCTCTTAAAAGTAGCGATAGCTTGTAAGTAGTGGCATTGCAACCCACCGCCCCCCAGTAGTCCATCCTGGATCCACCCCTGTTGTATACTAAGCCAAACTATGAATATCAGACGTATCCTTTGTAACGTGCTGTTTTCATTTGTTTCCTTTTCTTTCAGAAAGTTAAAATTGTCAGTTAGCCTAGTCTCTCGCTAAACTGTCAATTGTGACAAAACACACCAATAATTGTTGATGCCAACTAAAACATACATATCCAAAGCCTACAAAATATATCACATTATTTAAGTTTTTTTTTTTAATTGCTTGCAATGTTTTTCTTCGTGCCAAGCATCCGAATGTCATCTTGAATTCTGACCTTCTCATTTCACTACAATTCTTTGAAGTGTAAAACTGCACAGCTTTTTTTTTTTCCCTCTCTCTCGCTCTCTTCAGTCCTTGAGTCTCCCCCACTTTGATTTCATGATTTCGCACTCTGATGAAAAGTATTAAACACCAAAACGGAAAAGTACTAATATATAACCTCTCTTTTAGTAGCCCCTCCAACCACGCGCCCGGGGCACGTACCTTGCTTGCTTGCCCATAGCTCTGTGAGCTATATAAGTAACATACAATGCGCGCGCATATGTAAACTTGGTGCCAGCTTTGATTCTCGCTGAGAGAGTATACATATAATGTTGGTTCGAATTCCATCAAACCATAGGCTCATTTTTGTGTAACCTTGGTAGTGAAGAAGACAGTAGACTTCAACAAATATTCCTGTCGGGCCTCGATGGCTCAGTGGTAGAGCGTTCACCTCTGGTGTTTGGGGTCTTTGATTTGATCCCAGCTCGCGCCAAGTAAACTTTGTGGTGGACAAACACCGTGTGAGTGGGTTTTCTCGGGGTTCTCCCGTTTCCTCCCACTTTCTTCATTCCACCATTTCATTCATTATATCATCATCAGCGTCTTCTTTAGCCTAGCCGGTATACCCGTCGCACGTAAAACTCAGATTTCAACAAATATTCCCTTTTCAGCAAGACATTAGGTTAAATTGGAAACAACGATCTAGATCACATACTTCCAACTTCATTATTGATACAACTATTATATACAGGATGCATCAGAAGTCCCTTGTCATCCTTTCTGAAAACTACAGGGATGTAGTTTCATTGAATGCGAGATAAGAGATACACATTAGGCCCAGAGGGATACTTTCGGATTACATCACGCGGACGGTCGCCATCTTAGATTCGAAATTGTAATACGGATGATAAGTGGGTAGTGTGATACATGGCCATGCACTAAAATGTTCTGAGGATGTCAAATGTGCAATCAGATATCATTTAACTTATTCTGGTGAAATGTTATTGGCAATGAACCAAGTGAGACTATATGTAGTGGTATGTCATACCCTTCTGTTTTTTTTTTTTCAGTGATAGAGACATACCGTTTCTGGTTTTTTAGTGATCAAGATATACCTTCAGGGAAGAATAAATGCTAAATACCTTTAATAAATCCATTTTTATATATTGACAAAGATTTTATTTCTCATGTAGAGGTAACTTCTAAGTTGACAATACTGACATTTTTTTACCTTTTTCTACCATTTGTTTGTAAAATGAGGTGTTTTCAAAGAAGTTCATTAGTTTATATTTTGATGTGCCATATTGAATTGTTTCTTTCGTATGTTGGTATGTGTCGTCTTGTCTGAAGTCTTATAAGCGTCGTGGTTTGAGCGTGGGCGGATTTAGGGAATTGCGGTGGGGGCGAATCTTACGGGAGTTTGAAATACCCCTCATTCGAGTGTGTGGTCCAGGAGTTTTCCCGCTGGAAATTGTTAATATTAAAAGTCGGTTTTTGAGCACTTTCGTGTATAATTCTCTGATACAAGGTAAGGGGCTATTTTTATTTATTTATTATTATTATTATTTTTTTTCAGAAAGTTGTTCACGATGGATGGATCAGTCTCTCCATTTTTTCTCCGTAACTAAAGAGGCTTTCCAGTGGTTTTCAGACATTATGTAAATAGAAATGCAATCTTGTATGCTTCACACTTCACTGCATTTGAACATTTAGATAGCCGATATGTCGAGTCAAAATCGTAATAAAACGCACCGCCTCTGATTGTTCCCACTTCGAACACATTTCCCTGTTATAGTCAGGGGTAAAAGCGAGGGGGAACGCGGGGGACACAGTTCCTCACCTCGAAAAACATGTACGGTGTCTCCCAGACCCTAAAATGGTACAATGGGCAAAGATATGCAGGAGGAACGGCGTGGAGTCATGCCGCTACCTACCGTCCCCCCACCTTTTCAGGTCCACTTTTACCCCTGGTTATAGTATATGTTCCACATGTTCCTACTGAGCAATAAACATTTGCAGAAGCTTCTTCCAATTAATGTGGACACAAAGTACGATATAGGGTCAAATTCGTGCACAGACGATGGCGATACTTTGTTCTAGATGATAAAAATTATGAATATTTACTGCACAAACCATAGGCTTAACATGTCCACAAAGCTAGAAATTGAACAGCGTTAGGTCCGGTGATCGGGCAGCCATTCAACTGCCTCTCGTCGATCAACCCATGTTTTAGGGAATTGTTCAAGTAGTGACGCACAACGAATCCATAATAAAGAAAGCGCCATGGTGTTGAAAAAACTGCGAGAATGTACCATCCTCGGGCATCGCAGCTCGCAATATCTATCCCTGTACGAGCGTGAGGTATTATTCCGCAATTAATTTTATGGAATGAAAAAGTGACTGATTAGACGTATTCCTCATTTATCTGCCAACACCATAATTAATTTTCTTTGCGCTGGTCATGTTGGAGGGGTCTTGCACGCGGGGTTGTCAGGTGACCAATTGTGCATGTTCTGCCTATTAACCTTCCCATTTACGTAGAGGTCAGCTTCATCTGAAAAGAGTATTTGCATAAAAATGTTAGAGTTTAACCATAATTACTCGATAACTCGGTCACAAAACTGCACTTGGCGACCAAGATCGTTCTCGTGGAGATGTTGCTTCATTTGCACCTTGTACGGATGCACTTATACACGCGCAGACCCTATGACTCAACCCACATTGCATTAATAAATGACGTGTGCTCCTTTGGGGCCACATCGAGAAGGAAGTCAGCACTGCCGTAGGCGTTGCTTCATCTGTAGCTGTCTACGATCGTCCGCTACGACGTATGTCCACGAATGTGCCCGTCTCCTCAAATTTAGTTAATTACTGTGACACTGCAACATGTAACACGGTCACATTGTGGATGATTCTGTTTGCAATCGGTAACCACTGCACAGGCACTCCTCCCGCCCCACAGTTTGAATATTTCGATACATTCCTCACGTTCTAACGGTATGGTTCTACATCTAGAAGAAAGAGGTAAATACAACGTTCAATTGGCAATAACTTTTCACCAAATTAAGCTCCATGGAATCTGATTGCATATTTGACATACTGAGAAAATTCTAGCCCGTGGCCATATATATATATATATCACATTACCCACCAATTTATAACAAACAAATTTAATCCAAAATGGCGGCCATCTGTGTGAGTATTCCCAAACGGCCTAATGTATCATCCATCTCACATTCAATTCAACTACACCCGTGTAGAATTTAGAAAGGAACTTTGTATGATGTATACAGGGTGTTTCGAAAGTCCCCTGACACAGAGTAACTCTGTTATCAGAGTTACAACAAAATGTAAGAGGAAAAACCATTTCTAAATATGTTGTTTTCAATCTAAAGTGAACACTTTTTAAATCGGAGGAGCCGTTTGGGCTGTACTCTTTATGCGCCCAATGTGGAATGAAAATGCAATGTTACCATTTACCTGGACCCACAACATATGTGAATGAAGTTAGGGTGGGTGCGCCATATATGGAATACGTTCCTAATATGAAATACCAGATTATTTTGTCTGCTATGTTCTGCCACTGAGTGGACTGTACGTAAACTTGTACACCGTGGCGCCCTTAATCTGCGCATGAGTGGTTTGCTGCCGAACGATAACAAGCCATTTTCTTTTGTTGCAGAATATTTTTCTGAAGAACTTGAGTTTTTCGAACGTATCTTTCCATACTGCTGAATGTACGCAAAGAGTTATGTATTATTGTTGAGTTTGTGATATTTAGATTACATATATAGTGTACCATAAAGGCATAAAGATTCAGTACACAGAGAATCACGTAAGCGTGTGTAGGAAGAGAACTATCCAAAATGGTGATTTTCCCAATATGGAATACTAGCAGGATCCTAATTTGGAATATTCCTAATTATAATAACTACTACTACTAGTACTACTATTACTACTCTTAAAGAAAGGAAGAAAGAAATTTATTAGCTTAAGGAAAGGAACAAAGGAAATATTCGGGCCTCGAACTCCGAGATCACATCGGCCTTTAAATTAAGTCTACGAATTCGAAAGGACTCGACCCTGGCCTAAGAAAAAAGTATCATCCCGGAATACGCCTAATGATACTGAGGGAAAGCAGGGAAAACCTCACCAAAGGCCGGCGCCAGGATAGGCGGTCTGAGCAGAGATCGTGCCCATCCTCGAATTATCCAAACATCGCATTGTAGACAAATGAGCATGTTTTGTTCTAGTATTCCATTTTAAGAACAGGTAGTGTTCCATATTAGGAGCGGGGTGTGCCTAATATGGGAAATTGAGTTTCTTTCAATTTTGTAATATTGTAAAAAATCATTAATGAGGAACAAACTTTCATACTTGTATTTTGTTTTGCAAAGGTACCACAAGTAGTATGATGCATAATATTTTTATTCTGGAATACGCATTTCTGAGAAATAAAGAAGAAACAAAAAGTATTCCATATTCGGTGCCTTTACCCTACTGTTTGAAATGGGCCATCGACATGTTAACGTAAAATACAGTAACTTCATTCACTTATGTTGTGGGTCCAGGTAAATGGCAACGTTGCATTTTCATTTAACATTGGACGCATAAAGAGTGTACAGCCAAACGACTCATCCGATTTCGAAAATTCCTTCAACTTACATTGGAAACATCATATTTGGAGACGGTTTCTCAATTACATTTTGTTGTAACTCTGATAATAACCGAGTTACTTTATGTCAGGGAACTTTTGAGACACCCTATATATCTTATGGAATATATGTTTGATGTCCCTATAACTGTAGTATAATTTTGTTTAAATTTACAAGTTATTACAAGTAGATTCTGACTTACATGCGTAAGAGTTTGTATGTAACTAACTAATGAATTGTATTTCATGAAATTTACATTGAAATATTTAACACAAAATCTTTTATATTCATGCTTAGTGACTTGGCTTTGGACTGCAACTGATTATTGTACCCCATTATTGCTTGAGAAGAAAACCGATGTCTGAATGTTCATTTGGAGAAACCAAAGTTCTATTGGAATGCTGAGGATTGCAATTATTAATTTCTAGACTTCAAGGTGCGTAAATTATATCTAGGTATATTCTGTGTGTATTGTTATAATTACTATTACTATTATTGGGTTTAGAATCAATCAAGTACTTCATGATATTTTAGAAGGATCAAGATGGCTGCCAGATAGATAAATATTTGAGCGTCGGGCCCTTATTTCTTTTCAATTTTATATTTAATCAATGTCTATTTTCCCCCCTCATTATTCCACCAAATCGTATTCCAAGATCATCAATTTTCAATACTCATTTGTGACTGTAAGCATACACAGCATAACCGTAGGACGTAAAACAAAGATTTATTTTTATTTTTCGTTTTCATGTCTTTTCTTCATAGCTGTGAAAAATAACGCCTTCAACATCATAAATTTGTATGCTACTTGCCTGTATTCGAGCACAGTAATCAACTATTTGGACATTACGAAGCAAAGCAGGTCTACTTTGCAGTTAGCATAGTTTTGAAAGGATGTGACATAATGATATTGGTGTTGCGATGTTCAGCACCGTAGATAATTAAACAGTGCTAGTAAATAAATCTGTAACGATTGTATTGGTGTTTAGCTTACATGACCTCCAGACGGGCCATTTTTTTTTTTACAACATATTGTTACTTGTACTCTATATGAGGGGCCGCGGTGGCTCAGTGGTAGAGCGTTCACCTCTGGTGCTTGGGGTCCCGGGTTCGATCCCAGTCCCCGCCAAGTGAACTTTGTGGTGGACAAACACCGTGTGTTCTCGGGGTTGTCCCGTTTCCTCCCACTTTCTTCACTCCACCATTTCATTCATTACTCATCATCACCGTCTCCTTTAGCATACCCGGCAAAATCGTGGAACGTAAAACTCAAAGATTTCATTTCATATAAACTTTGGTGCAAAGTAACCCCATAGATGAAAATATTTTGCACCACATACAAAAAAGTATGTTCAACATACTAACATAATGTTTGTCTGCAACGTTTTCTCTCCTGTATTTATACATTTCACTTTTTACACAAAACTGCATGCAGTCTACAAATATTGATGTTGGAATTATGGTACCGGTATCAGTACTTAGTATGAATTATCGATATTTGTAAAGCAAATTATGTATTTTCTGGTACCGAAATAGGAGCCACATTCTGATAGTTTAGCATGACCCACAAAAATGGCAACTGAAAAACAGAAAAAATCTCCGTGAACAGATTTGCCTTGGTTGCTCTTTATATCCAAGAATATCATCTCAACCGTAATCAGTGGAAGATTTACGGGATTTGGGGCTTTCAGGCTGAAGCCCACCCAAATTGCAGGATTTCTTTTTAAAAAAATCTAATTTAGTCATTCCTATGCGCATGCCCGTCAAGCCCTTCAAAAAGTCTAGTGATTTCTAAATAAACGAAGTATTTCTGTGTGAAGTCCCTCTCAAACTATTCTTCTGAATCCACCGCTGTTCGTAATTTATTTTCCAACAAGAAATCCATTTCGACATCTACCTAAAGAGGAAATTTTCCTAAAGTTAGACGGGAGGAGGTGCCAGTAGTAAGAATTTCCCATTTAAGGGGTTACGTTGACCCGGTGCAAAGTAACCACGATTTGAGGCTCAAAACAGCTTTCTCCCAGTGTTATTTTTTCTATGACTTTACAATGTTTCACTCTTCAGTTTCAACTATTGCTTGGAAGTCCCATCATACACAGTAGAATTCTACGAAACCGACTTAACTTTGACGGAAATTCTTGTAGGTGATATCTTCCAAATTTTGTCTGCATTTACAGTGAGTGCTTTCCATACCTCTACAACAACAAACCCTTCAGGTGATTAGAACTGATGTTAACCGCCAACATTATAGCCAAAATCCAGTTAGATGTTCTATTTTACGGTGGCAGTTGAAACTTTCTCTTTACAGTTCATGGGTTTACCGACGGAAGACTGTGTAACTTTTTTCGTATTTTGTGCGAAGTTAACCCTGAAGTGCAAAGTAACCCCGTCTTAAGGTACTTACAGATTACCTAGGTAGTTAGCAATTTTCACATTCTTTTTTAAGGTGGTAACAGTTGGAGCCAAGGGATGTGCGATATTTCGATCGAACGATTAATATTTTCAAATATCAAACTATCGATATCGAAATTTTTGACCGATATATCGATGTTTTTGATCTTTATTAATTTCTATATTTTCGATTTTTGATATTGCTTATATTTTGATATTGCTGTATTTTTTGATATTTCGAACAAGTTTCAATAGTATTTCAATATCGATTATCTATTTCAAAATTTGGATATCACAAAGCGTATCGAAACCCCTCCGAAATGAAGTTTTTGTTTATGGCCTGATTAGGGTTGCGCACGGCATGAGACTAGACAGAATTTTTGTTACGAAATTCGAGACGAGACATAGCTCTTCCAATAGAAACAGATACAGATTTCGAGAGGAGACAACTTTCGCGACATCTTTGCGAGAGGTGACAGTCTCAAATCATTTCTCGTGCGCACCCCTAGCCCATATCGTGCGTTATCAAAAAGCATGTTAATGAGAAATAACAACATGTAAATAGAATATAGGTAGTTAAAAACATTTTTGTTTTCATTCTTCAGTAATGCATTATTATTAACCTCCGTATTTTATAGTCCATTCTTAATCTTAAGGTGATGTATAATTAAGTTTTGAATTCGGTTAACTTATTTTGTTTCTCAAATTGTTTTAAAAATGTATGTACAAACATGTTTATTTTCATTCTTGAGTGCTTAAAGTCACTATAGTTATTAAACATAGTATTTAATATTGTACTCTTAACGTTAAAATAATATACAGTTAACTTTTGAATTCAGTTAACATTTTTCTTACTGAAATTGCTTTAAAAAAGTATGTAAAAACGTTTTTATTTTCTTTCTTGAGTGCCAAAAGTGATGCACAGTTATTAACATTAGTACTTTATACTCTATTCTTAATTTTAAACTGATAAACAGTGCGTTTCTGAATAAATTATGTCAAGTTATTTGAGTGACGAACACTGGTAGAAAATTCTGACTACTACTGGAACATTTAGATTTTAAGCTGACGACTACTGGTGCAAGGATTTTAAAATATTGTTTTTCCTTCAACGGCTACTCCTTTTTGAATTCTGACTACATGGTCATTATAGGAAGGATCAGTGAGTCTTTCCAACTATAGTACAGCTCCGACAGATTCATGATTCTCAGAGAAGAGACAAAATAGTATGTTTTCAACCTTAAAGTGAGAACCACTGGCGTTGTTACCCTGCTATGCAAAAGTAAGTGGGTACTCCAATGGGGTTCCAATGCGGTACCTAATTTCTGCATTTTAGATATATGGAAATGCATGTGTCTAAAATGTAAAGAACTGATATTTGTTTACTGAAAACTGCAACTCGGTAAGCCTTACGGATACCGAGATATGGGAAAATAAAGAGCGACACGATATGTATGTGGGGCTTGGGGCTTGCATACTTGAAGGTACAATTTGGAAAATGAATTAAAATATGACTAAGGCTTTCAAGATATTGTCAAATAAAGGGAGGACCAATACAAGTATGGGATTTTCGTGTTAGATGATAAAATTTCCGAAACCGGTCATGGAAAGTTAATAAGCACCAGTAGCAATTCCATCTTCAAGTAATTAGATATTTCCATGGGGTGTTAGAACATCTTACAGTCTACTAAGATTAAATTTTAAAAGCTTTTGAAAATATAACTTGACATTTGTAAAGAGTATTAGAAATATGTAAGTATAAATATGTTTACCTAAAACTTCCAGCCATTACATCTAACATATAGAGAAACACCGTAAAATAAAAGAGTATGAGATGTTGAAACTTCGGAAAAATTATTGGTCCCAACAAAATTAAATAAGATGGTACTTCTATGGGTTAAGTGAGTACCTCATTACAATTTCGATGGAAGGATTAGTTCTAGGTTTTCTTCAGGCAGTTCCAAAGGTTCATCGAGCTGTGTAAGAGAGTGAAAATTCCCTGTGAATATCTAATATAGTAACCAAAATATAACGAGTCATATGTTTTATGACGTAAAAATAGAGATCTTTTAGGATTTGTACTTCTGGGTCTTTGCTATAAGAAAGAAATTCAAAAACCTACTGTATATACCTTAATAGACAATTAAATCAGTGAGGACACAGTAACTTTGTGGTGGGGTGTTTACCTAGTATGTTTTGCAGAAACTACACTGGAGTATTCTCTTAATCCACAGAGATACGATCACACTTAACTGCCCATTTAATTTTAAAATGAAATTGAGGCAAATGAATGTTGATGATAGAATTGATGGAGTGCAAAGGTGGGAGGAAACGGGAGTACCCCGAGAATACCCACGAATACGATGTCGACTACAAACTGACTTGGCCGCGGATCGAACCAGGGACCCAATACACCAAAGGTACGCACTCTACCACTAAGCCACCGTGCCTGCACCCATTTAATTGTCTATTAAGGTATATACGGTAATTTTCTGAAATTTCTTCTTCTTACAGCAAAGACTCAACAGTACAAATCCATGTGGGTCTCCATTTTTACGACGTCATAAAATACATAATTACTTATATCTCGGTTGCTATATTAGATATTGACAAAGAATTTTCATTCTTTTTGTACGCTAGGAATTATCACGCTTGGATTTACCCGAAGAAAACTTCGAGCTGAATTAATCTTTCGATCGGAATTGCCCCGACGAGTGTGAGGTACTCACTTCACCCATATAAGTACCATCTTATTTAACTTTTATTAAGATCAAAAGTTGTTTTATGAAATTTCAAGATCTAATACTCTTTTATTTCACGGTGTCTCTCTAGCTGTAAGATGTACTGGCTGGAAGTTTTGGGTAACTCTATTCTCTTTTCTAATACTCTTTACAAATGTCAAATTATATTTTCCAAAGCTTTTAAAACTTAATCTTTTTAGACCCATGATGTTCTAAAACCCCATGGAAATACCCAGTTACTTTAGGATGAAATTGCTACTGGTGCTTATTCAGATTTCATGACCGGTTTCGGAAATTTTACCACCTAACACCAAAACCCCATAACTGTGTGGGTCCTCCCTTTATTTGACAATATCTTGATAGCCATTAGTCATATTTTCATTAATTTTCTAAACTGTACTGTCAAGTATGGAAGCCCCACATACCTATGGTGTTCCTATTTATTTCACCATATTTCGGTAACTGTTAAACGTACCGACTTGCGGTTTCGGTAAACACACACCTGTAACGTTCTTTATAAGTTTATTAAGATATATTTTAGAATGTTTAGAAATGGGAGGTCTGTGAATGCCATAGTACCCGAAAACCCCCGTAAGGACGTGTGTGTAGTGTATTGAATTGAAACTACTTTTGAGGTTGTTGTTAGCTCTCAGTAATTACGTTTTCGAAACTGCACAATCTGGTACGCAAACCTCATACTTCTATGGTGTTGTTCTTTATTTTCCCATACCTCGGTATCCATAAGGCTTACCGAGTTGCGGTTTTCTGTACTAAACAGATATCAGTTCTTTACATTTTAGAGACATATATTTCCACATATCTAAAAATGCAGACATTAGGTACCCCATAGTACCTCGAACGCCATTGGGTACCCACTTACTTTTGCATAGTAATACATTTCGAGTTGTTCAGCATCAATAAACACTTTTTTTTTAATTAATCGTTTTTCTACCAGAAATCCAAAAGTCCATACCTGACTGAACAGATTTTGTCCATTTAATTTTAAAAAATGTTAAATATTTTAAAATGTAACATTTTAAATATTTTTTTGATTTTTGTTTCAGGTATTTCATGCATCAAAACAAAACCAGGATTCTGCATGAAAGACAGCGAAAAGAAGCAGTGTAATTTGTGGCTAAAAGCACGTCCTTTCTGAAGACAGACCTGATTATATTTACATTCTTTTGTACGAATATGTAACCTTAATAAATATACTGCTCCACAAATTATTTCTTTCTTCCATAAATGAGAATAAATGTATGTCTGTTTAAAGAAAATGTTTGTTAGCGTTAAGTCCTTTCAACTCTTTTTCTCTGTAAATAAGAACATTATACCTTGCAACATTTTTTTTTATCATTGTGCAATTCCGATTGGATAAAGTATCTGCACGAAGCACTATTATTTCAGACATACATTAATAACTAATGTATTGTTCTGTGAATAAGGCAATGGTATAGTGAACATGTTTTAACATAAAATCTGTAACTCAGCTTTTCAGTAGTCAACTTTATTGAGAATCCGAAGAAAGAAAGAAAAAAATGTTGGACTTAACAACGAATTTCAAAATTATTTTTGTTCGAATTCTGGACTAATCCAAATTATCCAGAGAAATCATTTATGTTGCTCTCTACAGAAATATCCTTTATCCAAATCGTATGAAAAGGAGACTTCATACATCGCTGTATTTTGTATGAACTATGTTTCGTATTTATTTAATCACTTTGTACCTTTCTCTAGTGTTGACAAGGCCGCAAGTGTCAATCGAATAATTTAGTGTTTCACTCATGTAACTTTGTGACTAACGTACGTCCTGTCGGTATATATATATGTTACTGGGTTCGATTAGCGACAAACAATTTTTAGCGTTAAACAAATACAAAAATCTACACGCAATGAGATACGATGATCTTTGCCTCATAGACAATACCAAGCAACTAACGGTACTGAGTGTGGTTGAGTTTACTAGTGGTATTATCTGGCTATAATCAGTATTCTGAGAGCTATACTTCTTTTTGTACTCTGAATTGCAAACTTTGATATAACCGTTTTAAATTATTGTATATCTATCTATCTATCTATCTATCTATATCATATAAAATTGTAAACTAGAAACTTCCAAGTAGTTCTGAGAATCATCGCTCTTTCTTTAAATAATGTATGAGACTATTACACTGCTCGTTACTTAAAATGTTGAATTAAGAAGTATACATCCAGGAAAGTCCAAATTTGCAGAATGTATAGAGCAGGGAAGGATAAATATGTTTGGTCGATGGCTGCACAGCTTCTCATACCTGTGAACTCCGCCAGCTACAGTTGATGAGTTGTGGCATTGGATCGTAAGACGCATGGCTTACCATACCAGAAGAGAACATCCTCTCGATGTCTCGCTGTGTTACAGTCGTTCTGGTTGTCAATGTTGGGTCAGTTCTGCTCCTTTGTCACCACGTTGTCACACAGCGAAAACAGCGGTAAGTTTAACCCTTAACGTACCAAGCCTAAGTCGTCAAAGTTGTTTACCAAGCTGGAGTCTTCTGGAGACCCCAAGTATTATTTTAATTTCTCAACATAGTATTGCAGAGGGTTACTCCAGCTATTATTTTTTGGATGTCTAGAAGCATACTTAAGTTAAATGAACATTGTTGACATCAAATATTATGTATATTTGAGCACTATTCAGTTCTTCATACGATTTTATATTTTTGTGTTCGTAAATCTGAAACACAGGTTTAACAATGGAGTTTTTACATTTTCAAGTGTGTTTTTATTTTTTGTATTTTTTAAAGAAACGAGTCGTTGATCTAATCATGTAATTAATATCTCAAAGGGTTGCAGGATACATATAAAAATTGAGAATAAATTGATTCTTATGATTGCGGCAGTATCACTAAATATCACTCTCTGGGGTCCCTAGAGTACCCCGCTTGGTATGTTAAGGGTTAAGCATATTCGACACTTACTATTAGATATCGGCTTGGGAACTTTGGCGTAGCTACCCTGTCTCCCTGAAGTTGCGTTTTTAATGGCGAGTACTGTGTAGGAATCATCTTGTGAGGGAACACGTTTTTAGCTGACACCATGTTTTTAATTATAGCGTCATTTAAAAAATAACTTATCTGTTAATTAAAATGTGCAGAGAAGTTATTTCTGGAAAATTCTATTTACGCCTCTTGTGGTAACAACTTCTGCATTTTGGAAGAGGATATTATTAAGGAAAAGAATGAGGTAAAGTCGTCTTTATATAGTACACACGGAAAAGAAAGTATTTGACAGTTGACAAATTTTCTTTTGCCAATAGCTCGGGAACAAATGAATTTATTTGGATCTTTTTGTTGTTATTCTTCGAATAGTTATAACTTGACAACCTGCCAAAGTCGGTACTCTAATAGGTTAATTTATTGTTGAGTTTTTAGGAAAACAAATTTTGTCAACTGAAGAATATTTAATTTCGTGACTGTACAAGCAATGGATGATAACGGCTTAATAAATGACTCTACGTAAGTTTATTTGAGTTTGAACATAGGATTGTACATGGCTGTGCATTTTGCATTATTATTGAAGTGCTGCAACTAACTAACTGCAAAGCATATGATAAATTCTTACAGTAATATTGTCACATATTGATTTACTCTGTATGAAAACTAAAATAGTTTAACATATGGTTAACCTCCTTTGTGCCAATAATTTTAAAATTAACGCTTGTGCCACTTTTCAACCTTGGCTTTGCAGTAGCTTTCCAAAGAATTAGCAGGAAGTCCAAACTTACACCCTGCAGGTAAATACATTTCTCTGGACATTTCACGACTCCAAACTAAGATTGAAAAGTGTAGTATTTTTAATTTTATTATTATTGGCACAAAGGAGATCAACCATATTTTAAGCTATTTTTGTTTCCATACAGAGAAAAACAATATGTGACAACATTACAGTAAGAATGTATCATGCATTTCTCAGTATGTTGCAGCACTTCAATAACGGTGCACTATACGTACAATCTAGATCCTGAATATGTCCAATCCATATATTACAACAAGGCAATACGTATGCGATACAGGTAAAATCCGTATATTTCATACGGACAATCTATAAGCTACATACTTCCAATCCATACATTCAGTGGCGGCGGTTGGACGTTAAGAGTGAGGGGGCAAGACATGATCTGAATATTTGTATATAAATGTTAGTTTTCCTGGTTGTTTCTAACATTTTGTTTGACGAAAGGTTGTATAACTAATAGGATACTATATTTTCAGTTAAAATACCGCATATCGTATATAATCAGCGGCGTGCCGTCAAGGGGACTAGGGGACTAGGCTAGTCCCCTGGAATTTTAATTAAAGTATTTTGTGATAAATATATACCAAAGAAAACGAAAACATTGTTTGTATTTCTCTATTTTCGCAAAATAACACTATTCAATTGTTCTGACACAACTATAGTCAGCGCCCGTGTGCTGGGTGCGAGAGCGAAGTGGAGATCGGAAACGCTCGGGTTTTAATCGGCTTTTCTCGGGGAAGGGAACAGGGTCCAGTCAGCTAGTCCTCATATTATGTTATCTAAGCTCTAAGCACAGGCGTTCTGTCGTAAGCGAATTTAATGCTTGTTTGCTTTTTACAGTTAATAGTTTTAACGCTATTAAATTTACAGTATTAATCTTGACACTTTAAGAAATCTAGTGAAGTGTGAACTTTTTAGATTATCAATATATTTTGCAAATGACTCGAAGAATAAAGTATGGAAGGGGACTCGTCTGAGAAATCGAGTCCCTTGCAGCAAAGCGATGGTGCAAGCTGTGATATTACTTCAATTGGTATAGGGGACAGTAGGGGAGGGGATCGGCCGTTTCAGTCTTGTATTCTGGACCATTGGATTGCTTAATTTTCAAGAAATGCAACAAATAATAACCAGTGGTAGAACAACTCCAAGCATTTCCATTTAGACAAAAATGAAAGATTATATATATAATATCAAAACGGATTATTTTGTTTCTTCAAAATAGTTAACTGCATGTAAGACAAGAAACAAACTGTATTGCTGGCCTTGTATTCTGTTCCACATAGAAAAGGACGTGTGGAATAATGATGGCTTTTGTGACATGAACAATTTTCACAAACCCAAGTTGCGCCAAGAAAAATGTTATTCACACCTGTCCACAATAACTAAACTGAAAACTTTCGGGAAACCAGCATTGATTTTTAATTGAGCAAGCAATACAAAAGTTGATTCAAACCGAGAACTAATGAACCGATTGATTTATTCCTCTTGTTTTATGGCTAAACAAGAGCTATATTTTGAAGTCATAACAAACAGGAAGATTCTGTCAATTAGGGAAATTATATTGAAGTAATTCAGTTATTTTCTAAATACGACACTAAATGGACTTGCAGGGGCGGTTGAAGAAAATTTTCTAGGGAGGGGCCCATCTCCATGGTTGCTATGTTGCGTCTGGTATTTCTGGTATTTAATATACATGGTTTGCTATATTAGTATACATTTTCGTGAGCCAGAGGAAGGTCCAGGCCCCACCCTGCCCTCTCGTTCGGGTGCCCATGTTGACTTGTCATCTTCACAGCATGGGAGTGGTTAAAGGAACGTCAAACAGAATTCAGAATTATATTATTAAATGTGTTGGTGAGTAATTCTGGATAAAATTAAGTCAGAAATAAACAATACACTTCTTACAGCAATAATGCTCGACAAAACTACCGACATTGCAAAGATCTCTCAACATTCAATCGGTACGTGAAAGACGGCAATTCAGAAAGATTTATTTGTTTTCCAGATGTTACTAGTGATTGCACTGCGACTGCTCCAAGTGAGCATGCTTTCCAAATTCTCTCTCATTTTAATTGTAAGCAAAACAGAGCGTCATTTCAGATTTTGCTTGGGGGTGCAAAACCCCTCTATATAAGTAAAATTTCGCGTTTTTCACTCATTTACTACTACTCTATTGATAAAATCTATATAAATCTCAAACTCGAGGAGGCAAATGCCCCTCCCTGCCCCCCTAAATGACGCCCCTGAAGCAAAAGCTTGTAGCCCTAGGCAATGGATGGAGCTGCCAAATTTTCTGGACATTTGAACGGTTTACAATCTTTTGTGAAAAGGTGTTTGAGTGCACTCATCATACACTGCTATCATCACAGACTCAATCTCGTTGTTTGACAGTCTGTTAATCACATCAAGGAATGTAAAATATTTTTTAGAATAAGTGCATTCCAAATTTCTTTTCATATTCATCGAAACGCTGTAACGCGCTTGCTGAATCAGAAGTAACTAAGCGATTTCCAACGGTTGCCACTATAAGATGGAATTACAATTCCAAAATTGTGAATGCAGTAAATTAAAATCAAATAGAACATTGTAGAAGATTCAGATAATTGCTTTCATGACTACAAAAAAGAAAAAATGTGTGAGTTATCATTGAAGGATTTCGATTTTGCATTTCTCCCCACGGATATACTATTCAACATTCTTTAAAGTAAAACCTTGGATGTGAAATATTGCATCCAAAAAGTACAAAAGATGGTATCTCAACTTAGAAATGCAAGAAACGATTTTGAAGACTTATAGAAAAGTAGAATTGGATGACAACGGGAACCTTCTAATAAGAGACGTAAAGTAGATGACTCAACAGATTCAGAAATTAAATGTGTGCGTATCTTCAATGACATTATTGATACTGTTATTTCAAGATCTCAGTGAGTTACAATTTCTTGAGCTGTTAGATTTAAAGTATTTTCAGTGCTTGAAATCTCGATTTTCTGATTGCTTGTTTTTGATCCTTAAATCAATTTAGGGAGTTTTTTTTTTTTAATTTTAACAATTTGCGGAGTGAATTAATATAGGTTTACAGACTCTTAGATTTTCAAATAAAACTGTGACTGAAACTATCCATTTCTTGAAAGAAAGAGGCTTGGTAGAAGAAGCGTTTACAGAAACATATAAATTGTGTTATTTGGTGTCAACAATACTACTCAGGACCTCCACTCTACAGCACACATTCTCTTCGAACCTAGTCCCCTGTGAGAAAAGTCACGGCACGCCACTGTATATAATAGTTTATTAAGTAAATTGAAAAGAACAACGCAAGTAGATACTAGCCCTTTGTACTCTTAAACAACGAAAGTGTAAGAAGAGATTTGATTCCTTGCTCATGAACATCTTAAAATTCTGTCTGGAAAATTGTGTGATCAGATTATTTAATAAATTTGCAAAACAAATAAATAGAAAGGATAATATTAATCATAGTAATGAATAATGATGCTTGTTTTGCAAAAGTTATATTGAAACTGAGGATTAATGAAAAACTTAATATTTAATTCCACACATGCTATTAAATGTATGTTATTACTCTTAGAAAATGAAAGACAGTAAATACTACAAGCATATGCTACGACATTTAAAGAAATATTTGCTTTTGCAACTTCTTGAAATATGTTCGTTGCCATTAGGTGCAGATTTCACTTTCTTGGAACACATCAAAACACAACAATACTTACAATCGACACTTCAGTTATACAAAATAAACTTAAAACCTAGAATTATGTTTAATTTACTAAATTTTATTGTATATACACTCGTACATCCTTAAACACAACACTTCACTCGTATATTACACTACAAAACAATGGAAAAGGTAGAAGTTGTTTCTTATCACGCTCTTTTTAATCGATATTCCTTACTTTAGAAAAAAGAAAAGACATTTTAGGAACTGTCAATTTTTGTGCAATTAAAGAATAACTTGTGAAATAGGCCCTACTTTTTTGCATAATGTTCTTTCGATTAGCTTCAAAGCGGCTCACTAACATATCGAGCCCTTGTAAGAAGAAATGAAAGTATGCTGAAATTGTGCTCCAATAGGTTATTTTTTGGGGTTATTTTCTGTGGCGATTAAAACGCAATTACTATAGCTTTCTTTACTCCACGGGAAGACAACCAATACGTATTCACGCAACAGCAAATATTATATGGCAGCATTTTTTCCTATTAATCAGTAACACATACAAAATCGTTACATTTCCAAATGAAACTATATACATTAATTGGTTACTTAAAAAAGTGCGGGGGCAACTGCCCCCCTTTGCCCCCCCTAATCGCCGCCCATGCATACATTACATATGGCCAGCCTGTACGCGACATACGTATAATCTATATGCTGCATGCACACAGTCTGTAAGCTGCATATGTGCACTCTGTATGGTGCATACGGATATTTTGTATGCTGTATCGGGACAAGCTGTGTGCGACATAAGGAAAATCTGTATAATACATACGTACATGACGCATACTGTATCTAGTCGTACGTACGGGGCACAAGTACAATATAGATGCTGCCTTGGGGTTGAACGCAAGAAACACACGTACAGAACGTATATTGCATACTTCTTGAAATTATGCTCCGTCCTGATAGTCAGTGAGTGTCGTCATTATTAACCCACATGCTACATACGATCGTGACGTCACAAAGCTAGATATTACCTCCGTATATACTTGTTACTGCAGATGACGTCACACGAATGACGTCATTGCACTTATGCAGACAGTATGTATAATACATACTTTTTCAGCTATACGTTTGCTGCAGGATGTTATATACGGTTGTACGTTAAGTCCGGAAACTACAGGAATTACGAATGTAACCTACGTTTTTAAGTATGCCACCTACATTTTTTTTTCTCAGTGTAGTCTTCCCTGGAAAATAAGTTTCTCACAGGGAATTCCCCCAAATTTTCAACCTAAACTAAATCTCTCTCTTATTTATGTAAGACAGACTCGCCTCATTTTCATAAATGGAAAAGAATAAAACAAGATAGTACGAGGGTATTTCCAAAAGTTCCCGGATTGTCATTGAAATATCGCCCCCTGGTAAGAAACCATTCTCTGCATAAAACGCCATCTATAGAAGAAATAATGTATCAATTTCAACTATCTAGCTGCGTCGGTTAGTTGGAGTCAGTTTTTTAAATCAGTCAGTAAGCTATGCGTTGAGCTGGCACACTGCATCACAATCTTTTAGTTGTCAAAGCCGCAATGAAAGATTGTTGGTTCAAGTAGATTCCGCACTCACCCTACACATCAGATTTAGCATTGTATCGTTGGCAGCAACAGCCATGTGGACTGGAAGATTGTCATGCAGTGTGTAGGCTCAACGCATCCTGTCTGATTCAAATGACTGCCTCTAACGAACTAACTAATGCTGCTAGACATTTGAAACAGATACAATATTTCTTTCACCTTATGCCATGACTGGCTTATTACCAGGGGACACTTTTTCAGTGTAAATCCGATAAATTTTAGACATACCCTCGTATTTTAAAACTGAGTTTCCTTATAATAAGTATTTTCTAATTCTTAATTTGAAAGTATTGTCTCAATTTTGGTAGTTTATTTTCATAATTAAAACTTAAAGACGTGATTAAAATAACTTTATTAATTTTCATTTGTTCCAATATACAATAAGAGATTTGCTTGTAATATATGAATCTTAACCTAAACCTACATGAGAATAACATACATAACTTTTTAATTTCTCTTACTATTGTTAGTACTCTACTAATAAAACAAACAATGAAAATGCTAAAAAATGACCTTGTATAACAGCAATATCAATCTAAAGTTTTAAAATTATTGTTACTGGTTTCAAATTAATAACGTTTATTGTTGATACTGACGTCTTGTTTTACGGAAATTCAGGATAAACGAACCAAATTAAGAAGAAGAAAAATAGAAAAAAAATATACATCCCTTCATTAAAAGCAAGATGGAACTGGGGCTGCTCACAGACAGGGATATTGAATAGCACTGTGTGTATTCTTAGCTACATAGCTATGTACTCCCACCACAGGACCAGTGCTTCGATGTTCCACGCAGCAAATTCTTGTGGTGAGGCTCTAGACATCAGTCATTTATTTTCCTTTACGTGTTTGCATTAAGTCTCAGTTTGTACGTAGATCTCACCTAAGTGCAATAGGCTTACAACTCACTTGGAAAAACACAAATAGTAGCCGGTGCTGAAAGATTAGTATAGCTTACGTGCATCGTTTTGTATGAAAGGATGCTGAAATAGGTATCTTTCTCCTACTAAACAGTCAACATCTTCAAGAGGCAGATCATTGCACAATGTTACATTTAACAATGACATCTGATGCGACGAGGAAAGAGCCTTCGACATCTTTTCCCAATCCATCTTTTGCATCGACGAAACCAACTTCGATGTGAAGGGAATTGTCTCTGGTGATAAATCGCAGTGGAGTCAGAGATGTTTCTCGAAGCTTCAGAGTTTTCTTCCGATGTCTCAAGCATGTTCACAGACAAAATCCTCTTCCAGTTTCTGAACAACTTCTCTTTCCTTGCCATACCACATTTCACCAGTTTCCTTGTCCTCAAGTCCAGAACAACAATTAGTGCTGCATAATGACAGATATCGTTGTCTTCTCTTGTTATTGGGTGTATTTTTATTGCCAACAAATAATTCAATAATGACCACGCAACAAAGGTAAACAGTTTCACTGGCCCATAGTTAATAATGGCACAACTGACAGTCATTCCATTGTCTAAAGCAATAGGAAGAGCTACTGTTCCACTCCAGTCACTTCCAGCAATAGTGATATCATTGCAAGATGAGTCGAACAAAATACAAATTCGATCGGCGAATACAAAAGGCAGTCCTTGGTCTTCAAACTGACTCTTAGAGAAAGATGCTAAGACAGATAGCTCCCCCATTGCGTTTAACAACGTATTTCCTTCAATGGTCATTAAGTGAGATATGGAAAATATGCTTCTATACGATAAGGACCATCTCATGCATTCTAAAATTCTTCGGAGTAATTTTCTTCTTTTTCTCATGGACACATGCAATGCATAGGCTTCCACTGATCCTTCGTTTCTTCCATTATGTCTCGTTCGGGAAGTACAAAGTTTTCGAAACTTCTTCCTAATCCACCTACCACAACGAGGAAGAAGACGTCGTACAAAGAATCGACTTGGTTGTTTAGACTTAGTCGTGCAAGGAGAATGTTCAGGCACATTTTCTTCTAATATCTGTAAGTGCTTACTATGAAGCATACGTCTCCAGCCTCTGAACAGTTTCTCCTTCTTCGCCAAACGACATCTGAGCAGCCGCCTTGTTTCCAAGTCAACAACAATGATTAGAGCGGCATAATGGCAAATGTAGTCACCGTCTCTTGTAATTGGATGGAGCTTTATTCCCAGAAAATGATCCACTACCGTCGACTCAATAAAAGTGAACAATTGAACTGGTCCGTAGTTGAGAATAGCGCATCCAACCATCAAGTCATAATCCTGAGCAGTCGGGAGGGTGGCTGTACCACGCCAGTCTTTTCCACATACTGTAACGTTGTTTGAGGCAAAGTCACGATAAATGTCCAACTGACTACAGAAGACGTATGGTAATCCTTGGTCGTCAAACTGGTCTGGCGAGAACGTTGGCAAAACAGACAGATTTCCCAATGCCTTCAGCATTGTCTCTCCATGGATGCTCATGAGGCAACAAGTACAAGAGAAATTTCTATATACGAACGACCACTTCAAAAATTCAATTATTCTCTTCCATAGTTTCTTTCGTTTTCTGGCTATCAGGATCTTATCCGGTAAAGAGCAACGCTGTGACGTATCTGGCAACACTGTATTTATTTGCAAATTCATATGACCATCAAGATTTGCTACGTCCATTGGTTTCTCAATTAGTGCTCTTCTTCTTTCAGCTGATCTGGAAAAGGCCCTTTGAAATCGAATTCGGATCCAACTGGTAGAAGCGATAATCCAGCGACGGCGAAAGATGTATTGTAATCTGCGCTCCGTTCTATTGATGTTTCGCATGTGAGTTGTAGTTATAATGTCATCCGACCTGAGCAGTGGCTGAGACGGAGGTAAATGCAAACACGTAGAAACTGATGTAGAACGGACCAAGAAGGTGTTAGCAGGTCGCATCTCTGGTTGATGTAATTTAAAAGATGTGCAAAGAGTCATTATCAGTTTCCGCTTTGTAAAAAAACACGTCTACTTTCAAAGACTCTCGTAGCTCATCTGTTGCTTAGAGATTTTTATGCCCAAAACGACAGCCATTCTTTATTGTTTTAATTATTGTTGGAATGTACAGTAAAGAAAAATCATAATACTTTAATCACGTTTTTTAAAAGAGAAATTCCATTGTTATATTGAATGTTGTTATATTCAGACTGTATTATAATTTATACGAGATCGCTGTGGAATTTCTCGGAATTGATGTCCACTTCAATCGGTTCATGACATCACTAGCATCATTCAGTGGCGGCAATAACGACTCTACAAATTCCAAGGTGCACTGAACATAGGACCCCAGAAGACGATATCTAGATCTATCATACTATACATAAAAAATCTGAAATCTGACCAATTAGGAAATATGTTCTGAAAAAGGACGCTAAATTCCAACCAACTAAAATGTAACAGAAGTTATTACATAATATAAGGTTGCTGTGTTTGGTCAGGTTATGGAGATTAGCGCTCCCTTTTAACACCGTCGCTATATTAGACGTGCACCTACGGTTTAAGATGGAATCCATAGTACCGTAAGGAGTTCAAATTTCAAGCATTTTCCACAGGGAATCGAACCAGAGACCCTATACACCAAAGGCGTTCCTACTAGCCACTATACCAGCGGGGAGAGTTGATCCGATTTTGAATTTTTATTTACAATTATAGATCAGGTCTAAAGCTAAAATAGGTGGTATATCTATTACTGTATATCTAAATTCAAGAATGTCTGTTGAGTTTCGGCATGCCAAAACTACCGTACTCGAGATCATTTTTGATGTGAGGGCTGGTTATTGCTTCCGACATGCTACCAGGTATAGATAATGAGTAGTACTGTTCCCATTTCATGACAATTTCGTTCTTTTGGAAAACCAAATATCTGAAAATCTATTTTCGATTTCAGTTTTGAAAACTGAAACTCGTTTTTCGGTTTCAAAAACAAAACCGATATTCGCTTATGAAAACCGAAACCTGGGCGCACATTGGGTGAAAACTTAATGAGGAAGGCAAAGAAAATTACAGAAGTTGTATAATAATAGTAATAATAATATAAATAATAATAATAATAAACATGGTTGAGGTATGAGTAAAGTAATAATAATTCATCCAAGTAATGATTTCTTTAATGAGTTCATTGGTAATAGATATTTGAGTGAAATTTCAAGGTTGTACTTGTAGTAGACAGTTATGTAAAGGCGGGCACATAACAATGCTGTGTTGATGCGCGGTGTGTCCCCTGCTCATGTTCGCATCACATCATCCTATCACTATACAAAAGTTCTTTAAAATTTTTACAATTTTAGAATTTTGAAACAAAGGTGTGCATAAAATAAGTTTACTTTGCTTTGAAAAAAATCCTATTGTGTTAAAAGTTTGAATGTCGGGGTGAGGGTGGCAAACACCTTTTGGCCAAAGGGCAGCAAAACAAAATCCGACCTTGTTTATGTATTTTGATGAACATTATCTGGCGTTGTATGGGCACTACACAGTCCAGAAAATCTGAACCACAACATGGATTTTCTAGAATTGCAGTTCTCCTGCCGTGATAGGAACAGCGCCAGAGAAGCCGCCTGTAGCCCGAATCTACGAATTTTCCTACTAATTTCAATTGATTTTTCTCTCCATGTAGAACACAGAAATCTCATATGGATCCTAGGCAGTATATAAGACTGGATTTTGAGAAAATTTATCCCTAATGTAGAGGGGTTTTGATATTTTTTCCATTTACCACATCTCAAAACCTATTAAACGTATATCATTGAAATTGAGTGGAAAATCCTACTAGGCTGTAGTTGAGATGGCATTTTGTGAAATCCAGTCCCTAATGGGAAGAAGAAGGTACCTTAGTGTATAAGATGTGCCCAGTAGAAAGTGGAATTGGTTGATATTTTTCAAAGTTTATTACATTTAGTCCACATACACATCACGATTAGGAAGAGTGGTCTATAGGTTATAATGTCAAGCACACATAATATCTACACATGATCATCGTACTTATTGAGGCAGTTGTCCCATTGTTGCACTAGCCGATGTGTACCGCAATGCATTGTGCACACATTTTGCTGTACTGCATGTGATGATTAGTGCGAACAGATCGTTTGCTAACCCACAAGTTCTCTGTAATCTTCCGGATTTTTATTCGTCGATTCTCGATCACAAAGTTATTTACTGCTGCAATTTATTCTTCAATGGCTACTTGTGAAGGACCTTGGCGTGGCATGGCTGCTGTACTGGCGAAATTCACTACCATTGGAAGACAGTAGTGGGTGACAAGCACTGATTTCCATAAACGTCGTTCATTCATGGGTAAATTTTGGAACCATTAACATCTTCCGCCGACAAGAAAAAAAATGCACGTTGTGCTTGTTTGCAGGAATCCACTGGACAACCACTAACAAATTATCACACTTTTATCTTAGTCAAATACTGAACGGCCGAACTGTATGCTAACTTGCTCTCAACATACACTGCCATCTAACGTGAAAAATTGAAATTTCAACCTTGTAATGTAACAACGCTCAAGCCTCACTGTCAGTCACACTTGTTGTCGAGCGAGTCTTATATTTTGAGCATTCTCGAGATATCCGAACAGGGGCTTTAATGTTATCATATTGTTTACCAGATCTCCGAAATTGTTGAGCGTGAACCTTGAAATTATGTAATCATTGCATCATAGGCGGTAGACAAGACAGAACTTTGCGAAATGCGATCCTAAAGATTGGTTTTTTCTACGTTCCTACGATTGAAGATTGAAATTATGTTTGAACGTTCCCTATGTAACCTAGTTGATAATAAGACTGACATTTACAAAACTCGATCCCTGGATGGAGAAAGGATGGTCTTAATGTTTCTAGCCATTCACCAACTCTTCGAAATTATTACGGGTTCTGCACGCACACACCGATAAAACTATCGGTCGTACCCTGGGCTACATCAGGGTTGCCAGGCAATCTTTTCTTAAATGGTTACAAGCGTTTTTTCTCTTGCGAGAGTGAGCGTCCCCCCCTTAATCATTTGAACATCATTTTAAGAGGGTCGTCATTTGGGAAGACAGGGGAAAATTGCCCTTCCTGAGTTTGAGAAACGCATACTTTCTAAAAATTTCATGTTAATATACTAATAAATAAGTGAAATTCTTTGTCGGTGGACAATATTTCCAATCCCTCTCGACAAAATCTGAAACAACGCTACTGAATTTAAGACACCATAATAATCGGGAATAAAAATTTATACGGAAAGGATGCAAGATGATACAAGGGGCAAGATGATATTTGTCCTTTAGTGGCTATATTTGTAAGCAGTAAGCAATCGTAGAAGTTGACAAATAAGAATATATGAAGGCGGAGGTACTGCACGAATACAGGCGAATTTGCTTTAAAAACAGGTATGTTTAACTAATGTAAAAGAAAAATAGTAGTGTGACTGTAAATTCCAGTTGATGAGTATTAAAGTATTTTATAAATGTAGTGTGTGTGTATATAAAGGACATTCAAATGAAACCCGGTCACTAATGTAAAGTAACGGTAACGATTGTATTAACTCAAAGATATAGTTATACCCAGTACACATACTCACACATGTAGTGATACACAGTACACATACTCAAAAATAGTTGCCAAAACTGTTGGCACATTTATCCCATTGCGACACTAGCCGGTCGATTCCATCTTTGAAGAAGCTAGTAGGCTGCTGTTGGATGCAGGCCTGGACCCAGTCAGACACTTCGTCGTCCGTTGCGAATCGATGTCCGCGAATAGCTTGTTTTAGAGGTCCAAACATATGAAAATCACACGGTGAAAGGTCGGGACTGTACGGTGGATGTTCCAGCGTTTTCCACCGAAACTGCTGCAATGTCGTCTTCACCGCATTGGCCTGTGTGGGCGGGCGTTATCAAGTAGGAGGATAACGGCATTAGACAACATGCCTGGGCGTTTCGACTTGATTGCTCATCTAAGGTTGTGTAAAGTGGTTTGATAACGCTGGGCATTGATGGTGGTACTCCGTTCCAGGAACTCGACAAGCAGTGGGCTCTTGTGGTCAAAAAAGGACATCATGACCTTACCAGAACTGGTGTGCACGGCCTTTGATTTCTTTGGAGGTGGTGAGTCACATGTTTCCACTGCTTGCTCTGACGTTTGCTTTCCGGTTCAAAACGGTGACACCATGTTTCGTCCCCTGTGACAATACGCGACAGAAAGCCGTATTCCTCCTCATGATAACGTTGCAGATGACTCAAAGAGAGCGCCATTCGAGTATTGCGCTGTTCGGCGGTCAGTTGGTGGAGAACCCACTGAGCACAAAATTTTTCGAAAGTTCAAATATTGATGCATTATGGTGTGGGCAGTGCCCACGCTAATACCCAGTAACCGATGGATCTCGTCCACGGTGATTCTGCAGTTGTCCAAGACTAAAGCATTCACTTCTGCAATCATTTCCGGTGTGATGACACGATGAGCCTGTCGAGGACAAACATCGTCTTCCAGTGACTCGCGCCTCTCAGGGAATCTTTTGTGCCATTCAACAACACTTGCACAACTCAGACTGTACTCACCGTACACATCCTTCATCCGTCAATACATTTCACGGCCTCCAACTTTTTACCAATTGCGTGTAAATCAAAATTAACGTCATCATTGTTCTTCTGATTAAATTTGCGCCTTAAATCATGTATCACATGACCCTATTCCTATTTTAAAAACTTAACCTTAATTCAAAATGGCGGATTTCAAGATGGATGCCGTCAGTCCTAATATGTACCCATATATTTGTTATTCACCTTTTTTCATTACAAGAGGTCTATCAGTGCTTTTACCTCCAACTGTATGAAGACTATTCTGTACTTCCATGTGATGTTCTGGTAACTGTATCTCCTAAACCCCTGGAGCTTCGCACCTACAACTTCACTGAAATACTGACCACATTTAGTACTACGTGTCTCAGTCATGTGTGTCTCAGTTAGCAACTCGATTCACCCAAACGTAAGGTTTACTTGTGAGGTTTACGAAATGCGTCTCCTTTTGGGGAAAGGGGGGATTAAACTTTTTCTTCGGATTTTACCGGAGTTGTTGAACTCTTGGGTGTAGAAACTTCGAAATTTTGAACAAATGTTATCCTTGAACTCTAGGCTAAGGATAACATATACTTCTAAGAAAAGCCACTGCTAAGACAGGAAAGAAGTCTTGAAGGATTTAGCATCAATTAAAAGATTTCCAAAACAGTTGGGGTTAGAAACTTGACATTTTGTACAAGTTTTCTCTTTGAACCCTAGACTGAGGACAACGAAAAGTGATTCCTCAGGAAAAAGTGACTTGAAAGTCTCTCTGCGATTCACCAGATATTCGAAACAATTTGGTGTAGGTAAATGAAATGTTGCACTAATGTTCTCCTTAGACACTTGACTGTGGATATGACAGAATTTTCTTCAACTCAACTTGTAGGATCAAATTTTCTTGTTCTTGCAAGTTCAAATTTTGTTCAAATATTTTCTATATAGTCCAAACTATGGGTAACACGGAATTTATATTATTTGCACTCCGAGGAATATGTGGGTTGATTAGCGGTCAGCATACAGGTACTAACTTTGTATAATATTTATTTGACGTACAAAATATGAATATCTTGTGAAAAGCAATGTGAAAAGTTATGTGAAAGCAATTGTGTGAGAGCTTACATAATTCCACTAAGACCAATTTGCGTTAAGAAGTATTTTTGCAACCAGAAAAAAGAATTGTGTACATCTTTCAAATATTTTTCTCAAACCTTATTATTTTCGTGCGAAGAATGAGCATTCTGCTAGTATTAAAGTATTCAAGATGAGATTAAAATCAAAATATTTAGATGTGCTGTGGTTTAGTATCAAGATCTCTTCTGGAACAGATGTAATTTTCATCCGCTTCGGTGATCTTCTAGAGCTGAAATTATCAAACTTGATCAAGGAGAAACTAGTATAACATTTCTTTATGGCCCTCAATTGAACATGTTTTGCATTGAATCGAATTACTAAAATATCCTATATTATAAATGAAATTTTTGAAATTAAATTTTCAGTTTTATTAAACAGTTTCTTTCATATTAAAGTTATCTGTTGAAAATGCAGAACAATTCCTCTTTCAAGAATAATTCATCCTAGGGCCGCAGTGTCTCAGTAGTAGAGCGTTCGCCTCTGGTGTATGGAATCCTTGGTTCGATCCCAGCTCGCGTCAAGTGAGCTTTATGGTGGACAAAGACCGTGTGCTTGAATTTCTCGGGGTTCTTCTGTTTCCTCTTACTTTCCTCATTCCACCATTTCATTTATTTCTCATCACTGTCTCCTTTACCCTAGCCGGTATAACTGTGGGACGTAAAACTTAAAGATTTCATTTCATTTTATAATTCATCCTCCAAATTACCATCTGAATCATTTCATGTACAATAGACCGAGCCATGCCAAACATGGTTGTAAATATTATTGGGACTATAATTTATACTTTAATAAAAGTAATGAAAGTTAGATACGATTTTTTCCTAAAAAAAATTCTTGACTGATTTCAAAATTACTTTGGTTCGCTTTGTTACAAAATTCTGATTCAGTTTGGATCCATTCTGGACATCAACACACTGAGTTACAGTGATGACTAACAACTTAGAAAACAAATGGAGAAATTTCATCTAACCCAATAGTAGTGATACTGACACACAGCGGTCACATGAAAAAATGTTGGTCTCTAGAATGTTACTCGTAAAGCGCGCTGCCAAAATCGAAGGCCTGAAGAGCTTCTCAAACAGATTGTACAGAATGCAATTGAGAAAGTGATCCCTAGTTTGAGATTCGCCTCTAAATAGTGCTAACTATTGCTGGTTTGATTCTCCATGAGAAATTGACCACTTAATATATCGGAACATTGTCGGCCAACGATTGGGCCTCAACCAAAAAATCGGCCCAAAATCGGACTGGAGGTGTCATGTTCATGAGGTTGGCTACTGTGAAAGATGATTTAACAAATAAAACCAATTCTTTCGAACTTAAATGCATCCATTAGTCAAAGTGATTTTGCTCTATTAAATGTTGAGAGAGAAATCGAAAAATGAAGTTTGAGAACATTATTCCTTTTCACTCTCATTATTTTTATCCTCTCTGCCTTATGCATTCGTAAATTTTCTGTCGCAAATAGTAACTGAACATATTGTTTTAGATTCTGTTTTATATATAAAAATAAATACTAACATAGATAAAAATTAACATATTGATATGATTGTTCATCTTACAGATGACTTGACATACCAGTGCAAATTAATATTTAGACTGTCGAGTCTGCTGCGACAGTCGAGAGAAAAGTTGCAGCAGTTAAGGCAAGGAAAATAACATTGCAATTTGTGTATGGAAAAATACGATAATTATGGTCCAAAGTGAGGTAGTGTTAAAGTTTCTTCATAATTTTCAATACTCATTTTTCGATCATTTTCTTCAAAATGCTTAGATCTTGTGAAAAGAGTGCGGTAAACTGAATAACATGTTTTGAATAATGAAGTTTCTTTTTCTTTTCACACAATAATGTTTAACGAAGTGAGAAAGGAAAATATATTATTTAAATAATGTGAATGTTGTAGTGGTGGTGATAGGAAGCTAGAGACGCAACTTCCGTTCTTGCCCAAAGGGCTGTTAATGTTAGATACGACACTAATTGTTATTGTTAACAATTTAGGAAAAACAACAATTAAAAAGAATATCTACTGGTATCTACCGGTGTTTCTACCATTTGTCCGAAAACATATTGCAAGGATCCATACACCCACACGTACTATAAGACATATGTTTTTACTATAAACACGTGTTTTCACTATTTGCATACAAATGGTGGAATACGACGTAAGAGAAATACACTTTCAGGAAGAGACGAAGAGGGCACGGAGAACCACGAAGAAATCCGACAACCTCTCCACAGGTCCTTCCTTCAAATGACAGCTATAAAAGAGGACGTTGGAACCAAGAAATTATCAGTGTCTTGTATATAAACCTTTAATACCTACTCCCGAGGCCGCTTTAGACTACGGAGTCACTAGTTCCGTCTGAGGCCTCTTTGGGCTACGACATCTTCCTATCAACCCGAAAAGTGATTTGAGACTTACTAGGGAAGTACTAGAAGTGGTACGCGGGGATCTGCATGTGTTATATATCGTTGGAAAGGTCACACCAAGTACACCTCACATGTGAAATATCTCAGTTGAATGGGACCTATAGGGGACGTGGCGAACATTTGAAAATCAGAACAAGGCACTCTCCGAAATACCAGAAATCGTGAACAAAATAAGAAGTTATAATGTAATTGTTTTGAGATGTTGTGTATATATAGGTTTAAAAGGTAGCTGAATACGAATCTGACATCAAATGTTTACAAATCAAAATGGCGGATCCAACATGGCGGACACAAATTACAAACCAACAAGCTATGGATCTGAAATTGGGTTGAAATGTATGTATGGGATACCAAAAGTGTAAAATTCAAAATGGCGGATAAAACATGGCGGACAAAATGCAAAAAAAAAAAAAAAAAAAAAACACTATGAAACTGAAAGCAGGTAGGTAGAGGTTTTCGTGATCGCTGAGTACAAATTCAGTGTTAAAAGTGCAAAATGCAATATGACGGATCCAATGTAGCGGATGAAAAGTAGAAAAAATGGGTACAGAACGGAAATATCTTATTCTTACAAATGTAGTAGAAAATACCTATAGTACATAAGTGGACAAGTAGGGACAGACATGTTTTACAATAAACAGGGAGCATGTTTTGCTATACAATCATGCCAAAATTGAGTCACGGAATGCAGGACAAGTTTTGTAGCGCACATGAAAGTTTGATGATACAAACAAATTGCAATTATAGGCAATAATTATTTTACTACCAAATCCCTTCCTTGCCTCCGAAGAAATACGCGAGAATCGGCATGTATTATATATCGTTGAAAAGTTCGCATCGAGTACACTTTACATTTGTAACATCTCGCTTGGAGGGTACGTTGCGATTATTTGCAGATATCATCAAAATTCGAACAATAACGGTGAAAAGTGTGCGTAGGAGTTTGAAATATCGTTAAGCTTCCATAACTGTCTTTCTGGTTTCACATTATGCCCGCGTACCCTTGTAAGCCATATGTATGACAAATACCCACTCTCATGTGTAGGGATGGTACAGACATCGACACTAGTCTCAATCTTGTCTCTGTATCGTCTCTAATTCAATATCGAGATGTGCTTTTCCAAATCGAGACGGAGTCAAGGCTCGTTTCAATACACATTCTGTATTGTTGCACTTTTTGTCCGCCATATTGGACCGTCATATTGCATTTTGCACTTTTAACATTGGATTCGTACTCCGCGACCATTAAAACTTCTACCTACCCCTTTCAGTTCTATAGCAATATGTTGCATAATGTCCGCCATATTTTTTGGATCCGCCATTTTGAATTTTACACTTTTGGTATCCGATTCATACATAGCAACATTGAATATCTCTATATACCCAATTTCAGATCCATAGCTTGATTTTTGTAATTTGTGTCCGCCATGTTGGATCCGCCATTTTGATTTGTAAACATTTGATGTCAGATTCGTATTCAGCTACATTTTAAACCTATATATACAATGTAGGAAAACAATTACATCGTAACTTCGTATTTTCTGGTATTTTCGAGCGTGCCTTATTCTGATCTTCAAATATTCGCCACACCTCCTTCAGGCCCCATTCAAGCGAGATATTTCATATGTAAGGTGTACTCGGTGTGACCTTTTCAACGATATATAACACATGCAGATCCCCGCGTACCACTTCTAGTACTTCCCTAGTTAGAGAGAGATTTTATTGTGACTTTGTATGATAATTACATACAACGTTTTAATAATGAAAAGGTGAAGGGCTAAACTCCTGCGTACGTTATTGACTCTACCTACAGAATATTATGCCATTATAAGCAGTGGTGTCCAACCCCCCCTCATGTCCATGACGCACCCCCCTCAATTATCTATCCGTAGGTGTTCTTCAATGAAAAAAATCTTTTCGATTAATTTTTACACCCCCTCAAACATATTTATATAGATTTTTAACCCCCCAAATATTTCAATGACGCAGTTTGCGTCATAGCCCCCCCTTTGTGGGCTCCCCTGTTATAAGCACCCCTCAGAATTCTTAACCTACATTAGAAACAAATGGGGTGCTTATATTCTAGTAAATTCGGTATTTAATCGTACCTTCTAAGTCGCCAATACTGAGTCACTCAATAATAAAAAAAAATGCTTTGTGGCCAGTGCGCACACCCTTGATGTACGAGACTCAGTTTGAATCCTGGTGGGAGATAATTGATCCCATTACTGTGGTTTGGGTTTCACCTTAAACTGTAGATTCACAACAGATGTTAAACTCCAAATAATAATAATAATAATAATAATAATAATAATAATAATAATAATAATAATAATACTTTCAGTAGTCATATAATCTGGAGACTCATAAACACTATAAAAGAGGGTTAATGCTACAAACCCTTCCATTAATCTGAGTAAATAGTTTAACATCATGCAACGCTGTTGCTGATTTAATGACGTTTATATGTACAGCGTGTATACCTCTAAAGTAGAAAAATATAGTTTTTTCCATTTTCTCGTCACATGAAAAAGAAATGTTCAGAAATGCCACCATAAACGCATCGGTGTGATTAAATTGTTTGTGAGTGCGGAAGGCTAATGCCAGCCAAAATAAAACCAACTTGTAAAAGCACAGAAAAAAACACGGTTTGTGACGGAGTAAGCTTTTATTATTTTCAAACCAAAATGTCATCGCAGTCACTCTTGTTTTCTGCACTGTTGCCTTTTAAACTCGATTTCTGAAATTTCTTTCTGCATTAGTTGCAGTTACATCAAGATTCATCTTTCGTATTTTTACCGTTGTTAGGTTTAGAATGCTTTTTGTCTCACACAAGAGTTTTGTCATCCGATCAAACTAATATTCCTTTACAAATTAATTTTTAATTTGTGACTGTGCTCTTATTATCTTTATTTTCATAGTATTTTCCAAAAAAAAAAAAAAATATATATATATATATAACCAGGGTCGGATCCAGGATTTTCTGAGGGGGTTGCACCATAACTACCAAAACAGCCAGTCTCATTGAAGCTCTTCAAAGTGACATGTGACAATATTCTTTACAGCTGACAACGCTGATACATAGAACGGAGGAGGGAGAGTATTTTAAAGAGGGTCGCAAGTGATATACAGGAAAAAATGTTCTGTCTTCCTGGTTTCTTTCATACTTGACAAATGTTATATTGCTTTGCTTGGTGATTTCTTTTCCTTGAACCTTCAGAAAATCAACTTAAACTATTGCTTTTGCAAAACTCTTCCTTTTAAGCCCTAACGAAAACGTGACGGCAGAAAGTTTCGAAAAGTGTTGCTATTTTCACTGCTAGTTTCTCTTTTTAGATTATGTATATTTACAACGAAGGGAGTGCACGTGCACCGATGCACCTCCCACAAATCCCATCCTGATTATAACATAATAAATTTTCAAATGAAATGAAATTAAATTTATAGTTTTATATCCTACGATTATGCTCTATATGCTTAAGTTGATTGCTGAAACTGAATGATTATGAAAAAATTGAAATATGTGAATGTGGGAGAAACATAAGAATTCTGAGATAACCTAATTGGAGAATGTGAAAGTGGGAGAAACAACAATTCTAAGATAACCTAATTGCAGAATGTGAATGTGGGAGAAATATAACAATTCTGAGAGAACCTAATTGGAGAATGTGAATGTGGGGGAAATATAAGTATTCTGTGATAACCTAATTGGAGAATGTGAATGTGGGGGAAACATAAGAATTCTAAGATAACCTAATTGGAGAATGTGAATGTGCGGGGAAACATGAGAATCCTGAGATAGCCTGTAGACATGATGTTGTCCACCACGAACTAAAATGCTTTGGAATCGAACGACAAACCCCTTACATCAGAGGTGATCGCTCTAACCACTGAGCCACCGTGCGCAAACATTAATTTTAAGTGTATTGTTTAGATTTTACTCTGAAGCAGTGATTTGGTGGCCTGCAAATAAATAATAATGTATGATTTGTTCTCTTTAACTCCGGGAGAACAGGAAGTATATATATCTGAATCGAAACTTGATTAATTGTGAAAATAAAGGATAGCTCCCGGAATTTGAACAACTTGAAATACGAATGGCAAATATGAATAAATTTTCTCCTCGGAATACGAATGCTGATTTGTGTGTGTTTTTGCATACGTTTCACATGCGCATCCGTGCGCTTTATCGTTCAGTTTATTGTTGGAAGCTTGAGCGAAACCATCTCGTATTTTTTTTGCTGGTAATTTTAAGCATTTGTATCTGTTTAGTGTATTCACCATGATCCTAAAAAGTTCATTTGTATTCAACTATTGTTATTATTTGTTCAAATTTTACCTTACAATTTAGCATATTTACTGTTAAAATCATTGCAGTTCGTGCGACCCAAGAACAGATGAATTAAAGGGACAGATTGACCGAATCTGCTACCCTTCAGATGCAGGATGGGTCCACTCCAACTTTAAGTAGAAATAGGCATCAATAAACCTCGAGCAGCATACTAAGTTATCATTAAAATATTTTAGCTAACTCATATCCCATTGACCTCTATCTCCATTAAAAAAAAAATCAAAACAAAATTTTCTTCTTAACGTTTATCGATATCTAGAGATTCCGCAGATGATCGGCCTCTCTAACAGTGTGGACTTTTGCGCCACAATAACTCTTGGTAAAGAACCCGTTAAGTATTTTTTATATAAAAAAGGAACTTCACTTAAATTAATTTTTAAGCCACTTTCTAGTCCTATCTTATCCTTCCTGGTTGCAGGCCGGAGTTTCGCAGGCCACTAGACAATTGAATTACGAACAGTGTCGATGGGGAAGTGGCGGGCTGCCTTGATCAGAGCGTGCTTCTAAGTCTCACATTAGGGTGCCTCTTCTTGCAGGTCATTGATTGAAACACTGACCACAGTTTATAGTTGAGCGGACTCAAATCTGTTAGAAGGCTGCTAGAAAGCTAATCTGATGTGGAGATGAAGTCTGTTGCGTTACCTCGTAGCCAGTCCTGTGTTGACTGTGCCTTGTGCGCGGAGGAGAATTCTGTTGCAAGATTCACTGTTGGTTGGAAAACGTGGTGTTACTCACAAGGGAACATCTTATGTTGATAGTAGCGTTGCCAAATCAAACAATGTGCAATCGATAGAGGGGTGAAAAAAAACTGAGAAATCCAAAGTTTTTCGGGCCGACACCCAAAGACAGGAGATACAGAGGAAAAAAGAATCTAGAATCATGTGAAGATAGCAATGCAAAAGATACACTAACACAGAAAGAACTTTGAAATGGTTAAAGTAATCAAAATAGTATTTACCCATTGTACCCATAGACATGCTCAATAACATCATATGTAATGCAGTGTTGCCAACTGAGCACAAAGTGAAGTTTTGTTAAATGGCACGGAACACAAATTATAACATCTAGAAAATCTAATTAGGGGTAGAACCATACCTGTGAAATCGTGATGTATAGTGTTGCCAACGTTTGAAGACAGGCCTATATGAATTCCTATATGGATATCGGATGTAGAAGATAACGTACAGTACACGATTCTAACTAGTTAAAACCAAAATATGAGACTACAAACAATAATATAATCACTGAAGCACGAATATAAGGGACGAAGCACAGTGTCGAAGCAGGTTTGACCTGATGTAACTTTTTAGTGGAATATCGTAGTAACTTTTTAGTGTTAAGGTTTTACACAGAAGTGGTTGTCAGCAAATGGTTAAGTAAGACATATATCGAAGCAAAGACCCTACTTTACTCGTTGCATATTGGAAGAATTAAATTTGCGAGTGCCTGCTAAAGGCGTGCTTAAGTGAACAGTGCTCAAAACGGGCGAATCTGGACGTTTAGGGAAGGCTGAATTCGGACACGTTTATTACGTTAAGCTGAATCCAGATAATGTGATTAATGAACTAAGAGGATTCAGAACACTCTCGATTTTCACGTTTATGAGTGTGAAGTAGTACGTGAGGTCTATTGCTTAAATCTAGCGTCTATTCATTTTTGCCACAAATGGACTCCGAGGAATCATCAGAAAAAGCTATAAAATTATCTTAGGAACTACAAACACAACTAAATTACAAAATGCTAATCATAAGGTGCTCAAACATTCTACACTACTGAATGGCTAAATCATCTGGGATATTCCCATTTGATCCACAACAAATTGGGGAACATGAATTTCTTTTGTCGAATGAACATGATCCGCCAATAGCTTGAAACAATTCCTCTTCTGTGTTATCAGACTCATCCTCAAACACGTCTCAATCGCCTTCAGAATCCTCAGTTAAACAGTTCATAACTTTTCCTGCTGTTGCTTCTTCCAAACCCACATCCCAAAAGGCCAGGTGTTGCTAAAAGTTAAAGTGTCATGAATTGCAGTTCGTTTCAAACTATCCCCTCAAATACAATCGAAGGTATGGATGAAAACAGCTGTGAATTTTGTGGGAAGAATTACTATGTACGATCATGAAGCAAATACGATTCTGGGTGCCCTGCACTGTGTGTAAGACCTGGTTTCATGAACGATGTGTGGGAGGTGATAAGAACTGTATTTTATCTGTGGATGATGTATCTGAATTATGACTAGTGCTTCACGAAACTGACAGACGTCATTAAGGCAATAAATAAATAAATAAATAAATAAATAAATAAATGCTAGTCTCAGTGCACACATATTACTAATACATTTTACTAATAATCTAGTTCTTACTTGCAAAAAATAGTAATACAATGTAGTTGTAATGGAAAAAAATGTGATTACTATGTTTGATGATTAAATGCTATAGTAATAGTTACATTACTCTGCATTTAGCTTACAATTTCAACAGTAAAGAAATTAATATAGAAATTGCTGTGTTCGTAATTTGTGTGTGTTTATCATGTATTTCTCTTTATATTCTGTCCTTATCATGTTAGAATGTTAGTGTAGCAAGGTAGTAAGCTAAAATATACCTATCATGTATATATCTTGCTTCAAAGTTCACTGTCTGGAATCGCCAACTTACTGTTCGGATTCACCCTTCCAAATTTGCAAATCAAATATTTCATCAACTTTCAGAAAATTATTTTTTATTTCTTAACATGCCATTCCAGGAAAACTATTTCAGTTGTACATGCATACCAACATATCATTAAATAATATGACGAAGTATTGGATATTTTCGTTTAGCGGGGTAGTAGTAAAAGAAAGAAACATCAGAACTGTCCGGATTCACCCAAACTTACTCTATTTATGAAACAATACATAACAATTTTTTCTAAGCCTATTATATTTCTAACATATAGGCACTATTTCTCTAGTTTATGTTCTGAATGGAAAGCGAAAAGAGATGAAGTCAGCACATTCAACTTTAGTTGAATACAAAACTCTATACAATTGCTATGAAATTCTGCTTTTCTCTTCTTCTCTATCCATCCTCTTGTTTGATGTATCTTTGTTCCATAAAAGAGGAGAAGTTTTATTTCCTACAGCAACAAGCGAATTATCGAAAGTGCAATTACGTTTTGGTGGTCGTGGAACACAGATGTTACTACGGCTTTTTCAATTTGAACAGTAGCAGTGATTGTAAGATCAAAGTAAATGCTAAGAAAAAAAAATAGAAGTAGTGCAAAAAAGAAAAACGACAAACGAAGACGTAAACTACAAAACGCTACAATTGACCCAAAACAACGTCATTATTTGACGTTGTGATACTCCAGGAAAGAAATGAATGTAATTTGATCCATTCATGTAATTCTGGACAGCAGCCAGATATATTAAATTTCTGTTGTGTGTGTGTGTTTGTTTCTTTGTAATTTACGTCTTTGGAATATTTAAGTTAATTTTGGCTTATCTTTTATGGTGATTTTCTTGAAATTATTTTAACAAGCGAAGAACCTAATTAATTAACTGTTTTCTATTGGCACTGGACTTAACAAGCGTTGCTATAACTTTTAAAAGCACTTAAAACTTATCCTGAAAAATCAATGGATGTAAGTAAATATTGTATATCTCAACTCTCCTTAAACTAAATTCTAAAAATTAGTGTAGTGAAAATTATTTGTGATGCCCAAAGTATATTTTCAATCAGAAAAGAGTACTTGTTCGTTTCCTTCAAGAAAATGTTTTGTTATGTTTACATGGAGTAGTACAACCTATTGTTGACAATAAGGCATCACTTATGCATAAAGTTAAAAATTAATTATTAGAGATATAGAAGTTTCAAATTTGAATACGGATCTATTATCGTAGTTGTGATTATTTATGTACTATACAAGCAATTATTATTATTATTATTATTATTATTATTATTATTATTATTATTATTATTATTATTATTATTATTATTATTATTATTATTATTATTATTATTATTACTTGCACATATTCTAACTTAGAATATAAACTGATATATATAAAACATAATTATAAAAATGCCATTTTTATGTATGTCCTTTTAATACAGTGAAGTTTCACTTTAGTCTAGCAGGGTGGGCCCTACCTTTGCCTTATCATCCAGTTTAAAGTGGAAACTTGTTTTGGAACTCAAACAGGGTTTCGGAAAGGATTAAGTTCGTATTCGAAGGTATCACAGTATTTTCTTAACCTTTTGCTTACCAAGCACATTCTCCAAGGTAAGACGAACATTGGTATCGGGTTGATTTAGATTCAGAAAATATATGATTTATGCCCATTCAGCAAACTCTGGTCTCATCGGGCAGGGGGGGGAGGAAAGTGGAAAATTATTCCGAAGTTTGACTTTTATTTTGTTTTGGTCCATGGCGTGTTAGAAATTGACCATCAATGCTCTAAAACATTAATCTTAATACAATCATATTTTTTTTATCTATTTTAAACCAAAGTGTGAAATCCTATGGGAATATGGGAAATTTCCTCTCAATTAATATTTTTGGAATAATATTCCCCCACTAATAAGTTATTTGGGGTGAATAAACTAGTATTATTCCAAGACGTTTGCAAATTAATTACATTAATTCATATACAATTAATATTCATTTCATGTGTAATTACCTCTTCACTTATTTCTATTCACTACCGTCCATGACATTTTAGCTCTACCTCTAATTCCGCATTGTTTATAAAATTATGGACGTTCAAGTATGGTGTTGAAGCATTCCAGTGCGAATATTTTTTTTTTTTAATTCTGCCTCACCTCCTTCTCTTCCCGCACACACCAGTGAGGAAACATATTTTATGAAATAAGAAATGTATTCAAGGGCCTGGATTTCTTTGTTAGAATTACATACGTTTTAGAATTACATACATTGGCCAACGTTAACAATTATTGTTTCACATAAGCGATATTTTCACATAAAGAAAAATGATGTTTCTTGGTAGATATGATGTTACTGTATAACTATTTCAATGTTGTATTTTTTTCTGATTCGTCTCACATGTTACTATCAATCATTTTTTAAAACTTTTTTCCTAATATTACTGAAGAAAGGAAAGAGAAATATTCCTCCTTCGCACGGATTCGAACCTACAATCTTTCCAGTTTTTTATAAGTTTCGTCTTTCCAATTATTTTGCCACTCGTCTACGCGGTTGTTATCAAGGCTCATTTGCCGGCTTATATATAAAAAACTGTCAAGGAAGAATTATGTTCGGGTATGTCGATTGAAAATTTCCCACGTTCACATTACATATAAGTAAATTAATATTTAGATAGAAATATTAAAATTCGGCAGCTAATATTTAGACTAATTTCATGACAAAGAAACTTGATAAGATTTGATAAAGTGTTTCGTACGTGGGTCTAAGTTTACGATAACCTTGCTCTTCGGAATGAAGATTCAAGGTTCAGCGTTCAGCAGTACGAATTCTCTCTAAATTCCCTTTCCACAGTGTAAAAATGAAAGAAAAGTAGCACCATCCGTATTCGAACACGAATCTATTAATCATAAATCAGATACTTAAACCACTACACTACTGATGCACTTATTGAGCCATTGCAGGCTCACAAGCAAACAAGCACCAATTTCAATTTTATGCTTTTGGTAAAATTTTCTCGCCTCTCTCTCAGATTCAGGATATGTTACTTTGTAAGTGAGGTTGTATATATCAATAAAAAAAATAGCATATCACTTCAATATATTCAAGAATAAAACAAAATGAATTCTATATCTCCTCCACTACATGCATTAGTCATATCGGAATGACAACACCTGCTACATTGTTGCGAAACTTTGCTATCTTATCAAAGTGCTCAGTTGGGAGAAGGAGCAAACCGTGAGTTTACAATATTATTTCCTAGGTTTGGGGCACTCGAGTTCCATATCAATCCACGAGCAACCCGATTTTTTTCTGATTCTAGGCTACAGAATAGTCACTACAAAGATGCTGCTTTGAATTTGTGTGAATAAGTCGGTCAAATAATATCTACAGACGAATGAGTTTCGGAGGATGCTTTGAAATAAATAAAAAATTATGAAACATGTCATTTCATCAGAATCTTGAAATTATTTTTATGTATTACTTACACATTTCTATCTTAAGTCGAAACTTAGAGATTTTTAGATGACTTTTATGCATGTTGTGCAAAAAAAAGCAAAATTTAAGAAAACCTGTTTATGCTATTTTTGAGTTGTGTAACATCATACACAAAATAGTCGATTTGTTTCAAGGTCAAGTGTGATGTTTATACATTTTTTTCTGTTCACTTTGTAATGTCCTCCAGGCGGGGGAGAGTGTAAGATAACCTTTCCCTAAAGAGCGTGAAAATATCGATATTGGTCTGCGTGGCAGGTGGCAGCAGGGGTTTTGATGGGAAACTAGGACGTTTATAGTATCTAACCAACAAAGTATCTTAAACCTAGAAACCGGCGGAGCTAAAAAGAAAAGCAAAAAGAGAGAAAATCAGACGATTAATGTGCTTGAAAGCAGACACGAGGCGCTGCTGGTGATGTAGTTGAGGGTTCCGTCGCTAGAGTACTCTGTAGTTGGTTACGAGACTGAAATTTGGAAAAGCTTTGGAAGTACGAAGAAGCTAGGATTGCGGAAGTTACTTACGTGTATTTAACTCCCTGCCCATCCCATGATCACCTTTTCCCTTCTCCCAAATATACCTGCAAGGAAACGATAAGATTTTTTATTATCTCCCTCCAGATGTAATCTATATGTTACAACACATAAGGGTCGTTTAAGTGAACCGCTTTTAAGTTTTCTTTCGCACTTACATGTGAAAATCCACGTGAATTGTGTTTCGTTTACTACATGCGTTGAAACGCACACACGTGTAGTTCACACTCACCTCACTAGACGTCAGAGTTGTGTACTAACAACATGACAAGGCATGTACAATGACAATGGGTCATGTTATAGGACAATTGCGAGCAGGTAAGTTTATATATATTTCAAATATATTTTATTATTATTATATTAAACACTACATTTCGATAATAAGAGAGCACATGCTACCAATTGACGTTATATATTACCATTTCATATACAACATAAATATTTTTTTAGTATATGTAATTAATTTTCACATAATGTTCTGCATATTTTAAAGAATATAAGAATAATTTGTTATTCATTCATGTTATGTAAAAGCAATTCTACAAATTATCAGAAAATGTTCCATTAGAACAGAAAATACTGTTGTATATTCCTCATTAATGAAACAAAACAATATTTCCTTAATACGTGAAAGTATTTTTCACATATATTTTACCTGATGAGAATATTTAAAAAAAATCTTTCATATTAGAACTGTAATTGTCCTAATATATTCTTCCTTAATAATAGCAATACCAACATTTTTAATGTATGATACAATTTTTCACACAATACAGTATTCCATCTGTTCTTTCTATTATAATAGTAATACTCATTATGTATTCTTCCTTAATAATAGCAACGCCAATAAATTTAGTGTATGATACAATATTTCACGCAATACAATATTTCATCTGATCTTTCATATTAGAATTGTAATTGTCATTATGTATTCTTCCTTAATAATAGCAACATTAATTTTTTAGTGTGTGATACTATTTTCACGCAATACAATATTTCATATAATTTTTCATATTAGAATAGTAATTGTCATTATGTATTCTTCCTTAATAATAGCAACACTAATAGCTTTAGTGTGTGATACTGTTTTACACCCAATACAATATTCCATCTGATCTTTCATATTAGAATTGTAATTGCCATTATATATTCTTCCTTAATAGTAGCAACGCCAATATTTTTAGTGTATGGTACTATTTTTCACGCAATGTAGTATTCCACCTGATCTATATGTAAGTTATTTTCTTTTAATTCTTTCTTTGACATCAAATCAGTAATTATCATTATGTTCCTCGTAAATGATAAAACACCAATACATTTTTACTGTGTAATACTATTTTTCACACAAAATTTCATTTGATCAGTATGTGTTTAAATTATTCAGTAGACTATTGAAAAAATATCCCTCATATTTGAAACGTTATTACTAGAGACCGGATGTTAGGCAAAATGCCTATTCTTTAATATTAAAGATATGATCAAAAATAACGTTTTAAAGTTTATATAAGGGGTTATAGTTTCGATTTAAGCCAATTTTATTTTGCCTATTTTGCCTATTTCGACCTTTACTGCCTAAATAATTGCTTTAGTGCCTAATGTTGCCTATTCTATGCATTTTCTTCAAAATAAGCCTTCATTGGGAAAATATATAATTTATATAACATAAATAATACATACATATATACGTATATTAGGTGTTTGTAAATACAAGCACGTGGTACGTTACAATATATACACAGGGTGAACTTCAAAGATGTGCACATATTTCCGAGGTGATTAATGATATGAAAAGAAGACAAAAAGTTCTCTTGTAGTTTGTCGAGTTCCGTGTCGTGTGCGAGTGATAATGATGCCAACTTGGAATCGAAAATCGAATCCTGACAATTGGAACGGAACAGTTAGATGTGCACATACGTTGGAAGGTGATTCGTGACATGAAAAGAAGACAAAAAGTCCTCTTGAATTCATGAATCGCCTCCCAAAGTATGTACACACTTTTATGTCTCGCTATAATTGTCAGGATTCGATTTTCGATTCCAAGTTGGCCCCCCTGTCACTCGTATACGACGCGGAATTCCACAACATGCAAGAGGACTTTTTGTATTCTTTTGATGTCACGAATCACCTCCCGAAGTATGTGCACATCTTCCAGGTTCACACAGTATATATGGAATGCATAGCAAGCTTCGTTTTTATATATGCAATAAAAGATATTGACAAAGAAGTATGTTTCTATATTATTTGAGCATTATTTATGACTTGAATCTATTTTTAATGGTATTGAGTATTTAACTTCATTATTTCGAGCTACATTTTAGTGCCTATTTTACTGCCTATTTTTTAAATTTTTATTGCCTATTTGCCTGCCTATTTTCTAGGTTTTTAGTGCCTAAACATCCGGTCTCTAGTTATTACTATATTAAATGTTACTATTCTATGTAAACTATAAAACACCACGTGTCATCAATAGTTATTAAATATTCTTCATTCATTAACTGTGTGAATATATTTCCTTCAATTCACGTAGTTATTTTGCAATTATCATTTCGCTTAGCCTACAGTATGATTGTTTCATATTTTTGTTTATACCACCTAAAATAATTTACTTCATTATTGAAAATGTTTTATAATGGGAAAAGTACATGAACATTATATATTACTATTCTATAATGTTGCAACTCCACATGTCATAAAAAAGAACCAATTGAATTATTTAAATTAGCACATTACAGTGTAATGCCCCTTAGGATAAAGGAGATGGGTAACTAATCAAATTGAGGGAATTATGAAATAATTGGGGCGAACGGAATTTCAGAGAAAACGGGTTAACTTTGAGAACATCCAGGAACACGATATTGTTTATCACAAACTTACATAGGTTGAGATCGAACAAGGAAGCCATCACACTGGAAGTGTCCGCTGAATCACTGAGCCATCGAACATTCTTCCTACCATTATCTATATTTTTCTCTTAAGAATGTAAATATTTATTAAGTGAGTACAGTTTTTGCACAACGTTTCGCTTGGTCTACAACAAAAGAATTATTATTGATTTTCTTCTTTAAAACTGTTAAATTATCAATAAATAATTCAGTAAGTGTTTATTTGAAAAAAATGTTACTATAATTAAATAGTAGTATTTTACTCGTATATAACTATTACTGCACCAATAATCCATACTATTATTGTATATAAAAGAGTAGAAGTGACCGAATCATCTTTGTCCAGGCCGCACTACTATGTATAGAAAAGTCATATTTTGACAAAATGTTCCTTTTGAAAAGTAGGGTTTTTGGAAATACATATTCTAAGGGAGATAAAGTGGGTTCAAATTATTCCCCAAGAATAATGTATCTCACGAATTCGTGAAGTTAGAGATGAAACTCGATATATTAACTCTTTATTAAAAATAAGGGAAAGTGTATTTCAGCGTTTTCGAAAATTCTTATTCTAGAGGGGGGAAAGAGGGACATTTCTAAAATACTCAAATTTCCCTGCGTTTAATCAGAAGCTACTGGAAGAGAGCATTCCTTTTAAGTTAGAGATATGAAATTCGGTATATAGACTTTAAATTAGAAATGAGAAAATGCGTATTTCAGTGTTTCCGAAGATTCCGCTTTATAAGGGACAAAAAGGGCCAGTTTCTATAATATTGACATTTCCCTTTATTTCCTCGCAAAGTGCCTATTGTGAGGATTACCTTAGGTTAAAGATGTGAAATTCAGTATAAAAACTCTTAAATAAAAAAAAAATGGATTACGTGTATGAGCGTTTTCGAAAATCCCACTTCCTAATGAAGGAATGGGGGTCATTTCATTGTCCAGTGTAAGGATTCACTTAAGAACCTGAAATTTAGTACACAAATTCTTGATTGAAAGTAAACGAATATCTACGTATTTCAGCGTTTTCGAAAAATTCTGTTTCTAAGGGAGGAAGGGGACAATTTCTATGATATTGATATTTCCCGTTATTTATTCATAAAATGGTGAATGTGAAGATTAAGTTGGAGATGCAAAATTCGTTACAGAAACTATTAATTACGAGTAAAGGAAATACGTGCTTCAGTGTTTTCGAGAATTTAGCTCCTGGAAAGAAAAAGAGGGACAATCTCTACTCTCATATGAAAGTAACTTACTTGTTGATGCCTAGGGGCTTTGGAGATACATAGAAATGGAAGATCTGGACAACTACTTCTGTCACAAAAGCAAAATTATTTTTTAAATACGTATGTTAAGGCAGGTAAAGGGGGATGCAAATATTTTTATCTGTAATAGAGTAGAGTATGAACCCCTAAGTTAGACATCGGTATATAAACTCCTCAGTAAAATAAATTGATGTGTGTTACAGGGTTTTTAAATATTTCTGTGTGATGGCAGTGGCGGATCTAGCCTAGGGACGGTGGGGCTAGGCCCCAATTTTTGACAGTTTATAGAAAACTCATAATATACCTATCATAGTCTAGGTTCTGGCTGCCCCGAGTTTTTAACTTCTAGATCCACCACTATTTAAGGGGTAAAGAGGCATGTTCTATGTTTTTCACCACATTGTAAGCTTCGGTACTTATTGTTTGTGATCTCGTCACGGGAAAACAGCTTAAAACTTTGAAATGAGTTTTAAAATATACTTACAAGTAAGGTTTCCCAGGTGATACACGCCGATTTTAATCAAACTTCACAGATTTGTAGAACAGCAAAAAATAAGCGACACGTATTTTTTTATAGCGGCCCATATGCATATTTAGGCGGTATAATAGGGCTGTCAAATTGAAACAACAAAGCATACTTTAGGTAATAGCGCGAAAACGAGAAGAGATAGCCAAACGTTGTAAAGGAGCAAATTGTCATGACACGATAAGCATTTCAATAACACATAGCGCTTCCACGGGGATAACGCACAACATCCGCAAATTGACCAATCAGGGATGAAAAGCAATCACAGAGCTTTATCTATTACGCGGAATCCAAATAACTTAGTTAAGAATAAAGAATGATAAAAAATAAGTGATACGGGTTTTTTCGTTTTTGCAAGATGAGACAAATAACGTAAATAGATGCATCGTTATCTCAATGTCGAAAGATTGGAGAACTGGGAATATGAAGATGTGAGCGCCTGTATGAGAGGCAACCCGTCAATCAGTGTTGTAGAACTGGTTGCAGGTGACAGGTAGAATCCTGCTCGAGAGATAAATACCAAACCTGGTCTTGTTGTTCAATGGTTTATATGTTATATCTATTAGTAGTTAGTGATTGCGAACAGTTCAATGCTCATGATCAGTAATTTAAAAGCCAGCCAGCAGTAAACGAAATCACGCCCTCTCTGTAAGAATCGGCCGTATAGGATAGTAATACAAACATTGATATTGTTTTGCAACAAGCCCCGTTGTAGGGATAAATTGGCCCTTTGTGGGATACTAAACAACATGTTGAACACAATTGAACAGGTTGACAAAAATAGACAATTCAGTCACATGCATATGAACATGCATTTAAACCAAAACACATGAATATGTTACACAAGCACTATTTTCGGTAATATGCTGTATGTTGAACCATAGCCGGCTGCTATTTAACAGAATGTAGCGTAATGTCGAATATTGTATGGAACGAATATAAGCAATTGTAGTAAATATTTGTCATACAAATGATTCTTATTGAAATCGGACATGAGCCTAATGGAACTTTCTTGACATAAGCAGTATTAAAACGATATTAAATGATTCGGGGCTACATGTATTTGTTTCGAAATATACAAATATAAATATTATAAAGTATGGCACGTCAAATGAAAATGAAAAGTCCTACAACTAACTAACAAAACAGTTCGATATACATTTACGAAAACAGTACATAAATACCGTTCTTGGCCATTCAAATGCGTTTGAATTTGCCACATGTCAATATTGGAAACCATTCCTCTGTTGTATTAATAGATAGAACTAAACGTAGCATTCCGAACACAAACATCTAGAAAACAGGTCTAGTGTCATTGACAAAGAACTGGGCATAACTAAAACCGAAGAACATAACCAGTGATGCAATTCATGTTGTTTAGTATCCCGCAAAGGGCCAATTTATCCCTACAACGGGGCTTGTTGCAAAACAATATCAATGTTTGTATTACTATCCTATACGGCCGATTCTTACAGGAAGGGCGTGATTTCGTTTACTGCTGGCTGGCTTTTAAATTACTGATCATGAGCATTGAACTGTTCGCAATCACTAACTACTAATAGATATAACATATAAACCATTGAACAACAAGGCCAGGTTTGGTATTTATCTCTCGAGCAGGATTCTACCTGTCACCTGCAACCAGTTCTACAACACTGATTGACGGGTTGCCTCTCATACAGGCGCTCACATCTTCATATTCCCAGTTCTCCAATCTTTCGACATTGAGATAACGATGCATCTATTTACGTTATTTGTCTCATCTTGCAAAAACGAAAAAAAAAAACGTATCACTTATTTTTTATCATTCTTTATTCTTACCTAAGTTATTTGGATTCCGCGTAATAGATAAAGCTCTGTGATTGCTTTTCATCCCTGATTGGTCCATTTGCGGATGTTGTGCGTTATCCCCGTGGAAGCGCTATGTGTTATTGAAATGCTTATCGTGTCATGACAACTTGCTTCTTTACAACGTTTGGCTATCTCTTCTTGTTTTCGCGCTATTACCTAAAGTATGCTTTGTTGTTTCAATTTGACAGCCCTATTATACCACCTAAATATGCATATGGGCCGCTATAAAAAAAATACGTGTCGCTTATTTTTTGCTGTTCTACAAATCTGTGAAGTTTGATTAAAATCGGCGTGTATCACCTGGGAAACCTTACTTGTTAGTACCTACCTTAAGCTAGGTTCAATTATCAATTTAATTACTGGGTATATCCTAAGAGGGTTAAAAATTAATACGAAAAATAGAATATCTCATGAGCCCTCAAGCTAAGAATATGAAACTTGGAATATAAACTCCTCTTTATAAATAAGCAGACACGTGTCCCAACATTTTCTAAAATTCCTGTTTTAAGGAGCGGAAAGTGGCAATTTCTATCATCTTTTGCCATATTGGAATCTACATTGTCTCTTGTATGTGATTTAAAAATAATTTTGCAATATAATTAGTACCTACCTCAAAGGTTTTATCATGTCACATTGATTTATTATGTCACATGTCACATTGACATATCTTAAGAGGAGTTCAAAATTTTGGAACGTAATTAGTACCTATCTCAAGGGTTTTTATCATGTCACATTGATTGAAGGACACATTCTAAGGGAAGTTTAAAATTTATATCAAAAATAGTGTGACTTATGAGTTTTATAATTCCACTTTGATGTGAAATGCAGATCTCAAGGGAAGAAGGAGATTCAGATCTTTTTTTAAACCTATTCTCCTCATGTGAAGAATGGGTATTTAAGCTAGTAATTATATAGTCTTCAGTCATATCATTTTGCTCATAATAATTCACCTAGTCTACAGTGTTCTATATCTCATTTTATAATTCGTAAACATTATGATATAAATTATTAAAAAAGACATTCATACTCGTAAAACTTTTAACATTTGTATCGAGTATTACATTCTACAATATAATTTCACATGCCATTAGTCATTACATTTATTCTTCATAAATTACATGAATATCTTCTTAGTCATGTAATTACCTCACATTATTTCTCACGCTCAGTGACACATGAAATTGGGAAATTATTAAGAATTCTTTATAATAATTGATCGAAAAATATATCTATTTGATGGAAAAGCTGGAAATGTTTCTTAGGAAATATTCATAGTTACTTTATTTTAACGAATTTATTGTATTGTTGATTTGTATCTGGTTAATCATGTAAAATCAAGTGACAGAATCACGTACTTTAGTACTTTTTTTTATCTAATTTTTGTTTCTTTGGTTTAAAAAGTGGAATGAATAATTTCACTCGGTTGTTTTAAGAACTATTTCGAAATCCATAATTTGTTGCTATTATGTTAGAAATGTCTATATTCAAAGGCGATTTAAGAAAAAAAGTAAGTTTATTTAATACGTATTTCGAAAATTCCATGTAAACATGTTAAGTAATAGGCCTACATGATTATAACTCATAAGAATATACACAGTGCAACTATTTTTCAAAGTTCTACGTAAATGAGTAGATCACTTTTTTCCATATTACAGAAACATGTTGAATGAATCTTACTACGATATTCAAATCCTAGTTTGATCTCAGATCCCACCAAGTGAGGTTTGTAGTGGACAAACACCATTTGAGTAGGGTCTTCTCGGGATTGTCCTTATTTTTCCCACTTGCGTCATTACATCATTAACACCCATTTCATCGTCACCGTTTCCTTTATCATCGCGGCATAACTGTGAGACGTTAAACTAAAAAATAGCATATCATGAATTGAATTTGGTGTTGTATACCATGGCACTGGAACTAATGTGGTATCTATCCTCAAATAAGCCAAAATAAAACCAATTTTAAGGCTACTACTCAATTTACTACAGATACAAAATCTTTAAATGTTACAGGATTAGTGTAAGGACATTAAGGAAATGTTCCCCTTCCTGTTATATCCTGAACATTTACGAAAACTACAGCAATGCTTCTAGAACGCTTGAGACAAATAGCCCATGAACCAAACTCACTGAACAGTTGAAGTAGTTTCTTTGTCAGAGGGCTAAAGTGTCGTGGCACTTTTCTTTGGAACCCAATTCTGGGATATAAGGGGCTTGTTATTAATATTGGTAGCACGCATCAACAACACCGATTATAACTTAGGGGAGGAGGGAGTAAAGCATGTGTATTTCGTTGTCAGATATTCAATCTGAAATCCAAACATGGATATTCAGATTCTGGAAGAAGGCAATCAAACTTTGGGAGGTCCGCACTCCTTCGGCTCTACAGAATCGTCACTCATAGCACGTGGTAATAGATTCGTCGAGTAATTTCGTATCTTCCACTCTAAAGTTAAGTGCAAGGCTCGAAAAGTTACATCTTTGCTTCCAAGCAATACGTCTGCTATGTAAAGAAAGCATAGACTGGTATGTGTTTTACTTCATTTCCATGTAATTACATTTCCTTACCTTCCTTATCTTCGATCCATTTGTTCTTTGAAGTGCATTCTTTCGGAAACTTAAACATTTCTATTTTCTCTTTTATTATAATGTTTATAAGTCAATACAAAATATAAGCATTGTAAACTGTATACGCATGCGTATGGATTCAACCTGAAGTAATGATGGCGAGAGTACTCACTGAAATACATCATGCTTGATTAATCCATAGTATAGAATATAGTAGTGGCACCTATAAAATTTCCAGTTCAGTCTGCGAGTTTTGATAAGAGTTTTAAGAAATAGTGGCGAGAATTGTGATAACTATTCCAAACATCATCGGAAAGCTTCAGTTTATTGCTTCAGAAGTATTCAAAAAGAAACAGGCCAATTTATAGGGTCAGGCCAATTTTTGCAGGTGGAATGTGAAAGATACCCCTTAAATAGGGAAAATTTTCATTAAAAAGAAGGAAATATTTTGAGCAGTGTGGAGTGGATTTTGAGTTTAACATCCCGTTCAGCAGCGAGACTATATGAGACGTGGACCTACTGATTAACGTGGAATCTGAACCACATGAGCTTCCTCCGGGAATTGGACCCTGTTCTCCCACGCCAAAGGCGCGTACGCTAACCGCTTAGCTACGAAGGAGCTCTATTTTGCGCAATGTGACTAAAAGGGCGGCTCGTAAGAGAAATCCCACTGGTAAAAATTAATGAGTTTTCGCTTGAAACTAAAAGATGAAAACTTTCTTAATGTGTCAATTCTAGCTTATACAATAATTTATACATTAGGTAATTTTCATTCCCTTAGTCTCAAGCTATAAAGTTTTAATTTGCAGCAGTATAACTTCCTTCACGAGGTGTCTCTTAAAGTAATAACAACAAAGAGAATATAAAGATAAGATAAACATCATCATCGTCGTCTCCGTTAGCCTTGGAGTATAAACGAAGGATGTTAAAAAAGTAATAATCAAAAGGTCCTGGTGACTTCCTTAGAAAATTTTTCTCCTTATCAATACCTTCCCGATAAACGCCACTTTTACGAAGATACTTACATATCGAGAGGAGAGGATTACGTGTTACACTGAAATTTAGAGCTATGGTGGCGGTAGTTCACAACCACAAAGGTCAATCCTACCGAATTGATCTAAATGATGTAGCCACATGAAGAGTGTTCTGGGAGAAGACGGCAGCTCTCCAGTAGCAAAATTGGCAGAATTCATATTGATTGATAAGGTCATGTCGAAATACAGATCCGGAGGTGAATATCCTTGATATGGATCTCAGGAAGGGAAATATCTTGCGAAGAACTCCCCTCGTATGTTTTACTCAGGTAATAAAAACAGTGGATATAATATTGTGAATGTAGTTCATGATAAATGCTTAAAAGAGGAGGTAATGAAAGTAGAATTTGTTGATGACTAAGTTATGATGTTACGACTTTGAGGAATAAAGAAGGATCTAGTGGTGATACATACATACTTACCAACCACTTCGCTGACGTAGTAGAGGAGAATTGTGAGAAAAAATATCAACTGTGGACAGGGAGAAGAGGAGTGCGTGCGTAATTGTAATGGGAGATTTCAATTCATGTGCGAGAAAAATAGGAATATAGTGTCTCAGGGAAATATGGTTGAGATGAAAGAAATGAAAGGGAAAAGGGACTAGTCAATTTCTGTAAACAGAATTCTTGGTTCTACTAATTGCGAATACTTGGTTCAATAAGCACAAGAGAAGAAGGTATAAATGGAAATCCTCAATAGACAGTCAAAGATATCAAATAGATTATGTTATGATTCAGGATAGATATCGGAATAGCTTGAAGAACGCAATGACCCTTCCCTGGATCGACATTTGCTCTGATTGCAACATTATGTTCGACGAAGTGGATATTCAACTGAAAATGTAGCCAGAAGAAAAGTGAGCAATAAGTTGAAAAACGAGGAAATAAGAAATATTTTGTAGAAGACTTCGAAGAAGAGTATTCAAATGAGGAAAGGATAGGTGCAGGTAGCAACAGACAGTGGGACCATACTAAACTTTGCATACAGCAGACTGCAGAAAAAGTAGTGGGTTACTGCGAACACTAAATGGCTTTAAAAAATAGTGAGTCACAGAAGAGATGCTACAGGAAATGAGGGAAAGGAAGGCGTAGAAATGGGTTAATAGACAAGAGGACAGAAAGATATACATGAAGTTAAACACGAGTTACGAAGGGAAGCAGACAGAGCTAGGGAAGAATTTTACAGAAGAAAATGTGAGGACATAGAAGAAGTAAAAAAAAAAAGTTGAGCGATATGAGGAAGTGTATAAGGAGGTCAAATATATTGAACTTCGGAGGAATGAAGGGGGGATTCTACTAGTGATAAAAGTAGAAAATAAGAAAGGGAAGGTAGTCAGCATAAGAAGTAAAGTCTTATGAAGATGAATAAAATACGTTGAGAGCTTGTATGAGAGTAGTGATAGCGGGAGACTGTGTGGTTGAAGTAAAAAATAAAGTACATGAGGATGACAAAAGGTTTACTGTTCTTAAGGCTGAGTTTGAAAAAGATATATCCATGATCAGGAATGGAAAGGCAACCGGAACAGATAATATATTAATCGAATTCATTAGAATATGGGAAACAATGACAAGAAAGAATTGTTTCTAGTCTGCAATGAAATATAGGAGAGTGGCCAAAAGATTTCCTGAAGACAATGATGATACCGTTGGCTAAAAAATCGAACCCAGACAAATGTGAAGATTATAGAACTATTAGTCTCATATTGCATGCAGCAAAAATTATGCTTTAAATACTGAACAGAAGATTGTGTGAAAAAACAAATGAAGTCGAGAAGTCACAGTTCGGGTTTAGGAGAGATAAGGACATAAGAGATGCAATTGGCTTATTAAGAGTGATAGCGAAAGTCCTATAGAAAAAGGAGAAAATGTGTATGTTGTCTTTATTGATCTAGAAAAGGCTTTTGATTGCGTGAACTGGAATTGTTGTTGGGGGTTTTAAAGAAGGTTAGGTTGGAATGGAAAGATCGAAGACACATAAGAAACTTATATGTGAATCAACAAGTAAGTGCTAGAACAGGGAATGAAATGTCTGTGAAGTTGGTAGGCCACCTACGGCAGAACCCTATTTTGATTTTGCAATGTTGAAGAAATACATAAAAAGGTGATGGAAAATTGAAAAAAATTAAATTCAATCTGAGAACTAAACCACAGATAGACTAATTATTTATCGTTTAGTTTAATTTAATCAGCTATAAATACAAGAAATATCCTAGCAAATTACAACCTATATTTAAAATTATCAGAATTAGAGGAATAATTAAAATTAACAGATTTCATTTTATTATCAAGAGAAAAAGCTGTTGAAATGCCCGTTATAATTCAATGGGCGCGGAGAAGTAACACCTTGGCATGATAGGAAACAAGAGTACCTAGAGAAAACTCACGGACACCATGTTGTCCACCATAAACTTATTTGGCCGGGAATCGAACCAGCGATCCTACACTGAGAAAAGAAGGACTAGGATTTCCGTGTGGATACATCGTATTTACGCGGGTACGCTCCTTAAGTAATGTAATTTCATGTATAAAAGTACAGCAGGTGGGAACACCATGCCAAGTCTGGAGTTCGGCGTCGAACTAGACTCGCTGTGATTGGATAATTTCATTCACATGATTGATTTCGTGTTAAAAACTATTACTCTCGTAAGGTAGGGAGTCGCAGATTTAGAAAGAACCAAGAGGGGACACTCGTAGGAAGGTAGTAACAACATTATATACCTAGGTTACCATCGTCGGAATGGGTATGGCGTTAATTCTAGATTTGAAATGGTGGTCCCACAATACAAAATTTTCGCTGGGCGGTGGTGTAGATCGTACTACTGATGAAACAACATTACTTAATGTGGTGACTCGCGTAACCTGATAAAAACAGCATTTACATGCTGACTGGATTATGCATTTTTCTCCGTGTACGCACGAGAGGTAAGCTCTACCACCGAGCCACCTTGCCTCCGACCTAGTGTTCATAGTGGGATGCAAATCATTATTCAGTCTTTATAGTCAAGAGTTAGGTACAACTACTGAAGATTACACTCGCACACTCACACGGTAGCGTCCACGAACTTTCGCTTGTCAACAAAACAGCATGAACTAACGTGCATTTCTTAGAACTAACATAACATTAACGTTTTTATGAGATAGGACAGAGTTTTCTATGGCTGGCGATTCTGGCTTGACGTCATATTAGAATTACATCGTTTGAATAACTTTACGTACGTGAAAGCATTAGGCAGCATTAACTATCAACAAAGGTACTGTTCTGTTCCTCGGACTTGGCTATTTCAACTTGTTAGATGTAAATAAGAGCATATAGCTGTATCTACGTGGTTCCGTGGATGTGTGGCAAAAATTAATCAGGTGGGTGGGGTACACAGGAAAACGATTTAATATTTATTACCATATTTATAGAGCTATTTATTACCATATTACCATACACCGTATGTTAAATGTGTTATATGGGATAAGATATATTCATTACTAAAAGTATTTCTTTAAGTGCTTTCTGTTCACATTTTATAATAATTATTATGCCATGTTTCTTCGGCATGTGAAGGAAGCATAAACAATGTCCGACATATGTATTGAGTCCATGTGTTTGATCATTGGAATTGTTTTGTTTGTTACGAATACTGTTCATTATATGTAAACTAAATAAATAAGATTTCTAAATTAATCCCAGAGTGACAAATGTCGAAAAAGTTTTTGATATTATTTCTATTTAACAGTGTTTATTGGAAGTCGAATGAAACTAAATTAATTAAAGAGGAATACGGAAATCGTACTGTCTATGGTACTTATGTGCTGCATTATGATTATCTTCTGAAATGCTCAGTGTTATAAACTAATACCATTCTAAGTCTTATCAAAATTACTACTCTTTATCACTGATTTCGTTAATTTGTATTTAATACCCTTCTGTTGTTTCCTATGATACGCAAATGACGAACGGGAGACCCGGGTTCGATTCCCGGCGGGAGCTCATGTGGTTCGGATTCCACGTTAATCAGTAGGTCCACGTCTCATATAGCCTCGCTGCTGAACGGGACGTTAAACTCAAAATCAACTCAACTCAACGCAAATGACGAAGATGATATGGGGAGAAAGTAGAACGTATGGACAATTTTTGGTATTAGTATTATCAGTGAACAGTGGCGGCGATAATGGCCCTGTAGACTCCGCAATGCGGGCGCACCTCTCAAATGATTATTTTCGTACAATGCTCATTAGGGAACCATTGTCTATTCATAATTGTTATACACTTTTAATCATAAGAGTTTTTTAAAAAATGATGTAAGTAGGAGTTCAAACATGATAACATTTTAACTTTTCCATATTCAATGCAGAAAATGTTGTTTATGATGCTTTTCTAGGTAAACAAGATAGGCATTGTAAAATTAGACATAACCCGTCACAGATATCGGCATATATCAAACAATCCTAGAAATTTTTTATTTCAAGATCTCACTTTCTGACTTTTAAGAATTTACTCACTACCGGTAGTAAGAAGTAGTGGATTCAAGTCATTGCTTATGAATTTATTGGCTAGATCAGTTGTTCTCAAACTTTTCTTGACTCACGGCACATTTTGCTGAATGCCCATGACACTGCGACACATTCACATAATTTCTTATTAATAATAACATAAATTAAATACTTCAAGACTATAAATTTCTATGAAGTAATGACTCTATGAACGACTAAGCATTGTTGCTATCACTGGAGGCGCTGACTGGTACAGTCTACCTCAAAATTGATTTTAACTAATTAATGAATGTGTAATGATTTTTAAATTTTAAAATCCTGCGACATACCTTCTGGGACTGCGTGACACACCAATGTGTCGCGACATACCGGTTGAGAACCACTGGGATAGATCATCACTTGCAAACCTACTTTTCTCTTTCTACAAGAAAGGTATATATTTTACAAGTGGTCTATTAAAAAAGGAAAAGAAAGAAAAAAGTGAAAAGTTGCTATGGCCGGAAAAATGTGAAAGAAAGAAATGAAACGGAAAAAATAAAAAAATACATTACTTTGAATCTCGAAAAGAGAAAATACGTATGTAATATTTGTAGATCACATCGTAATTTAAGAATAGCCTTCAAAGTGAAAAGTCACTCCAAAATGTAATAAATAGTGTAATAAAATGCTATATATCCACATTCGTACCCGCAATTTAGTTCTGTGATCGTTAGACCAGTGCTTTTGGTTGCTGTGAATTATGGTTGTCTTCATTCGAAAGTAAATACATCTTCGTCTAGATTGTATACGCATTAAAGACTATTTCAGTAATTGAAATTTGAGCTTAAAAGATAAATTCAATTTTACATCACAAGGACATACTTAATATCTGTTATGGGTTTGTTAAATGATTTACTTACTGTACTCTTTCTGTTTGTGTGTGCTTTGGTCTTGATACGTTGGACATTATGACGTATTTCAAAGCGTGTACTGGCACATGGATAAACAAAGAAACAAAAAGGCGGGTGGAATCCAGGAAACACTTTTGGCATTATGTACCCCGAAACGTATACACCAGGCATGCAAAATCCACGACTCGCGAGCCACATGGGGCCCTTGACTCACTTTTCTATAGCTATTGATTCATCACAATAAAATAGCAAAAAATATATTATTGACTTCTTTGTAAAATTCTAGCGACGTTGAGAAAGCGCCAGCCTATTTATAGGCGGAATTAAGAGAAATTCAGGTGACACTACTCAACTCAATTCTAAAGCAAAAGTTCAGTTATGTGGGTATCATTGAATTTTACAAATATTTGCTTGCATGGCCCCAAGAAACCCACAAATTTGCTTCTTATGTGATTTCCATGTTCAACCTACATATTTTTCTCACTTATGAAAACGAAAAAGTCCCCAGGGAGATCAAGATTAAGATATACTTACTTATTTAATCTCTGTTCTAAAATTGCTAGTGCAAACAGTTTATCTCCAGACATCCGAAAGCTGGTTGCAGGAAATAATGTCGAACGTCGCGAAAGAAACAATAGATATTTTATCTACTATATCTAATATATTAAATGCATTATTACTAGTTTAAATACTTTGAAATCTCGAATTATATATATATATATATATATATATATATATATATATATATATATATATATATATATATATATATATATATATATATTGCATAATGACAATACATTTTTAAAAAAAATCCTAATGTGTTTTTTAGTATACCCTCAAAAGTAAAATGAATAGTTGACAATTTGAGTTTAGATACCCTATGTTTTAAAGCAATGAACATTTTCTGAAAGCTATAAATATATTACGTATTAGTCGAACCTTTCTAAATTGTAGGATTTTATTATGTATTTGCTTCACAGTTGTTTATTATAAAATGTCTACTTTTTCAGATACTAGCTCTTAAGGACCTAAACTTGAGTTTTTATTCGTAGAATACGTACGAATAAATATTTGATTGTGGATATTTTTTTTATTAAACAGAAAATACACTTTATTTTATTTAAGGAAGAAGGCAGAAGTGGGTCGATCATTACTATAAAAGTATTAAGATTCACAAGATACATTGATTTAGTCAACAGTTTGCCAACATCTGCTAAACAATTTGGATGTTTACTTATTTTATGAAGAAACTAGCCTTCGGCTAGTTACTCTCAAAATTGCTTGGCCTACGACATCGCATTTTTCATATTCCTCATATATCTCTAAAATCGCAAGGTATTTCGAGATATGGCCATCTTATTATAACAGTTGCATCCCCCATCCTTTTATCTTCCGTCTTTTTCTTCCCTTCTAAAGGAAGCATCAAAATACACTGAAACAAGTCTTTAATTAACAAATCTTTAAAGGATTTCAAAGTATGACTATGTTAGTTTAAGAATTACAATCCCCACACTTTTACTTTCCACCTTTTCTTGCCCGCTAAGGAAAACAAAAAGCGCTGAAACACGTCTTTAAAATCCTAAACACCCGGTTTCATGCCTCTAACATAAAGGCCCAAAGGGGTATTCCCAGAGCTGGTAAAAATTTAAGCATCTTAGGAACCACTTTGACCCCCTCTTATCTTTATTCAGTTTTAAAAACCAATACATTCATTTAAACTAACACACATTATATATACAAAAACAATAGTAAAATGCAATGGTACTTCGTAAAAGAAATTTGTATAGTAATAGGTATATGTATAACTCTATTCAGTTCCCTTCTCTCTCTTACTACCTTCGTTCTGACTGTTACTTCTGTTACAACACATATCATACAACCTTTTAATACTCATAGTTGTGTAACCCTGAATAAAATACAAAGTTTTAATAATCCAATAATACCCAAACAGACAAGTCAAAAACTAAAAACATTATCAAGTACACCACAGACCAAGTTATGAAAGATAAAGCATAAATAATAACAATAAAAAAAGAACTATCTATAATTGTAATAAATTTTTCCAAACATTTATATACAGCAACAACATTATAACAAGTAACATGACAAAATTATCCAACCAACATTTCCAGTATAAAAAGGCAATAAATAAATATAATGAACAAGAAACCAATTATTAAAATACCTAAACTCATTAAAAGCCTTTGATTCTGTTATATATAAACATAATCGTCTCAACACTACATTAAAAATTTCTAAATCATCCTTGTTTGTAAACTAATAAAACTAGTTGGTATAATCTAAATGCGCATTAAGAATTTCAATACTTGATTTCAGAGCTAGTACAGCAATACGCTTGACAATAAAATTAGGCACATTAAATTCTTTCAAAAAATTTTTAGCACTTTTACTAATTGCTCCCCTGGAACCAATAATCACCGGAATTACCTTGAATTTCTTGTTATCATTAAATTTTTCCTTTAAAACTTCATATTTAGTAATTTTCTCTAATAAAGCTGTCTCTTCCATATTAGCTTCTTCAAATCGAATAGTAACATCAAGGATATATCTATGAGTGAGATTTTCAACTACGAGATCCGGTTTCAGTTTACCCTTACTGGTATCGAATTCTAACTCTCTGCCAGTTCTAAACCCCTTAATCTGACAATGCTTCTCCAGGATATTAACTACTTGATTGTGTCTAAATATACGGCGATTAGCATGTTGAATACATTTTCCCAAAACATGGGCCATAGACTCAATCGGTTCCTTGCAAATTCTACATTCAACATAACGCCATAAGTGTTTGTACGCATCTTCAGTGCGTCTATAAACCGGTTATCTGGAAGAACCTCATTGTCAAAAAGGAAACAATTAGAGATAGGGTCATTATGAAAATACTGAATACCTTTCCCTTGACTTTGCTTCCCCTTCCATATTTCAAAACATTTATCTTTTAACTTTGACTTCATTTGATTTAACACTACTAAATTATATGGTCTTTCGATATCTAGTTTCTTTATAATCTTATCTTCAATTTTATTTAAATTTGATACCTTTACCAATTCAATCAAAAAGTTATCATTTTCCAGGGATCTTAATGTATAAATAAACTTGACCTGGGCGAGCAATATAATATTGTGAATATTGGGGAACCCTAGTCCACCGTCTCTTTTCTTTGAATAAAATACACTGTCTACAGTTGAGTTTACCAAATGCAACCATTTTTTTAAAAAACTTTCTAATTAAGTCATCAACAGAATTCAAAAATGAAGGCTCGCTAAAACTAGCAATCCAGACGTAAAAAAACTTTGGGAGCAAATATGTTTGAATCAAATAAATTTTCTGGTGTGTCTTTAAAGAAAGTTTATCTACCACACACAGTATTCTACTTAATTCGTCTAAATGATATTTGTTCTGTATACCATTACATAAAGTGTATTTGCAGCCAAGATACTCGAAAGCTTCATCTACTTCTAAATTCCTTATATAACTATTGCCCAGCTTAAAGTTACAACCATCAATAATCCACGATTTTCTATGTGGCTTAATACCAAATGACAAACATTTATCCACAGCAATTTTCATATCAAGTTTGTCTAAAAACTCACATACGAGTTGTAACATCTCCGCAAGTTCATGCTGTGAATTAGCAACTAGCAATGCGTCATCGGCATATGCGAGTAGAGGAATACGGGCATTTTGAAAACTAAACCCCATCTGCTTTATATCCAATTGCCTTATAACACTGTCTAATACCAAATTGAATAACAATGGACTAAGTGGGTCTCCCTGACGAACACCGCGCTTAATCTGAATATTAACATTAAAATTACTAAATTCTGTTTGATTATTTTCATATAAATTAGCAACAGTGTTTACATAATTTGCTGGTATAGCTCTATTTCTCAAGGCATCTATTATTGCTTGGTGTGGAATTGTATCAAAAGCCTTGGAAATATCTAATAAACAACCATAAACAGGTTTAACAGTTTTTCCCAACTTCAACACAGTATCCAACATGAAGCAGTTAACAAGAGTTGAATTACCTGGTATAAATCCTTTTTGAGCATTATGCATATGGATAACTGATCTTAACCTGGTATCAATAATTCCAGTTAAAATTCTACATAACACTGAAGAAATTGTCAACGGACGCCAGTTAGTTACCTTAGTTAAGTCTTTACCAGTTTTAGGAATGAGTACAGTTTTGTTCTGTTTCCAACTCATTGGGACATATCCTGAGGTTAAAATTAAATTATACAATTTTACCAGCACATACATAACCTCCTCTCTATCAATATCTTTTTTACTAATTTTATCTAATCCAGGTGATGATCCAGATGGAACACTTTTAATTCGTTTCTTAACTTCTTGGAAAGTAATAGGTTGTTTTAGTTTGTCCTTTTCCTCGTCGGTTAACTCTTGTTCAACCATTGTTAACCTGCTCCTACCTGATTTGCCCCATAAATCATGATATAGTTTACGAACTTCCTCTGACTCTAAAGTAACATTTTCCTGTTCAAATATATCTCTATCGTCAAACACAAATTTAGCCAATTTACAGGGATCTTTACTGTACATGTTCTGTAAATTGGCATACTTATGCTGAGCATTATACCTATATGTTTTACCTGTATTTCTTTTTTCCTTTTTATTTTCCTTATTTCCCACCATTGCCTTTCCCATATATGCATTTAACCGTTTCAAAACCTCATCGATTTTCTCCACAAAATCAATCCCTGTCTTATCCCAAATACTAGCAATAATTCTATCTATCTCCTGAATTTCCTTATTACAGGCATTAATATACAATGAGTCACAATACTCCCTAATACTCAGTAAATCTGTGTCATCCAATCTTACAACCTCATTAATAACAGCAACTTGTCTTTCCTTATCATCTACACATAACACTTCATTCACAATCTGTTCTAGTTGTTGTGTTAAAATTAGGCTATCATTACAAACACCTTCACATAAATTATCATTTCCTACAATTTCTTTATCTAAAGATAAAGTTACTTCTGTCAGTGTTGCAACACTATTGTAATCTTTACCCTCAGCTATTTTTTGATCGTTAATTTTATTTTCTAATTCTTTAACCCTTTTTTCGTAAAATATGATTTGATCTTTCAATTCCTATAACGATTTAGTACACTTTTCTATTTCATTTTCTTTCTCTTTAACTATGTCTGTAATTCTTTTCTGATAGTTATTATCAATACCAACCCTTTCTTGTTCAAGCCCGATAATCCTGCTTTTTAGTTTTTGGTTGCTAATTTTAATTATGGAAATTTCTTTATCTTTATTTTCTATCTCCTTTTGAGCAGACTCATTTACCGCACACATTTCATTAATCCATGCTTTCTCTTTGTCAATCATCATATCCTTGTTAATAATTTCCCTTTGCATATTTTCTACCTCAATTTGTAGCAATTCAATTTGATTTTCTAATATTTCTATTTTATTCTCTTTCTCATTTTCAAAATCACTTAGTTGTTTATTAACATCATTTACAGTTTTCTCCCTCAATACATTTTCAGTATTAATCATAATCTGCTGTAATAAGCTAACCAGGAGACTATGTAAAGAAATGTTATCATCTGCAATAGGACTACCCTTCAAACTTTCAAGTTCTTTAGTTAATCTCGAGATATGGCTATCTTATTTTAACAGTTGCAAACTCGACTCTTTTTTCCTTCCCTTTAAGCCGTTAAAAAAAAACATGATTGATTGATTGCCATAGGGCAGGTAGTATAGTGCTTGAAAGGAGACAAATAGATTCTTAGAAGAATAATACAAAACGTGATTTTATTGCATATGTGTACATAATGTATGACCGTCACCAAAATTATAAGAGAGAAATGAATAACATTTAAAGTAAATGAGGATATGGAGAAGATAATAAATAATATTTCGATTTACATGGAGTTACATATTCTCGTTCTTATGTTAAGACTGCCATATGCATATTTCATTATAATAACGGACAGAGTTCATGGTTGCGTACTTACACTTGGCTGAAGTCCATGATCAGGCACAGTCAATTGACAGCTGAGTCTGCACACCACTAACGCTAAAATTGTAAAACGCCACTGTAAACGATATTGTGCGAATGCGTTGTGGTTGAGTTGTGATTGTAATGTGATGACTTTTGTAAGATTTCTAGAGTATATATATTTATTTTCCATACTTTCGTTTTCTGTTTCGGATTTGAGAAAATAGGATTGTTTATTTTACCTTGTGAAAGTCTTCCGTGTTTATAATATTTGCTTTTAACTTTCACTATTTTACCAGGATGTTTTTCGATACTTTAAAATATTTCACTTTTGTTTGTTTATTGCTTGGTTTCTCCGAAAGATTTAGAAAACATTTCAGTTTTTAATATCACAAAATAAAAGAATGTCTTACCTTGTAGGGAATACGCTGAATTACGTCTTTGGTTGTTTTGAATGAAAAGTCTGAATACCAAATTCCATGTTCCTAACTTTAAGAGATTCCATGATATAAACATCTCAATATAGTAATCGTAATTTTCACTCCTATTTGTTCCTCACCCCTTTTCTTCCCTTCTATTTAAAATATTTTTAAAAAGTATAAAAAAGGAATTGTGAAGATATCACATAATACAAATAAAACTCCTTCACATGGTGTACACGTGACACTACTAATTTTTATAGTTTATCTATTTTTTTATAGTTTGCCTGAATATGACGAAAGCCTGGTATCATCATCATTTGTACCAAGGCACGGATCGATACAAAATGGAAATATGAAAAATTTCCTGCAAATTCTAAAATAACGTAGCAATGGCATTTCTGAAAACTTTTAATGTAGTTAAAAGGTTAAGGTCGAATCAACCTACCTAATTTTTCCATATTGAAGTGTAACTACACACAATTATGAATCAATTATAATGTGTTATTCCTAGAGGAACAATATTGTCTTCAGAAAGCAGAAAGGTGTTAAGCGCCACTTTCCTTGATTTCCAACTAAGTGCTTGATTTCCAATGACTACCCACTTCCTGTTTAATGTTGTGCAGAAAGAAGACAAATGGCAGAAGACATTATGAAAGGTCTGCAGTGAAAACTGAATTCTAGAAGAAAGAAAGAATCGTAATTAATTAATGTTTCATTCGTTTTTATGCTCTCCTGAGAAATTTGTATTTTGGTGCTTAGCACCTGTTTGCTTTCTGAGGCGATATAAGTGCATCTTAGTTAATACTAGTGATCAGGGGTAAAAGTGGATCTAGAAAAGTAGGGGGATGCATGATGTCACGCCGTCCCCCGTGCCTATCTTTGCCTATTGTATTTTTTTAGGAAGTGGAGGGGGCGCCATAATTATTTTTTGGAAGTGGAAGAACGGCGTTCCTCCGTTTCTCTCACTTTTATCTCTGCTAGTGATGCTCTGCATTGTGAAAGGGAGCGATCTTGAATCTTACTAATGTCAACCCCAAAATATAGGAATAAGTCTCTTATGTCTGACAAAACACAGACAATGTTCTATAAAATCCGGGTATGGTTAATACATATTCAGGAAAATATGTTATATAAAATTGGAGAGAATTGGCCCATTATTGGCCCATTTCAATTGGAAGCAATTGAGACGATTGGAAATTCTTTGAATGAATTATCTACAAAGTTGCATTTTCTACGAAAGTTATCATAGAACTTTTATTTAAATTTTTTGTGGAGGCTTTGAGAAGTGAGGTCTAATATGTGATTGACTGCAACTTGAAAAATGGGAATTATGTGAAAACCTCAATAAACTCACAAATCATATCGTTAAAATCAAATAATATTTGCAAAAGTTATCATAAAACATATTTACTTAAGCCTGGCGGGCGGAGAGGTTCGCTTCCAAGTTCTCAATTGATTTTATATCCAAGTAGTGTTAATGATTGTGAAGCTTCAGAAATTATATGCTATGCTCCATGAAAATCTCATACTTTTAGGAAAGATACCTTTTGGATCATATTTGTTTAATCTGAGGGGAGGTGGTAGTTCATACCACATTAAAGGGGTAAATACACCGCTCATTTTTGACTGATGGTAATTTCAAACACAGGGGATTACAGAAAAGAGTCAAAGAAAGTATGTATAAAATTGTCTCAAAAACCGAATAAGTGTTATAAGTTGCCGCGGAACTCTGAAAAAAGTCAGAGGGAGGGAAGCTATTTTAATCCTTTTTTTTTCTTTACTGAATTCAGCTCTATTTACAGTAAATGGTTGGGAAGCCTAAAGAAAATGTACAACATAAAAATACACTAAAAGTCGATAACTTGTAATGGAAATTATCATGGAACATATTTTCTGAAAAGGGAGGAGTAATCAATACTACATTCGCAGCTCAAGGAGAGTTGAATTCGCATCTCATTTTAATCCCAAGTACTGGGGATTATGGAAAATAGTCAAAGAAAAATTAAAATGGAAAGAATTTTAGAAAATTTATCATGGAACTCAAAAAAAAAAAATCGGCAGGAGGAGATTGATTGATAGGGGTAAATCTACTACTTTATGTTCTACTGATTTTACCTCCTTACAGAGGAGATAATTGAGAAGCCTCAAAGCAAATGCACGACATTTTACACCAACATTGAACATTATTGATTAATTTTATGTTGGGTTTCTCGGACGGCTGTATATTCTTTTGTGCTCTTAGCTCTTCAATTGTCTACATGCTTCATTGCTGCTGGTTGTAAAATCAACTTATCTAAACACACACAAACCCACCAGACTCACTTTAGATCAGACAATGATTTCAAAACGTGTGCAACAACAACAAGTGAAATGCTTCTGTTCTAACCGTATTAACGCACTGTTATATGTTGTGACCATGTAAATTTATCATAGTTTTGTATATTAGGCAATTGTAAATTAAATTCTGTTTTTGATGTTAACCTCTTAAGCTAAAATCTTGAAATATCTCGGGTTTTAATTTTTATGAAAATTTAAAATTACGAGCACACTATAGCACATCCTGCAATAATTATTCTGTAAATATTATTTGAACTCCAAATTTATACATTCGATCGTCTGATACGGTCATAGCTGTCAAATGGCACACAATTCTCCTTTCGTAAAAGCGTGATTCGATTGTTTTCTACCTTAGTGTCACGGATTGTTTATTTCCAATAAAATTTCAGCAATAAACAAAAGAAAATATTTTGACCGACATGTGTAAAATAGATAATAATAATAAGTTAATGAAGTTAATTGGAAAATTCATATTTGGTCTTTATCTAGTTTTAATTTGTGTTCCAGATCTTAATGATTTGAGGGGAATCTTTGATATAGACTACTCATGATTTGTGCTATTGGAAATTCAACGAAAACATTTTTGTTTTTATGTTTTCACAAATTGATGTACATTAACGTGGCTGTCAAGAACTAATTATTTATTTTAAAAAGTATATTACATCTCAATATACACCAACACGTTAAACGTGTAAGTCAAGTTGTAAGACGTGAATGTTATTACAAAACCCTTTCAGGAAGAAAGTTTAGAGCGTTATTCACGATAAATAATTACATTCAAAACGATTCAATTAAAATTTTCAGTGAAAGACGCTTCGAGGTTAAATGATAATGTTCATGTTTGAGAACGAAAGTTACTATTATTATTATCTTTTTCATTTTCTATTTATGGCTATCGCATGCCTCACGAACACTGACAATTGACAAGATAATTTCAATACAAATTTTTAGTTTCTTGCACACACACTGTACGTTATAAATAACCAGTAAAACCTTCTATTCTAAAGCGTGGTTTCTCAACCTGAAGGTCATGAGAGAAATATGTATGAAATGAAAGGAAATCTTTGAGATTTACATACCACGGTTATGCTTACTAGACTAAAGGAGATGGTGATGATGAGAAATGAATGCAGTGGCGGAATGAAGAAAGTGGGAGGAAACGGGAGAACCCCGAAAAACCCACGAACACGGTATTTGTCCATCACAAAGCCCATTTGGCGCAAGCTGGGATCGAACCAGAGACCCCACGCACCAGAGGTGAGCACTCTATCACCGAGCCACCGGTCCTATTTGGTATGATGTTCCACGATTATGTACCGAGGCTAAGGGAGACGGTGGAAGAGGAATAAATGGGGGTCGCGAAGGAAGGTGTAAAAGATAAGTGTAATTTGCACCTAGTAGTAGAAGATATATTGTAATAGATTATTTTCAGTTTGTTATCGTAATTTTTATCGTAACTTTTATTTTCATACTTATTATCAAATTTTCATCCTTATTCCTATCGCTTTAGAAGTTTACAGACAATTGTAAGAAATAAGCAGCAATAATCAGAAAACTTATTTCAAATCAAAATTACTTGTGGTGGTCGCTGGCAAAAGGATGTGCTAAAAGGAGGCCGTCATGTGAAATAAGTTTTGAAAGCATGCTCTAAAATATCGAGTCATGCAATAAGCGTAGAGCTACAAATCCCAAATTCACATTCATAAAGTTGATTATAATAATTAATTACGAAAGAACATTACTTGTAGCGATCTGTATTACCTTGCGTCTGAATTATGAGCATCGTGCATAGAATTTGCTTTCACCTGAGTGCTTAATCGATCAGTATATACTAAATACAATACTTTTCTTTTCCTTTTTTTCAAACTATTATACTTACCTTACATTACGTTTCTTAACCTTACTTACCACTGGCACTACAGATCAGAGTGAGCTCTAGCCTTCTTCACCACATGTCTCCAATCTTCTCGATCTTTAACCATTTCTTTCCAGCCTCTTATCTTCATCATCTTCAGGTCTTGCTTTACATTTTCTTTCATCTTATTTTGGGATGCCCTGTTTTCCTGTTAGAGTATATCATTTCGTTAAACACTTTTTTTGGCATTCTGTTACCTTCCATATCTTCTAGGCTTCTGAACCATCTTAGCTTTAAATCTTATAATATCTTGTCTCTTTAGTATATTGTCTATTTCCTCGTTATTTCTTATTATCCATTGGCTTCCTCTTCTTACTGCACCATATATATCTTCTGTACGATTTTCGTTTCAAATTTCCTTGGTGTATCTTCCTCTTCCTTCCTTAGGACCCAAGTTTCACTTCCATATTTAAGAACAATAATTTTTAATTGCCAGACAAAACTTCGAACTTGATTCCTTACAGATGATGATTTTCCTTAAATAATAAAGTCTATATAAATGTTTTAGATGACAAATTGTATCCAAAAGTGTTCTGAAAAGAAAATACAGTCAAAAATCTCCTCACAACTTCGCACACTTCTTATGTATATACTATATAAGATAAGCAGATATAGTTGAGCATATAAAGAAATAGGGAAGACTAAAAATGTTCACCATAGTTACAAAATCTCACTTTGAGCAATTATTTCTTCTGAGTAGCAGCAAATTGAAAGAGGGAGCTACTCCGGTCAATCAGGACGAAACTCCTGTCCCAACCACATGCGTCTGAGTATTTCCTCAGTAATGATCGAACTAACATTGCTAATTCTGATTTTAGGAAATCGATGTTCTTCCAGTTTGTTTCTTAAACAGTATCCTTTATGTAGTCTCACACATGACACAATGTCCATAGATGTGTTGTCTGAGGAACACTATGATCATGTAGTTGAACCACTCCAACTTCCGGGGAATGTAGTGTTTAAAAAGTTTCAATCACTATTTCCCCAAATGGAGCAAAACCGTCCTGTTGAAATACCATCCTTAGTTCTAAGCCTCCAACTGTAGCACAGCGTATATTCATGCAAAACATTCAGGTAAACATTTACTGTCGCTATGTTTCCACTGAAGATAAATAGTCGAAGAATTTCATTATGCTTCTCTTTAGAATGGTCTTTCTCACTCAAATGTCGCAAATGTATGAGAATTTTTTCAGACTTTCCAACTCCTGACATTATGTCTGTTCAATTGTTCGTTAGATATAATCAAGGGACATACAATATCTCTTTCTCTTGCTTCGACGACATTTTCTTATAACAGTTTCTGCTACGTCAGTGCGTGACTTTAAATAAGAAACTGAAATTAAAACTTAAGATATTTATCGTTTATTATAAAACAAATTTATTATAAGAGTTCAACAAAGCATTACAAGATTTGAAATATAGCTTCATATATAGATGAGGAACCAGCACACATCACGCAATGTGTAGGAGAGAAAATTTAGGACAGACTGCATAAATTAATTACCAATATTTATGAAGAAGGGAAAGTGCCTCCAAATCTCGAAGGGAGCAAGATATCGGCAATAAGTAATGTAGGTGCTGAGAAATGTGAGGTTGTCGAGTTCAGAAAACTGATAGACATAGTACGCACTTGTTTTACAATTGAATACCACAAGATAAAAATTGTATGTAGAGCAACTATTGCATAATCAATTCTCCATAAGAGATTGGACATCTTCGTATATGTATTTTTAAAGAACCATTATAGTATGTCACACAAATTACACTAATAAGGAATGATTCAGCATAAGTGTCGTGTGGTGTAACGTCATGCCAACATGGAACAAATTGCATGACAAGCGCCATCTATAGGTCCTTGTAATGTGTGTTTATCACAGTTTATAGCCAGCTAGTTGTAGTGTAAGAGTGGGTGCAGAATGAAGCGCGAAGAGTCAAAATACTTGAGCAAGGCGATAGGCAAGTTTTACCAGAGCCAAAACGACAATCGAAAAGCAACTTTAGAGCATTTCCGGAAGCAAGGTGTGTCTGACAGGACAACTCAGAGAGCCATAAAACGTTTCGTGGATACTGGAAGCACTGATCTAAGGCCGTCATACCGACCGAAACCAAACACCAAGCTAGATGCAAGGCTCGAGAGACTATTGGTCCAAAATCCATCATGCTCAGAACGCGAGTTGGCAAAGCGCGTGGGAACGTCTCAATCTACAGTGAATCGAGCAAAAAGGAGGCTTGGGATTGTCAGTAGGAAGGAGCAGCATAAACCAAAGTACGTGAAAAATCAAGTCTAGTGAGTCAAAAGGGTAACAAGAAGACTTTACAAGATGAGTGTTCCTAGTGGCGGAGAACATTTTTTTTTTTTTTTTGGTAATGGATGACGAAATAATAAATAATGCTTTTGATAAAGTGGATACTTTCAAATATTTAGGATCAATGTTAACAGACGAAAATCATATTCACGAAGAAATTAAATGTCGACTAAAAGCAGGGAATTCGTGTTACTACTCGGTTCAAAATCTCTTGTCGTCGCGAATTCTGTCGAGGAATTTAAAGCTTAAAATATATAAAACGATAATCATGCCTGTTGTTCTGTATGGTTGCGAAACATGGTCGCTTACTCTGAGGGAAGAACATAGACTGAAAGTATTTGAGAACAGGATCCTGAGAAGAATATTCGGACCCAAGAGGAACGAGAATGGGGAATGGCGGAAGCTCCATAACGAGGAACTACATAGTTTATACGGTTTACCCAACATTGTTAGGGTCGTCAAGTCTAGGAGGCTTAGGTGGGCAGGTCATGTAGCTAGAATGGAAGAAAGTAGAAACGCTTTCAAAGTCTTGACTGGTAGACCCATAGGAAAACGACCATTAGGAAGACCTAGGCGCAGATGGGAGGATAATATTAAGATGGATCTCGCAGAGATAGGAATACAAAGTAGAAACTGGATGCAATCAGCTAAGGATAGAAGTCAGTGGAGAGCTTTTGTGAACGCGGCACTGAACCTCCGGGTTCCATAGGCCATAGAGTTAGTTAGTTAGTTAATGGATGACGAAATATATGTGTTCGCGGATCCCAAAGAAACGGCTGGAACTGAGTACTATAGCTTAGTTCCAGGACATGCTATCCCATACGAAGCTCGAGTGCAACAAAAAACGAAATTTCCAGCTAAATACTTGGTTTGGCAAACCATTTCTGAAGACGGTGATGTGTCCGAGCCATTCATTACCACCGGTACCATGAACCAGGATATATATAGAGAACAGTGCATCAAGAAACGGCTGTTGCCATTTTTGGGGAAGAAGAGGACCATGGCTAATGTATTATTTTGACCAGACCTGGCAACTTCACATTATGCGGATACAGTGACCAAGCTTTTAGAGGACAACAACATCAACTTCGTTCCCAAAATCATTAACCCCCCAAATGTGCCCCTAAATCGACCTATCAAAAGATATTGGGCACTATGCAAAGCTGAATACAAGAAAAGGAAGACGCCTCCAAAGAATTTGAATGGTTTCAAGCGCGTGTGGGCAACAATTTCCAAGCGAGTGGCAGAAAAGTCCGAAAAAAGGCTGTTCATAAGGTTCCGCAGCAAGCTGGTGGAGACCTACAGGCATGGACGCATGTCAACCAAGATGTAACATTTTCTTGCAGTGTTTTGACCTTTTGTTCGTGCAAGAAATAATAAATAGTTTATCATGAGTATGGCGCTTTCTATCTTGATTACAAAATCGCGACACTTATGCTGAATCACACCTTAATTGGTGTATATGCAGTTATTAATTATGAGGTTAGGAAGCACGATGTCTCGGTGGTAGAGCTTTCCTTTCTTAGTTACAATTCCTGTTTCAAGTGTTCAGAACTGTATGAATTTCACCAGTTTTCCATCATCCATCATTTCTATTTTATCATAATTCTCCTTTAGCCTATAGGGTATAACTGGGTAATAACCTGAAAATTTCATTAATTATTTTATAATCCAGTTGAAATTATAACCACAGTTGTACTTCTAGCGTAGTATCCATCCTTCGCATGGAAAGAATAGGTTTGTGAAAGATATTAGAACCCCTTCTCTCTCCCTTAGGATACATTTCAGTCAAAATATAATGATAAAACTCTATAAAGTAATCTACTTTTGGCATACATTTTTGAATCCCCGCATACGCAGTAGAATACAATCTTTACTCAAAGTGGCATGACAAAAATTCTGCTTGAAGTTGGCACTAACCGTTCCAAAATTTATTTCAAACGGGTGAGCCGTTTTCCCGTAATGCGATCACATACAACAGATAACGTCGATTTCAATGTGGCGAAAAAATATATAGCTATATTTCAATGTGTTTCCTAGCGCGCAGCTTTGCATATATGCAAAGTTGCACCATGTAGTTCCTAGTTCGGACATAGAAAAGCAGCTTTGCATATCAGCTAAGATGCCCTTCACTAATAAAGTTCTGAATTTCCCGCTAGATGTCATAGTAAGCCAGCGTTGGTCCCTTGGTATTACTTGCTGCACGCGGAGTTGTAATCTTGTCATCTTTGAGCTTTCTTTGCTCGTTTAGGTGGACACGTATTGAACTGTTGATTTTTTCTATGTTAGACAGAAGTGTAATGAGTGCAAAAGTGCAAGTACGCTGACATTCGTCACGTTTTATTGGTTCTATCTGGTTTTAGTGGTCTTTGCATATGTCAACGCGCAACTTTGCATAGACCCTATATGCAAACACCATAAAATAACCCATAAACCACATATTATTTGCATTAACTGTTATAAAAGAAATTCCCTTGTTTCCTACAAAAAACACTCTAAATTAAAAATAATCAGTTTGATCGGAAAAAATGGTGCGTTAAGGGGTTAAAGCGGGAAATTTCAAAAACGTTAGAACATGTTTCCGTTTATTTTTAATAAGGAGTTTATATACGGAGTTTCATGTTCTTAGGTTGAGTCTGAAAGTAGTGAGATACTGTATGTTTTATCAAAAGTTTTCAGCCTCCTCTATCCCGCTCAGGATACGCCCTTGAATAAAAGTAACATAATAAAAACTCAGCTGTAGGCTGGTACAAAGTATGTTCCAAAATTCATTTCAAACTGTTCAGCCATTTCCCTGTGACTAGATCTCACACAAAAGGTAACGTCGATTTCAGTGTAAACAAAGAAATTATAGATTTCTTCGCTTAATACAATTATTTTCAGAAACGCTGGGACATGTGTCCGCATATTTTTATGAGTTTATATACTAGGTTTCATGTTCCTGACTCCACTGGCTCGTACGATTCTTCATATAACACATCAATTATGATCTTCCGTTCTATTCCCTTAGGACATGCATTTTAATTAAAGTAACAACCCCAGTTCATGGTGGTTGATAGCTATATCCAAAAAATCACTTCAAACGCTTTAACGGTTTTCCCATGGTTCAATCACACACAAGATGACTTTCTCGTGGGAGGGACAGGATTCATTTAAGAGGGAAAGAGCAAACGAAATGCTGTTGATTACATGGAGTAGTAGTTGTTTTTAAACTGGAGGAGCGCCTCCTGGAGGAAGGGAAACTCAGTGATTGTACTGTATAGACTAGAGTTTGGTCATGAGAAAGAATTACCTGGCCTGAAATCGAATCTGAGGTTACATACATCAAGGTATGTATAATTCTAGACTAGCAATGATAAACTCAAGGCGTGCGTGCACCACGCTGATACTTCCTAACTGGCACACTAAAATTGAAACATTTTTAATTATTGTTTTTTAGAAAGTAGCTCATTTACTGGTAGGAACAAAATTTGTGAGACTAGGCCTACTCACAACAAAATACTCATCCAGATTAAGTTTCGTTGCAGTTCCTTCAAAGTGGTTCCTTGTTTAGTTCCAAGTGCTTTAAATTATCATGTAACAAAGTTATATAAAATTTCCGCTCCTAAACGTGTTAAGTGAACTCTGCTTTTCTCGATGAATCTTCTTCAGGTTTTCTAAAGAAGATTGATCGAGAAAAGCAGAGTTGACTTAACACGTTTAGGAGCAGAAATTTTATATAGCTTTCTAACATGATAATTTAAAAAGTCTCATGAGCTCAATTATGGCGAGAAAATCGAGTGAAAGAAAGAGTAACCATAATGTTCCGAACGAAAATTTTATTTACTGTTTTTTGAACGAAGTGAGAGTAGATGCATTGTTGTGATGGAGCTTCTCTGTATTTTCATACCAAAGTCCAGGTTCTTTGAGCTGAATAACTTTCTTAGATATCTCAGAACAGTAAACTGGTCATTCATGATCTAGTCTTTTGAGTTAAATTTAAAGTGCACAAACTCCCTGAACGTAGAATGAAATTGTGAGTATCTATTCGCCACTATTTTAACTTCCATCTGCTCTTTTCTGTCTTGGAAAAAAACTAGATTGCTGTTTAATTTCCGAGTCGCCCAAAGACACAACTCTTATCACGAGTGATAGCTTGTGACAGAAAGATTTTGTTACCAACACCCTCTGACAAATATATTGACATAATTCGACCTCAATACGTCTCCTGTTCATTGGTAAGAATCATGCACAACTTTTTTCATTAAGAGTGCACTTCAAAATAAATGTTCCAAAACAAATTTCCATAAACACAGCGACTGAAGATTATCTACTGTTGACAAAGAAAAGTCGTAATTTTTGCTCTGACGATCTCTTTGAACAAATTCTCTGATTTTGCAACATTTTCGGAGATTGTAACTATGAAATATTTGTCTGCCATTAATATTCTGCCGGTCTTAAAGATCAAATGCGACTTAAAATATATTACAAGACTCATTATTTCATTACCATAACCCTATATAACTAATCGAAAGGTCCTCCTCCAGATCTGCTTTTTTGAACCAAGTGCAAATGAGAAAGGTCCAATTTCATCCGTGTACGCTGTGATGAACGCTTATAGAACGACTAACTTATACTAACTCAAGAAGGACGAAGGTCTTTCCAGCTACATATGTATTATCGTACTGCTCTTTTTTAGGTTGCTGGATTATTTTCGGAAATTTTCTAACTACCATTTGTTGTTAAACTGAGCTATTCTGTACCTAGCGACAGTATCAGTACACTCTAACAAAATACGCAATTCCTTCTCTTTTCCCCTTATTTTGGGAGGGGTAAAGATAAACACAGATCAAAAGTTCTTACGTGGTGAATATAAAATGTGTCACGTAGAGCTGGTCGTCCAGCCCTATATCAAACCAAGTAATAATTTTAGATTTAAAAAGGGGACACCAGGTAAAGAGAAAAAGATTGTGAAGTTAGAGTGATTTGTTAAATCGTTATGTTCTGTGTTTGATGAACTTATCTGGGTATCATACATCACAAACTTCTCCATCTGTCAAATCTATAAGATCAACAAATATAAATGTACGAAGAAGTTGTTACATGTGCATGAAAGATACAGTTCGTTGGGACAATGCTTATGAATCACAAAGGTGTTATCCTGCTTCAAGATAACACACAGCAAAAAGCCTCCTCCCCATATCATTATCCGATTAGGGGGATTGGAAAACGCTACTAAGCCCCTATAATCCAGGTATTTTATATTATCCATCATTTGCATTCACCACTCTTGTATTTGTAAGGCTGATTTTATTCATTTCTAATACTAAACCAGTTGAGAATGCTCCAAGAACATTGCCAGAACAAAATTAAAAAGAATGAAGAGATGAAGAGGGAAGGATAACTGTGATTGTTCCTACATGTAAAAGTAAATCTTTTTATTCGCACCTTCTTCTGTTTCTCGCAAAAATTCGTAAAATATCATCTCTGTATGACTTACTCTTCCTGAGATATGACTCCTTGTATCTCTCGAAATTCGAACATTTTTGGCCAATATTTGGGGAACGGTGGCCAGTTGGCCAGTGGCCACCGGTTTCTATTTGGTACCAAAATGTTCACCATCCTCTTACGCATTAATCAACACTAATATGTTCTCTCTATAACTTGTGGTTCCCGAGATATGGCTCCTTAAATCTCCGGAAATCGGCCATTTTTGGCGAATTTCTCGAGAACAGTAAGTGATGCGAAAAAAGTTCCATCACTTTCTCAAATAGTTTTTGATGCTCTATCGAATGGCAGGCTCAAAATTTTAAAAAATCGCAAATAACAGACAGACGGACAGACAGAAATATAGAGAATTCATTAACGAACTTTTTAAGTTCGTTGAAAATAATGCATTGTATGATTATAGTATGAATGCAGTTTTGTAAGAATCTCTGATAAATAAATGTAGTTTGAAATCAAACTTGTGTATTGCCCGTTCAGTTATTTAGCGTGGTTACTTTCTTCATGTATACAGAGCACGTATAAGGACACTAAAATGTCTTTAAAATGACTTCCCCAAGTGATTTTTATTCGTAATGTCCAGATAGTTTCAATAGGCTTCTGCATTTTACAGGAATTCAGGATAATGTAATCTTGTTCATTATTTCTTTACACTGCAATTGGTTAAAAATGAAGGTAAGGAACAAATCTAAAGAAAAACTCTGTAAAGTTGAAAACTTTCGCTTGTACAGATTAGTAGTACTTATAAATAGTTACTTCAGATTCTAAAAATATTTCGGTTGGCACTTCGTTAGTTGGATGTGGCATGTAAAATAATGATTAGAATGCATAATTATGTAGAACAGTTTTATGCAGCATTCTGTTTGAACCTTAAAAACACTGTGGTTATTTACAGTATTTAAAAATGTTGCTGTTTCCATATATTTCTCCAATATTAATTTAAGCATTTGTTGTTGTTTCGACAATATTTCGGTAGATTGTGTATAGTAGTACTATTAAGTGCATTAGTTATTACTTTATTATCTACAGAGCATGCTATGTATTTAGATATGTATTTATACACTTCTAGACGTTTGTATGTAATTTAAACGACAAATGTAATTGGTTTAACGTGCTGTTTATTTGCTTGTTGTTATTCCCCCGATTGATATATTATATTTAAATGTATCATTATTAGAAAAAGACATGTTATATGGTCCTAATACAAATATAGTTCTATATTAGAATATATGATGTTCTAATGCCATTTAATTTACCGGAAAGGTAATAATGGTATTTAGAATTCAAATGCTAATTGTTGAAGATACTAACCGTGTAGAGATTAGCAACTGTTGATTGTTCTCCGTTTAAAGTTTTACATAGTAGTCTTAGGCGTGGAAATTTACTGAGAGAGTTAAGGAGTAGTACGAGTAGACATAGAAATGCTTTGCAAGATTTCTAGATCTAACAAGTATATGATAACCATCTTACAAATATTTAAAGATAACTATCGAAAATGAAAATTTGTGGTATGTGAAGACACATAATTGAGAAGAAAAATTACATTATTTATGAGCACACACCCTATGATGCATTAGATATCTTTTCATACCGATTGTACTTCTATAAGAGTATGAACAGAAATCTAAAAAAAAAAAAAAAAAAGTAAAGTAAAATTACGACTACTGTCACTTTATCTTCATGTTATGTCATAAATTTCACTATCATTTTCTAGATAAGTCAAATAACGTCAGCTTAGCATGTAATTAGATATGTAGCATATATCTGACTTACCCTGTATGTAGAGATTAATAAACTACAATATTTTACGTAATCTGTTATTTAAGTGTATTTCACCGATTACAGTAGTGGGGTTATTAAAAAAGCTAGACGCATCACTATTTAAACATACGCGTTTGGAGTATGCCTTCTTAATATGTACTTCAAACCGATCATTACAAGAATAGTCTGAGCAATTCTCAGAGAGGCGGGCAGCACATTTTCCTCGCAAATTTGTGTGCGAAAACATTCTAAGAAAATTTGAGATAGTGAATATAAAAACTATTTTGTAGCTTATAAATTGAAAATTCTAACTAACTTAGTATAGTTTGTCAAGCTAACTTCATCATAATAAACTTGAGAAACAAAATAATTGGAATAATTAATTATTTTAAATTATTTGTAACCTATATGTTTGTAGAGAAAAGCGTTTTGACTGTTTTCAGTTTTATTTATTTATTTAGGTAAACTAACAGGTTAAATGCAAATAAACAATTGTACATATAATTTTGAACTCATCTTTTCTGTTTAACGTGATCACATAATATAAAAATACAAATAAAATAAAGAACAGACCCGAAAAGAACAACGGGTGGGGTGGAAGTAAGTCGAGAATTTTAAATGATTGGTTTTGATATCATAAAATACATATGAATCCACACGCTAAGGGTAGCTTTTTCTAAAATTTCATGTAACTTGTTTTCGATTACTTGGTAGATTGTAAAACTCGTGAATTGTTATTGTTGCAATATTAGAAGCAAATAAACACAACGTTATTACCCCCACATTTTTTAAAAAAAATCAAGTATATATTTGTAGGTACTATGCTTCCTCCAATCATGGAAAGTACAGTAGAAGTCTTTTATTTCAGTTCTGGTGATCACTATTTAAGTTGGAAACAATATGATGATTTGATATTGCTCACTTTCAACACGAGATTGTGCCCATCTAAGCAGTCTTAGAAACTTAATAGGATATGCTAATGTAGCGGAGATTTAAACTGTATAACCGATTATCATGATCGCGACAGCTACAAATCAAGGAAACAGTGTAATGCATCGTAATCAGTGTTTTGGTAAGTAAGCAAACACTGAATACTCCGATTTTTCAACTAAAGCACTTTTTCACTAAAATTCTGATATGTATAAAACACTGGTCACCATTATAACATTATCTTATCTCCGCTTTTATCACCTCACGTTTGCAAGCTTTTTCTAGGAGTATAGAATAGAGCCGCTTCTGCTACTAATAGAAATATCAAAATGTCTGATTATGCTCTTAAAAGTGAATAGAAATGTGTTCAATGTTACCGTGGAAGACATCGAAAGTTTCAAGCATACAATGACTAACGAATTGGCCCGTTGGAAAAGAAGTTCTAGGTAAGGTAGCTCACATTTACATCCCACCGTGTAGGCATATATACCACCTGTTCAAACATTAAGAGTGGTTGTAGCTACCTGCAAGATATAACGATATACCACCTCCTGATCCTTAACGATATTATTATCTTATTGAGCCACACAATGAATACACTAAATTAACATCATCAGTACTTTTCGGACATCCCTCGTATGTAAACAAAAATCACATTTCATAATAACTCATATACATCATATTTCATTCACATATCATTATTAATAATTCATTTTACATTAATCTTATAATCATTTATATATTTGTATTTTTATAATATAACGTCGATAAGGAATTCCGAATTATAAAGCTATATTAAGTCCATTGAGAGTCATACAATGTATATTAACAAATTTAAATCACTTGGGCAAATTGAGAAAGTCATTATGCTATTTATTCTTATAATTTCAGTTGTCATTATGTCTAATATTGTAATATTTTAAATAAGAACTAATCATATCACAAATATATTCGAATGAAATACATATTAGGATTAAATTATTATTGAACACAGAAACAAAATTCAACATTAGGAAGTACAATCAACATAGATAGATAAATTATCAGGTTCAATATAAGTTTAGAGATAAAATAACAGAAATTACAACACAATAAGTTAGAATAAATATAAATAAGATTCTTCGTTTTTTCTATTGAGATTACATACCATCTATCAAACTTCGCGTGCATAAATAGGGTACGGTTTTCTCGAACGCCGTAATTTTAGCTTAAGTTACATTACCAACGACTTCGTATAGGCTACATTGAAAGTCATAAATAGGAATACAGTATTGCGCGTTATTTACTTCTACAGTTCTTCGTTTCTTACTTTGAGAATTTTTGCCATCTATGATTTTTCTACGAAATCCAATTCGAAGAAAATCAGATCTACTGATTACATGCTTTCTAGGTGTCTCGCGATTACTATTGCTATTACTACTAAGATTAGGTTCGGTTACACAATTACTATTACTGTTGCTATTAGAATTAGGTTCGTTTACATTACCGGTAAAATTAGGTTCAGTTCTCATTCGTTTCACTGATGGTGAAATATCGTGTCTCCGAACGGATCTGTACTTGTCCTTTACATGACATCCACGGTAGTCTGTCCTGCCACGGTTTATGTTCCACGAAGACTCCCTCGGGGCATCCGATGTATCTCTGTTTGGCTTCTTAGAAGTAGCCGTATTGTTGTCAGGCGAATAATTTCTGTCTGACTTCTTTCTATTTCTGTCAATCCAATCTCTTCGCCAATCATTTTGACCTCCATCTCTGTAGTTAGGTTTGGTTACATTACCGGTACACATGTATTTAACATCACCTTGTACATTGGGATCACACTTTAATCTCACATGAATGTATCGAACTTGGTTTCGATTAATGTTAGTTTGGTTCAAGTTATAACTGTATTGTACCATTGAAGGATTTTCAAAATCTCGCAATGTCATGTTTAGATGATTGAAATCAACGTACTGTATCATTTTCCATAAAGGCGTCATCGGATTGTTCACTATTATCATTTTGGTTTTATCATTGAATGCACAGTTCGACAGATTCAGCACAATCGACCAATCAATACAAACATTGGTGGGAACACACGTTTTCCTTCTGAATTTTACTAATACTGGAATCAACTTTCTTCTTGCTACATGAACTAATGTCATGTACATACCATTAAATGATTCTATTACCATTACTTCATCTTCAGGATTTATATCATGACATGATACATACTCAACATGATACTGTGAATTCAAGTAGTCAATAGCATTCACTAGACGAAAACGATCATAACTTTTCACACTTTGATGCACACCAAAATCTTCATTACACACAGCATCCGTAAGACCATCAAAAACATTCGACTGAAAAGAAAAGTTAGGATAGTCTGATCCAACCAATACGGCAGTATGCTTTTGTGAAAACAGTAAATTTCACTAATGCAAACTCAAAATCTGCATTCTCCGCTGTTTCTGTGGAAGGTTCAGGTTCACTTAAAGCACTCATGTTAACCTGCGATGACATTTCTTTAACCTGTTCCATGTGCTAATCCTTTCGTTTCATCATTTGTCCTAAGCGCTGGTCCAAATGCTCTTGTATTCCGACTAACTTAGTTCGAATTGCTGCTGCTGTTGGTCCAACTTGCTATCAAGAAGTTGATGTAATTCACCCTTAAGTTGTTGTTGCTGTTGAGAGAGTTCATCCTTAAGTGGTTGTTGCTGTTGAGAGAGTTCATCCTTAAGTTGTTGTTGCTGTTGAGAGAGTTCATCCTTAAGTTGCTAGGAAAATTCATCCGTAAGTTGTTGTTGCTGTCGAGAGAGTTGATTCATTTTTCCATCAAATTGTTGTGAAAGTTCATCCTTAAGTTGTTGTTGCTGTTGAGACATTTGTGCCATTTGTTGTGATAGTTGTTTGAATAGATCAACCATACTTTCTGTATGATTTGTTCCGGTCTCACTCATGCGGTTATCAACCACTTCGTTTTCTATATCACTCATCTTGACACGTCTATCTATTTTTGTGACACTTCTTAGAATAGTAAAATTAATATTAGGCTCAATTGTGATCGTTTTACTAAAACTTCTGAACGATACACAAGGTTTCTCGGCGTTTCGGCACCATAAAATATAATGACATACCACCTCCTGATCCTTAACGATATTATTATTTTGTTGAGCCACACAATGAATACACTAAATTGACATAATACAAAATGTCGTTTATTGTATACCTTCCTTTTATAAACGTTATGATTCTTAAAAGGTAGTTGACATTATGTCTAACCTTGCTTTTGTTACCATAGTAATATCTAAATATGTCATCTTGGTGATAACAACAACACATTCATTGATTTAATACATTGATTTATATTACATATTTTCTTTTCTTTTTCTTTTTAAGCTAGTGCATATTTTATAGACAAGATCACACGCATTGCCCAAAGAATACAAACAATTAAAAATACAACATACCGTTGTAAAGAAATGAAATATAGCAAGTGTTATATCTTCATTTTCATAATACATATGCTATTTATGCAATATCAAGTCATTTTCTTTGACTCAAATATATGCATCTATGTAACTGTATCATTTAATTTGAATATTTAATGTAAAAAATATATACTTTAACATTTAACTTACATGCAAAGAAATTTGACTGAAGTATCTGGCTTCTTAACACTAATAAAGATCAGAATGCTTAATATTAGCAATGTTATTTAAAATGTGCAAGTCAAAACATAACGAAATCATAATTATACAGGTCTGGTATCTGTTGTATGATAATTCTCAATCTATCCCTTCACTAATGCTTTCCAATTTCTAGCTTTCCGTTTATTTGTCTGTATTACAGAAGATAGACAACAGTAATATTGTCCTACATTACTGGGAGTAAATGAACTAGAGCCTTCTTTCAAGAAATACACCCAGACAAAAAGACCTGGCATTAAACTATTTCATTGCAGAGTGATACTGTTTTTAGATTGTTTCTTCATAGATTTATATAGTAAAATTCGCTGTAGCATTTACATGTGTTTTTCCTGTAGGTAATACAAAAAAATCTGCCAGTATGTACACTTATTATTAATAATGTCAACGATGTATTGCCGAAATTATAACAAAATTATTATTAAGTATTTGGTTTCAATTTTATTTTTATGTTGTGTATTTTCAAAGCTAGAATGACCAACATTATAAATAATGTTGTACACATTGTTTCCACCAGAGTTTTCTTCTTGGAGGAGAGCAAAGTATCAACTTCTATTCGCTAATAACTTATTTTCATCATCTAGGTACAGAAATTAGCGCACTTCTAATTTGAATAGATAAGGATATACAATTAATATGATTAAAAATAATTGAAATCATCCGTGCTGGAAGAAAGGTTTATGGTAAACTTGACCTTTTATGCTGTTTTATTAAGCAAAGTTTTGGTATCAAACAAAAGATATCATATCTTCAATGTTTATTAATAATCCAGTTCTCAACCCTGTTAATCTATTTCTATAGATTATTTCCCATAAACGCCAGTTCTATCTCTATTATATCCTTTTCAATGTGTCAGCGGATCATAGGATATTTGTAGTGAACTCATCAAATGATGATGTACAAATCTTCCAAAGCATATAAATTACTGGATCAAGAGAATATGCAATATTTTGAAGTCTTCCATTTGTCTTTTGTGAAGGAGTGAAAACTATTTTTAATGGTTCTAGAGGATATGCTGGCAATAAAACTACTGAAGTGGTCATGGAATGAAAGAATGTGTATAAATTTACTTTCTTTTTATTGAAGTTTAACTTCCTTCCAGCACCGAATGTGTATGAGACGGGAGCTATTGTTTAACAGTACTTGGGTTTCTATCCGAGGTAAATACTCCTCTAGAAATCGAACCCAGGACTATGCACACACTCCTACTCACTTAGTCACAACTGAGCACGTCTATGTAAATGGTAAGAACCTAGAAATAAGTTGCGTTATTATGGTGGACGATTTATTGTTTATGTATCTTGATGAATTTTTAGAGGATCTCGATGTGCCGTTATTTAAAAATGCAATAGATTTGGTCAATTCTGCCATTTCAAACATACAAGATTGCGGAATTAAGACTCCGAAGTATTTCCATCAGATTCTGATAGGATACCCCGCAGTACCTGTTATTATAATCTTAAGGGATACTATTAGAATAAAGGTATAGTCTAATGTCTAACTTATATTTCATGACATGGAATCTGTTAGTACCATAACAATCATCAACTCTGTTGGATGATCTTATTTGACGAACGAACATGGATAGGGTATTCATCAGCCCGCATCTATAGAAGAGAGTGAAGAGTCAAATCTCTTTAACCCTCATATCCTTTTATATGGTAGAAAGTTAAACAAAAAAAGGTTTGTAGTTGATTCAAATGTAATACGACTGTCAGTGACAATTATATATTCATCAGAAACTAAGAGGGTAAAAGTGCTTGGATTAGGACGTAATCCACAAGAAAACTAAAACCCGTAAGTAAATATTATATGCCACGCTTGAACTTCAGTGACTTTCTAGTGAAGATAGGTTAGAGAGAAGTGAAAAGAGAAATATATTCAAGAATTCAAACTGGAAAATATTTCAGTTAAAAATTAACAGTGAGTACTGTAGTATAAAGGTAACCAAGAAAGATCTGTTGCTTTTTGTGGATATCTGTGTTCCATTAGCCCTCACACCGTAAGTCCAATGCGAATGGAGATAAGGCGAAAGTCAGTTGTTAGTGAGGGTATATCCAACATACTACATGGTTGTAATAGTTCAGTTACACCGTGAACTTGCGTTAGAACAGAGTGAACATTGGACTTCCACAAAGCGTCATAAGCGCATTATGCTGTACGAGCTCAAACTGGAGTCAAACTCCGCTGCAGCGGGGCTGAAAATATGTCAGGACTTTAATGAGGGTGTCGTGATTATTCGGAGAATGCAGCGATGGTTAAACGAGTTTGAGGACGGTGACGAAACACTCGAAGACGCATCACGTGCCGGAAGACCAACACATGTGCAAAATGAAGATGTGCAGCAATTGAGGCGAACAGTGGCTAGATATGTGAGGAACTGGGACTACAATTCAGTGTGAGTGGAGAAACCATTCGGCAACACCTCCATCAACTTGGGAAGCACTACAAGTTGCGTCGATGGGCTCCACATGATTTGACTCCGGGCCAGAAGTTAACGCGAGCAGACAGCTGTGTTTCTTTGGTGTCTCATCTGAGAAAGGAGCCATTTCTGGACAGGTTGTTGACATGTAATGAGAAGTGGATCCTGTACATAGCCCCACGGCGCCGTCATCATTGGTTAACTTTACATGAACCGGTTCCAAAACAGCCGCAACCAACACTGCACCAGAAGAAGTTCCTACTTTGTGTTTGGTGGACAGCTAGCGGCATCGTGCATCGGGTACTACCACCAGCTGGTCAGAGCATCAATGCAACTGTATATTGTCAGCAGTTGAGCCGTGTTTAAAAAAAACTCAAAATTCTTGAGCCAGCACTTCTGAATCACAAAAGGATGCTCCTGTTACAAGACAACACTGAGCCTCACGTGGCTAAGATCAACAAGGATACCATTCTAGACCTTGGATGGGAAACACTATTGCATCCGCCATACTTCCCGGATATTACACCGTCCGATTATCACCTGTTCCTTTCCTTGGATAATCACCTTAGAGGACGCCAGTTCAAACCCCTAGTAGAGATGCAAAATGTACTTGATACATTTTTCACTTTACGGGCCTTCATGTTCTACCGCGATAGAATCCATGGCCTTCCAGAACGATAGCAGCAAGTCGTCGATGTTGATGGGGACTATTTTTGATCTTCCAAGTACGTCTTAGGTCACATATCAATGTTCGAACGTGGTGGGTGAAAAAGCGACAGAACTTTCTTTGGTTACCTTTATACTATACATATGTTTACTTTCGTAATATACTGTATATTCAATGCAAATGTCTTATAATACTGCACGTATAAAGATTCGTCATGAAGAAACAGCTAATTGGTTACGATCAGTGGCGTAAGATTTCGAAAATAGTAAAACGTCTGCTTCTGCTAACTTTCTTTATTGTATTTTCATGAATAGAAGCCTCACTTTTTATCCAAATTTCAGCTGTCAGAAGTTAAGGTGCAGCTTAAATTCGCGAGCTTAGAAAAGCGTCTTTACGACTTTACATCGCATTTTATTAAGTTGAAAGTAATGTTGATATTTCATTTGAAATTCTCGCTCGTCATACTTAAAGATAGCTCTTGGTAATTTACTCGTGATTTAATTTCTGATCCTATGTTGAATATAGAACTATTAGTACAGGAGCGTACCCACGTAGGGCCCACCGAATCCGGACCATCCAAAAACTTCGTAGAGTGATGTACATTTCTACATTTTCTTAATAGAACTATACTTGTTTAGCAGAGAAATTATTGATGTAGCATAAATATTGATGTTGCTCTTAACAATCTAATTCTAATATTTTCTGAGAATATAAATGGCAGTACTTAACAATTACTTATCGTCTTTTTGCATGTAGAATAATACTGTTTCAGTACTACATAGATGTGGTGTCTTGTAGTATTGACTCCCCCTAACTTTGAACTTCTCCCAATAAAAATGTCTGGGTGTGCTCCTATGTTAGTATGATATTGGCTTACTGACAAACTTCGTAAACGATAACAAGAAGACCACAATAACAATAGTTCTCAGTTCAATAAAAGATCAAAAACTTAAATCAAGAGTAAATTACCAAAGTAATATTGTAAAATAAACAATGGTTTAGCAGACATGTGTAGGTGCCAAAATTATGAAGGGTTTTCAGCATCTGTGTTATGAAAATCATGTGGAGTTATTTAATTTAATTAATATTATTAGTGGAGAGCAAGGAGGTTTTGTATAGCAGTGATGGCAGAGGTCACTGGGTCACTTGAGTCACTTTTTGTTTCTGGATCACTCAGGTCTGGACCTCGTTTCTCATACCCTGTCTGATTCCATTCCAGCTCACTCCAAATGAGCTTCAGTGTGGACAAACATCGTGAGCGAGGGGTTTGTCGTTCTCTCATTTCCTTCCATTTTTTCATTCCATCATGTTATTCAGTATTGTCTTTTTCGTTTCCTTCAGCCTTGGTACATAAACGAGTGACATTGAAATTAACAAAGGACCCAATCTAAGCGTGTCCCGGTGACCTAGACAGACTCGGCGACTCAGAAACACTCGAAATACCAGATCTATAGAGTTACCACATAACTTTATACTAGGTAATGATGTCCAACATTTGAGCTCGAATGTTACTTGATTCCCGATGTCATATTTCTTAATTAAGGTACCATGTCTTGACTATTTCAAATATAATTTCGTGTTTATTCTGAAAGGTAATGCAGAGATTTTGAACATAGACTATACGAAAAAAAAAATAACGTAACACTATTTGGACTCAGCAGTATCTAGTATGCTCTACTCAAGTTTTGTAGGTTCCTTCAATTAACTTTTGATGATCTCACATAAGGAAAGCATGTATATTTTCTCCCATTTTCATGCGGTTATACTCCAACATACCTTATAGTTATCTTTCACTGCAATACTTTGACATATATAGACCCGTGACGACACCAGCTTTAGTTTTCTTGGATCACAGATGGAGGGACAAAGCAATATTTTGGCAGCTGCTACTTTTTGTTATACCGTGAAGATAATTTTATATTACTTGACCTTACAATATATTGGAGACAAAGGTAGCCACCGGTGGGCATCCGCCCCTTGCCCCCTTCACTGTTGTCACTGATATAGATGCACAACTAGATGAAAAGAAAATTATTAATTTAGTCAGAGCAGAGAGAGAGACAAAAGAGGGAATCGTCTCGTACATTGTCAGCGTCATACATATTCTCGATGTGTATGACGATGATTAATCGTCTCTGGGTCACGAGTCTGTCCGAATCATTGGGTCACGTGAATTACAGACTGCTTCCAGGTCACGGTTCAAGAACTTTGTGACCCGTTCGATCACTATTTTATAGATGTCTGACTGGTGATTGTTAGATACAGAAGTATAAGTATCTAACATATGTATAATGTGTTTAGCTAAGTATCAGGGGCGTCATTTCAGACTTCGCTTGAGGGGGGTAAGATCACCACCGACATAAGACTTTCACATTTTGTACTACTATATTTTTAGACAATCTATTAAAGTATATGTATTCCTCAAAGTCTTGCGGGGGGGGGGCAATTGCCCCCTCCTGCCCTCCCTAAATGACGCCCCTGCTAAGTATTGCTTCGAATAAAAGTGATAATACGAAAATACGTAGTTTGTTTGGGTAATAATACAAATTGGTTGAATGCAGTAGAATATTTACTAACACCCACAGGAACAACTTCCAGTATATCTTGACTATGCGAAACCAATCTAATTAACCATAAATTTTAGTGCTTACTTCTCTAGGATCAGACTATGTGTTATCCTTAGTCTAAATGAAATTTTACAGAATGTTCTTCAGTTCATATTCTAGTCACGTGTTTGCTGGCAGAGTCTATCAACAACAATTATGTATGTGTATGCATTCGGAGTTTCATTTTTTATGTAACGTTTTCTATTCATTTTGTGTACGTATTTTACCGTATAGTCATCCTTGGTCAAGCTTTTTTCTCTTTGTAAGTGAGAAAGTAGAGTTCAACTCTCGTGTAATATATGTGGATTTTGTTCCCAAATTGAATTGTAGATTTAAGTCTGATACGTTTACTGCTAGAAAAGTCGTAATACTTTACAAATCATGAAGTTAAAATTGTATTGATAAACTGAAAAACATATAAACCAAAAAACAATATCATCATTTTCCTAGCTCATAGATAATAAATAGGAACCTATAGTTAATTTGTATATTCAACACCCTAACTGTGTCATTCTCACGTCAAGCCCAAGTGGTAAACTCTCTTTGTCGTCATTGCTATCTCAATGCCCTTGACTTCACCTGTCGTCTTGTCCCAGTTTGACCGACATGAAATATGTACGAAACAGGGGCAATTGTTCGCACGGATCCAGCGTTTCACCAAGAAAACACGCGCACACACACATACACATTTACGTACGCATAGAAAGACCCATGCATGTATTATGCATACTGTGTATGTGTGTATATAAAGTTCACAAGCATGTTATTTTTTCTCAGAAGAGCTATCTTGTGCTGTTATAGAAAGACGACAATGCCACGTTAGATTTTCTCTTTGTGAAAAATAAACCGCAATGCTTACCTCATTCAGGAATTCCAGTTGAATGATATTTCGTCCTTTCACTCAACACAAAAATATTTTTCTCGGTGCATTCTCGTAGAAAATTGTTCCATATTTGAGGTCGAAAGGAGATAGAAGAAAGTGACCCTATAAATCAGTCAACGAACTATTGCTTAATCGTGGTCCATCTGACGCAAATCGATGTCGTCAGTTCTAAACCAATGAGCTTCCTTCCTGATCTACCATTTTGTCCCTTTGTTTTGTTTATACTTACCGCTCTTTGAAAGGCTTTCTCTTTCTAAGTGGTCGTAGTTGTATTTGAGCGGAAATGTTGAGAATTTTGGTGTTCGTGCTGGACATTTTAACCGATTGAGTAGCAGCGTTAATGTTGGGAAAGATAATTGGATGATCGTGTTTTAAGAAAATATTTGACATTATATAGTTTACCTTTTCTATCGAGTTAAATTGAGGTGTCAAACTTTCACGAGAGAAGTGTTAAAAAGTTATGATAAAGAAGAGTACATCCAGGTTCAAAGCTTTGAACATCATGTTTCACACAATTACCTGGAAATGACAAAAGTTACGAAAGAAAATTTCTCATAAAGAAACAAGTAAATCATGTTCAAAATGAACACCTAATTATTCTTTAAGAGGTTGAATTTATGAATAGCACATTTAGGTATACAAGAATGAAGAAAGTTTTAAAGATAGGGTATAGACGTCTATGTTTACTGGATTTGTATCAGTCTACATTGATTGTGGTTGTTAAAGTGGATAATCGTACTTTAAGGCAGAGAACTTAGCTCAAAGATTAAGTGTATGAAACCTTCTTAACTAACTTACCAGTAATAATAGAATTATTATAATAATGATGTATTTCAGACGCATATATAGTTGTTCAAATTCTTTAAACACGAAAATTATTATAGAAGTATGATCAAATAAAATAAACTAACTAAACGTCTAGTTTAGGATACCCGAAGAAACTGAAGATCGCCAATACTAGCCATCCATTTAATTATCATATATTTTGCTATATAATGAAAGTATAGAGTTATCTGCTATATTCTGTGCAATTAGTTAATACATTCAATAGAAATTTATTATTTAGCCCTTCAAAATAATGTAATATATAGCCCAATCAATGGTGTTGGCGAAATAAAGCAGTGCAAAATTCAAGGAGAAAAAAACTAAATTTATCCCCTTTTAAAAGGAATATTATTCCCCAAAATATGGTTGTACCTTAGGAGTTTACATCTTCTGTATAGCTAGCAACATGTATTAGGAAATTTTGTAATTTAGTAAAACAACTTCTGTGAAACTACGGAAAGAGAAGCAATTTCACCTCAAATTAATTAATTACTTTATTGAAACGTTTGTTCCGAATTTTATTCCCATTACTCTGTATAATTATTAACTTAGAAAAAATGTGCTCTAACATTGCTGCTCGGTACATCAAATCACGGAGTGCTTCAAGGAATTATTCCTCACAACACACAATGAATTTGGCAAGAGTTCCGTAGACAAATATGCCAAGTTAACAGGTTTTTTTTTTTTTTTTTACATCGATATCAAACGAAAAATTGAAAGATTTCTGTATTCTAATCCGATTGGACCTACGTCATCAGCGCCAGTGATGCATACATACTAGAGACCTGCACGGGCCGGGCCTGGCCCGAGGCCTGAAGCCCGGCCCGGCCCGCAGGCCAACACTGATTTCTCTTCAGGTCGGGCCGGGCTGGGGCCGATTAATTGCAATTCTTTAATAATTATTGACATTCGTTAAACGATAATTAGAATAAAGGCAAACGTTGAAGAAATGTGCCCGTGAAAAATGTTACAAAATGAAACTTCGAAAATTTATCGGGCCCGGGCTGGGCCGGGCCTACGTACATTCGGGCTGGATTGGGCTCGGGCCGAAAAATTCGGCCCGTGCAGGTCTCTAATACACACACATACTTTCTTTACAATAATAATATGAAACCATTATTTAACTCACAGTTTTTTTTTCTAAATAGTTTGGTTTCCCGAAGCTTTTTTATGTATCCACCCTGTCTATCTATCTGTCTGTGTGTGCATGTATCCGCCCAAGAGACAAAAAGATCTCAAGAACTACTTTAATGGATCACTATTAATTTTGGCCGCTGTCTAGAGGATCAAAAGTTAGAAATCAATTTCTTTGATGGGGGTGATATTAAAATCGAAAACGGTAGAAATAAACTATTTACACTAAGAAAAATAAGTTCTCCTGACAGCGGTATATTGCACAAATATACGGAATCCTCTTGCTTACCACAGAAATCAGAACGGAGCATACGTTACCCGTATGCTACATAGGCACTGACCTTAAATGTTACATCATGACGTTACAAGATTCCGACATTAACAGTCTTCCAATATAACATACATTATGTTACATTTGTCAGCTATGTGTTATATACGTCCATTTGTATACGAGATCCTGACCGATTATATTGTTTCATACGGAAAGTACGTACAGATGGAACACTTATACGGAAAGTATTATAAAACATGCGTTTTCAGCTATACGTTTGCTGTATGTTAAGTCCAAAAACTACATGATTTACACATGTAACCTACGTTTTTATGTACACCACATACGATTTTTCTCAGTGTATGTTTTTGTGTGTTGATCAATATAGAAATAAAACAGTAACAGATAGCGAGAAGTAGTTTTCTGCAATTGATGAAGCGTCTGAAGAATACATTTAATCTACATCCTTAACTCTCTACTAAAACTGAAAGTGATAGAAATACACTGCAACTTCCGGTTCATTTACGAGGGACGTTCATAAAGCAAGTTTCGTCATTTTTCACAGGGAAGCATTATTACAAACAGAAAAAAGCAATGTGATAATAAAATGAAATATTCTGGCTACTTTTGCACATAGTTCCCACCAACATTGATACATTTATCATTCCATGAAACTAACTTCAATAAATAATCCTGTGAAAATATGTGCTCAGCGATTTAAAGAAGTTCTTCACAGCATGTTACACCTCTTCGTTGCCACATTGCCCACGCCGGCGCCTCCGTTGACCTCTCCAATTTTCTCTTCATTTAGCCGCAATTTCTTCAATTCTTTGTGATATCCCGATAATGCTGACTTCATCCGAGAAAAAAGATGGAAGTCTAATGAAGCAAAATTGGAACTATAGACTGAGTGATTTAACATCTCTCATCCCAGATGGCGAATTCACGTATTCTGCAGTGTTCTTTGGTGTATTGTAGTCCAAGAACAAAGCCTCTTCATTCAAGAACCCTGGTCTGTTGCGTCGAATAGCAAAATTCAGTTTGCTTAATGTGCGGGAATAGCATTCTGCATTGTCGGTTCCTGCAGTGAGGAAATCAAACAATATGATACCTTTCACGTTCGAGGACACTGTCAACATAACCTTCCCAGCGGAATATTTTTTTTCGTAACAAGTGATCTGAAATGTTTACATATCATTGAGGCGGTCTTGGTTTCTGAAGTAATGTTACATATCTAATACTTATCGGGTATGATGATCCTGAACAGGAAGTCATTGTTCTCGTGCTCGTGCCCCTCCAGGTGTTCGAGTATTATTGCCATTCGTGCAGTCTTGTGATCAGGAGTGAGATTTCTCTGCAGATATATTGCCGACACCTTCCGGTATCCCAACATTTCATGAATCATGTGGTGGACTTAAGCACGTCCAATATCCAATATGGATGCGACATCAGACACAGGTACGCAGGCAGCTGTTGGCAAGCACCAGTTTTTGTACTCTGTCGCGTTTATTGCAGTGGTGGACGTGGATGAGCGCTCAGATCGGTCTTCATCTTCCACATTCTGCCTTCTTTCATTGAACACTGCGCACTAGCGCCCAACCATTTGACAGAACATGACGTATTCTCCATAGACGCTGTGCAGGTGTCGATTAATATTTTGAAACTCGAGTTCTACGTGACCATTCATATCGTACTACAGCACGCACTTCCACTTATGACTACGTTTTCAACACATTGCCTTTCTGCTATACTGGTTTGCATTCGACGAGCTCAGGCACGCCGATCTGCTACTTATCTATAATCTTCGGTACTCTGCGCATACTGTATTGCTCCTCTGCTCTCGCGCCTCCCGTCATGACTTCATGAAAGATAGACTTTTGTTATATCAATGTGTTTTTGTTTCATATCGTAATACAGCTACCTTATAAAAATGTAGAAATTTATTTTCAGAATGCTCCTCATACATAGAGCAAAAGACGGTAGGAGATAGCGAGAACTATTTTCTTGGAATCGATTTAGCATCTAAGAAGTAAGAGAAATCAACCATTTTCTGTATCAACGTTGATCGCTATAGAGAAGAAACGGTGATAGAAAGCAAGAAATAGTTTTCTGCAACCAATTAAGTGTCCCAGGAATAAATTCTATCTTGATTAATATCTCTACTAAAACTAAAAATGATAGAAATATACTTGCCACTTCCGGTTTCAATCTTAATTGAGAAATTGTTACGTCACGCAAACCTAACTCCTTCACATGACATTAGTACTTTATTTATTTGACTATTGACTAGTATTACTACCTAGAATTTGATATTATTTTTAGTTTTACCACAGTTTCGGGGGTGAATATTATACAATATATCATAATGTAGAGCTTCATGTGTTCTATCGAATGCAATAACTAATTATCCAGAATTTCACTGATCACCGGATCTACTCTCTGATAATATATGCTTTATGTGGTCGTCGCAACATCATCTCAACTTCTTGAAAGTATTTCTCCCAGAGACTTTCCTGCCCGCATCAAGTGGTTTAATTAATTTATCCGTACCATACATACGGAATATATTATAGACTTTCCCGTTAAGTATCTTCCTCCATTATCTATTTGTTGGTCTCTTTTGCAGCACCTTAAGACTCTATTCTCCATTAATAAGTATCACATAGTTTCAGTGTTGAGAAGAGAAGTTAATCTCAAATGAATCAAACAATCGATTGTCTAAAACGATCAACTTGTGTTTTTGTCCCTGTGTGTTAGCGATCAGCGATCATGTTCACAATTTACGAGATTGGATTCGTCCAATTGAAATGCCCACCTTACATGTGTCATATCCAAAGGCCAAAAATATGAGAATTACAATATCTCGTTCGTCAACGTACTCTAACAACGGAACATCTTATGTTGATAGCAGCATTGCCCAATCAAACAGCGCGCAATCGGTAGAGGACTGAAGAAAAGTGAGAAATCCAAAGTTTTACGGGCCGACACCCAGAAACACAAAAGATACAGAGGAAAGAAGGACCTAGAATCATGTGAAGATCGCAATGCAAAAGATACACTGACACAAAAAGAACTTCAATATGATTAAAGTAATAAAAATGACATTTACAAAACAGTATAATAAATAAACAATGTACCCACAGATATGCTCAATAACATCATATGTAATGCAGTGTTGCCAATTGACCACAAATTAGTTTCAAATTAGTAACTATCCTAAAAATTCTATTGGGTTTTCGATATTCCGAAGTACAATTTCCTCTAGGGGGCGAGCGCCCCACCTTGCCCCCCTGATGGGCGCCCTTGTTTATGTGGATTTTCAGAAAGATAACAGGTATAACATTATCCTTGCAAATATGCGCGAGATAGCTATGAGATTTGCTAGTTTCGTTCATTAGAAAAATGAAGCCGAAAAAGTTCGTAAATATTTATGCAATATTTGCTAGACTCTGACACATCCGATAATTTGTGGGGAATTACACATACACTGCGTAAACCGTTCCCTCCTTGAGACTAATAGGTCTGACAAGCAGGTACTCACTTGTGTTCTGCGTTGACCGGCGGATTCACATTGGAACCGTCTTTATATTCACTGGGCTAACAGATCGATAGTCCTTTAGTTTCTACAATCGAGCTCTCTTTATTGTGCAATTGTCCAGCCTGGTTGTTCACTACGGCTATTAGAGCGTAACACACAGTTTATGTTGGCACACTGTCTCCGCATTTCGAATTCTTAACCTTTCTCACAGCACTCACCACTCAGGACCTGCTAGAAGTGCTGGTCTGGTTAAACAAATTAAACGACGCACGCCATATATACACATCTCGAGTTTGGGTGTGAGTTTTCTTTTATAGATTTACAAGGATTCTGTTCTGACTTCGGTTCCTGCACTCTTATGCTCTAACATCTTTTTCTTCTCCTGGGAAACTATTGTGGTTACCGTTTTCACAGTAAAAAGTTTTAAAATGGACACTTTGACGCAATAAAATACCTTACCCATCATGTATCAACTGGTGAGATAGGACTGGAATTTTAACTATATTACTATTCTCTTCCTGGTAGGACAGGCTTCCTGGTAGAGCACTGACCTCTGGTGCGTGAGGTCCCTGGTTCGATCCCCGATCAAGTACGTTTGTAGTAGACATTGTGTCCATGGGTTTTCAAGGGATACTCCCGTTTCCTTCCACATTTCCATTCTACCAATTCTTTCATGATCATTCACTTGCCTTAATCATGCGTCTTCCTTAATGTAACAATGATAGTTGTGGGAGATTAAACTGAAACATTTAATTTCTTCTTGGTAGGACGAAGTATGTTGAGAACGATCGCGTAAAAGCTCTTCCAGCTAACGAAGAGATAATCCTAAGCCTGTTATGTCGTTTGTCGTTTTATTGTTCAGTTCAAGACACGAAAGTAGTAGCATTGATTACAAAATTAAGTTACATCAAAAGTAATCGTACACATCTCCCTCTAAAACTGTCCTTTGTTATGAATAAAGTTAATATCCTTGGCATCTGCTTGTATGATTTCTATGGCGAATGTTTTCCATATGACAATGTTTTATGATAAACACTGTCATAGAAAAGGAAAGCATTACTTTTCATATTAGAAAGCTAATTTTATTATCAATATAAATTGAGCTTAAACCACTACAGCATGACTGCTCGTCTGTTCGTGAATGACAATTTCGATAGCATCAATGGTTTATCGATTAATTTCAAAGGAGACAGGATTCCTATAATAGAATAAAAGGCTTTTATTGGATTCATTAGAGCGACAGAGATAAAACTACTTGGGGGAAACAACGGGACTACGCCCAATAGGTACACAAAATGCCATACTCCACCCCTCACTTTGCTTACTGCGGAAAGGAACGTCTTCAAAGCGAAAAGCGTTTACTTCCAATTTCCATATTTCCTCTTCACTATCAGACTGAAGGTCTTCTCTTTGAGGCTCGTCACTGCAATCAATTGTTGCCAAAGATTATTCAGACTACTTATAAATACGGTAAAAGAACAAAATTAACTCTAATGTGGTTCGATAAAACAAGGATAAAGCTAGTGAATGTATATTATTGGATAGATAATCTCGCTTCTGGGTATCTCAGGTTTAATTCAAACATTCTCTCTATACTTTTTTCTATGCTTTTCTGTACTTTTTACTATATGTTTTTTTTAAATTTCATTAGTTGAATCGGAACAAGTTATGGTCAGCTTTCTTTTTTTAAAAAAGAAAAACAGAACAAAAAATAAGTTACTTCTTTTTCTTATTGTTAATGCCACATGTAAACTCTACCTATAAGTTGTTAATAAATAAATTAGCAAAGTAGTCGATAAAAGAAGAAACTCTAGTCCAACATAGTTAACAATATTATTTGGTTACGTTAAAAAAAACACTTTTCTAACTATTAAACCACAAGTAGAAGTTCCCGATCTTCGTACCACTGTATAGTATGCATTCTGCAACACAGGAGAACCTTTCGGGTTGTAACTTGATGGTTTTCACAGGTATTCTGTACATTTTTGAACCCTTTCCGTCTTTAGGATGAGCATTTTTAAAATTCTGAATAGCCTGTGGTCTCTTCCCTGCAATTACATGAAAGTATGCTAAGCTAACGGTGCAGAATTGTATAAAGGACCGGCTAACAAACAAAAGTCTAATTTTATATTACAGTGAAGATTTCAGACTATTTCTCCCGGCGACAGTTTCAATACGCAGAAAATTAAAGTAGTTCTGAGAAAATACTGATAGCCTTGATTAAACACGATCGGAAATTTGCCCCGGTCGGTGGTGGAAATTTCCCCTCTGACCCATCACCAGAAATAATCACTGTTTATATACGATTACTTATAATAATTTATGTATACTTTATTTGTACGTGTGTGTGAAATGAACTATCAGATTTAATGCACTCGTTAGAATCTTAATATTTGAATTATACAACAAACTGATGCTGGATATACAGGGTTGCCCAAAAGTAGATATATAGTACCTTACTGGTCAACTCTTGTGTTTTTTATATCATTTCATATTGTTATCCATCAGGTAGACTTAGTTTCTTTATTATTTGTTCTTAATGTCTTTTTACTTATATTTAAGCTCGGAACAGCCGAAGCAAATAAACCTATAAGCTAGAATGTTATACTTGATCAATGCAGGGGTGTAAACCTACTTTTGGGCCACCCTATATATTTCAATCATTCCCAATGATTCAACATAACTGATTACTAATATATAATGTAGCTACCTTAAAGTAAGAAAACATAACTCGTATTGTAATTAATACATGTATTTTATATGCAATGGTAGCTTATTTCGTTAATATATCATAACCAAATTCATTCATATTTAAGAAAAACTGCAATGATGTTAAAAAATAATTGTATGGAAAGAAAATAGACGTTCGCGCTCAATTTTTCTACATTCTTATAGAAGTTTCGAAAGAGAATCGGGCCATTTAAAAATAAAATAAATTTACAAAAAATAAAATTATACATTTATTCACGTAATAAGGACGTTATATAATATTTCTCAGTGTTACACATTTCGTTATTATTTATTTTCGTTGTGAATACAATTTTAAAAAGTGTGTACGATACATGCCAAACATCTGTCCTCCAGACAACTATGACATGCTAATAGTGTTAAATTCGTTTTTAGAATTTTTAAAAGCTATACACTTTGAAATAAAACTTGACAATAAATGTGCTGAATGTATCTTGTGAAAAATTTTGACTGAAGTAAAGTTCACTTACAATACTAATACTACAGTATCTCAACTTTTGAATAGGCAGTAAAGTCTTTCAAGAAGTCATTCGGTTGATGTGGACCTAATGTTCGCAGAAAATGTTGAATCAAATAAAATGATTCTATATTTTTACAGTGAAACATTTAAGAAACATAAGCTTACTAAACGTTACACTGGGTTTTCTTTTGTGTTCTTAAAGTTTTCTTGTGATATAGAAATTCGTGTAATGGTTTAATTAGCCCTTTCACTTTCAAATGAAGAATATCATGGGAGATTATGTTCAATTAAATATAATCTCGCATGATATTCTTCATTCGGAAGTGAAAGGCCTCATTAAACCATTACACGAATTTCTATATCACAAGAAAACTTTAAGAACACAAAAGAAAACCCAGTGTAACGTTTAGTAAGCTTATGTTTCTTAAATGCTTCACTGTAAAAATTTAAAAATTAAAATTAGTTTTATATATATATATATATATACAGTGGCGTATTTAGTGGGGTGGCTTCCGGGCTTAAGCCCCCCCAAAATCTTACTTAGTATAATAAAGTAAATGAAATATCTTGCAGAATTTTCACATTTCCTTGCAAAGCCCCTCCCGAAACAAAATCGTAAATACGCCACTGTATATATATATATATATATATATATATATATATATATATATATATATATATATATATATATATATATATATATATATATGTTGTAAGGATCCCCACATCACAACAAAAGCATATGTACAACGACATGTGCCATTATTTACAAAAGCAGACGATACACTAAGGAGGAAGACACGAGGGAAACCGAAAGGATCCGAAGGAGGGCGAGCCACCCGAAGAGGACAAATAAAAAAGGGACCACAGAAGGACCTGGCATCACTGTGACCACTGGTGAACTAACCAACACCTGCTCCGAGGTCTTATTGGATTAGGGATCCTCACCACAACCAAACCTTCAGGAAGTTGCCTATGGCTGAGGGATTTTTCCTTCAAGATTCACCAAAACCTTGCAGGTGCCTTGGAGACTGCTTTGAGAGAAGAGGAACCGTGCCAAACACCAGTCTCCTTCATCTGGTCAATAAGAAGAAAAAAACACTATTTATTCTTTGTAAATCAAAGACATTGTACTTACGAGGGACATCATCTTAGTGATCCAAGCCGATTTTGATGAAATTTGGCAGGGAGATACTACACAGGAAACAAACGAACACGTGTTTTTTATTTTCTGCGGAAAAACAATTTGAGGGGGCAAAAGCCCCCAACCAAAATTTTGAAAGTGTGCCCCCGAAGGGCAAGAACAAGTGGACCGAAGCAAATGAAATTGTACACACATACACTATACATAAAATAAGGGAATACGTGTTTCGTGTTTTCCGGGAAAAATCAGTCGGGTGGGACACAGACCCCTCCAAACGTATAAACACGAAATCTAAAAAGGGATAGTAAGTGTAATGCAAAAGTACCTCAAGCACATGCAGACTTATAACCAAACCCGTGTAGGAACAATACACAAAAAATAAGCAAATACGTGTGTTTTATTTGCTGCGAAAAAACGGTTTGAGGGGGCAAAAGCCCCCACCCAAAATTGTGAAAGTGGATCCCTCAAGGGCAAGAACAAGTGGACCGAAGCAAATGAAATTGTGTACAGATATTGTAGTCGTAAAATGATAGCACAAGGGAACCGAAGAATAGCGACCTCAGGGAAGCCTAGAGATTATTATGATTATTATTATTATGATTATGATTATGATTATTATTATTATCATTAATGGTGGTGGTGGCAGTAGTAAATTAATTGTGATGTTTAATATGAAGTATGGTGAAGCTTCTTGGAACGTGAATTGAGGACAGGTCGCTCCTAAAGTTTTTCAGCGCTCCTTCCCATTATCTTGAGTACTTTTATGTAATATTCTGTAAATAAAACTATGATGTAATTGTATGTACTATACCTACTTGTGTTATTTACAATGGATGTGTTACGTGTGCAGTTGCTATTAAGTGGAACGAACGCTAATACGGAAGATCAGTATATGCAAACAGCATACGACAAAGAATAGTCAAGAATTTGTGCAAAACATACTCAACTTTGTATGGACTGTTGGTGATCTTACAATGTTATCTTGCTTACACTTCCACTCGTGAGTAGCACCTGATGCGATAAGGAACATGGTAAGTACACAAAGGAGTATTTACTCGATCAATAGTACAAACATGTACGGGAAAAGGGTCATTATGTATACTGATTGCATAGAACTCATAATCGACGCCTGATGATATTTATGGCACGGAGACCGCACATATACACACACATGCATACAGAGAGAGAGAGAGAGAGAGAGAGAGAGAGAGAGAGAAGAAGGAGCCTACCAAGACGACAGTATGGTTGCAGTAAATGCTGCAAATGCTATAGCGTTGTTGCATCTTGCTTTCGATGTAATACATGTACCGGAAACACCAATAACAGCGGAGGAAAGGCATGTAGCAAATGCACTACAGAATTTTTTGGAGGACTGGATGGAAGCGGGAACTACGTTGCAGATGAAAATAGTTACGACATTAGCTCTAGCAAATGACGATAAAGGAAGAGAACAGGACGACGTAGATTATGCATCGGAGGATGACGCGGAAGAATGTGCTGTACCCGACACCACATCTGTTGGTGATGTCACCCTTGAGTATAAACGGAATGCCGTCACGTACTGAAAAAGTGGTAAGAAGAGGGCTCTTTCTATGGGATCTGTCCGATCGAAATACAGAAAGGTTACCTCTAGGGAACAGCTCGTGCGATGAGAAAAACAAGTTGCTGCTGGAGGGACACGGAAGGACAAACTAGCTGAAGTGTCACAGTTCGTTCTACGTACGTTTAAAGATGCTCTAAACGCTCACTTTCCAATACACGATGTGGACCTCCGGAAGTGGACGTTGCAGGCTAGTAACCGATTAGGTCTACCTTCATTTTCAGCATCGCATACATGGCTGTGGCAATTTAACCCTAGGACTCCCAGTGGGGTCCAATGGACCCCAAGACTATGTTTGACAATTCGTCAGTATTATTTTCCGGGATTCTAAGGGTTAAAAGAAGATACAGCATTGTGTCACGTAAAGTGACAATATTTATATCTACTGCACATGCAGTAGACGACGAGGATTCCGCGAATATTGTAAGTGACTTTGTGAACAATGTGAAACAACTAATTATTGAATACGGCCCAAATAACGTTTATAATTCGGACCAAAGCGGATTCCAACTAGAAATGCATGCCGGTCGTACCTTGGCATGGCAAGGCATGAAAAAAGTCGAAACACTTGTTGAAGCTGTGAGTGCGACAACACATAGCTATACAATCCAGCCAATAATATCTGCGGATGGGATCTTGCTATCACCATTATTTGTTGTGTTGAAGGAGCCAAAAGGTGAGTTCGGTCCAAGGGTGCAGGACACTGTGTTTCGCCCACGTAACATTTTCCAACAACGCAACAAAATACTGTTCTCCTATGAGATGCATTTCGTGGCCATTGTGAAAACACATTACGCGAAATAGAACCGAATGAAAAGCACACAACGTTACGCACAATACCACAGGGCCTAACCTGGAAACTACAACCACTGGATGTATATTTTTTTCGGCTGTGGAAGACCTTTGTGCGACGCTTTTCTGACGCAGTGATCTTGCAAGGGTCCGACATAAACTTGCTTATAAGGGACAATATAATAAAATTGCAATCATTGACACATAATCAATTCTCCTCGCCACGATATCGAGACGCGCTTAAATACTCTTGGCATGTGATCGGTTACACAACAGAACGACCAGCAAAGTTTCAGACACCTGAAGAGTACTCTTTCGACACGAATAGCGTACCCACGTGTGATATTTGTGGACAAGTTGGTGTGATTCGTTGTGGATGGTGTAAGTGATCACTGTGTTTGCAACATTTTTTGTGGACTATCATCACTGTGAAACCTTTATTGAGTGAACACACTACCTGTCAGTACTACTAGACGTATACTTCTATGTATGGACAACATGCAAGGTGTTTGCAACACGCGTTACTATACATACCAAATGTACAGACTGTGGGGAAAGATTGTGTGTTCCACACAGAAATAAATTAGGATCTACACTTCATGCTTCATAATTTGTTTACCTTCAACATATCCACCTTCTCTCAACGTCAAAGCCCACCTTATGGCAACTACTCCTGACTAGTAGATTACATGCCAGAATCCACACTTTACGTGTAACAGAGAATACCTGCCTTGAAAGAGTATGGTATATCAGTAGATATGTTCACAAAACATACATATTATATGTATGGATATAGGGTAACTGGGGAAACAGGTCGTCTTACTAATCGCTAGAAGTTGAACTCGACTGTCATTGTCTTTGTGGTGGACAAACACCGTGCTCGTGGGTTTTCTCGGGGCTCTCCCGTTTCCTCCCACTTTCTTCATTCCACCATTTCACTCATCTCTCATCATCACCGTCTCCTTTAGCCTAACCGGCATAACTGTGGGACGTAAAACTTAAAGATTTCATTTTTTTTCGACTGTCATTGTGGGCCATACAACAGCTGCAGTTAACGTAGATTCACGAATGCCAAAATCTTATGGCCAGTACATTTCTCATTGAGTTCAATAATTACAACATGCTGGACATACGTGTGTATCCTGCATTCTTTGTCCTTTAGCAGCTCAAATGTCTATATGTACTTCATTCGCTTACTTTCTCCAATCATCTCGTTTCTGATGCTGACTGCCCAATTATTTCGCGGCCCGTTTCGGCTACAAAACAGTTTTTCTGTACAAAATAACCACTCGTATTCGCTTATGTTTTTGTGTTATGTGTGCATTGGCCCTAACCAGAGTTTGGTTGCATTCTGCATGTGTTTGAGGTACTTCCGCATTACACTTACTATCCCTTTTTAGATTTCGTGTTTATACGTTTGGAGTGGTCTGTGCCCCACCTGACTGATTTTTCCCGGAAAACACGAAACACGTATTCCCTTATTTTATGTATAGTGTATGTGTGTACAATTTCATTTGCTTCGGTCCACTTGTTCTTGCCCTTCGGGGGCACACTTTCAAAATTTTGGGTGGGAGATTTTGCCCCCTCAAACCGTTTTTCCGCAGCAAATAAAACACGTATTCGCTTATTTTTTGTGTATTGTTCCTACACGGAGTTTGGTTACAAGTCTGCATGTGCTTAAGGTACTTATGCATTACACTTACTATCCCTTTTTAGATTTCGTGTTTATACGTTTGGAGGGGTCTGTGCCCCACCCGACTGATTTTTCCCGGAAAACACGAAACACGTATTCCCTTATTTTATGTCTAGTGTATGTGTGTACAATTTCATTTGCTTCGGCCCACTTGTTCTTGCCCTTCGGGGGGCCACTTTCAAAATTTTGGTTGGGAGCTTTTGCCCCCTCAAACCGTTTTTCCGTATTCGTTTATTTCCTGTGTAGTATCTCCTTGCCAAATTTCATCAAAATCGGCTTGGATCACTAAGATGATGTTCTTTGTTAGAAATTTTTATAATAAATTGGTGAAGGGGAAAAGACTCGTCGGGACCGTTATGTAGACTCTACCTATAAAATCATTTCAATATATATATAGCCATATAGCCCAGTCATTATAGCTCAAAATTTCTCAGTCTGAATACTTCAAAAATAATATTTTCTGGTAGGCCTATAAGAAGGACCAGCTGCACTTAAAAATACTTGGTCCTTACACGTACTTCTGCGGATATGAGCTGGATTATTTATGGTTACCGAGATAATTTCTGGTAATGATGGGGAGGATACCTTAAGCTTTTCTTCTGGTATCCGTAATTAGTCTCAAAGTTGTAGTGGGGAATAAAGGACTTCAATAAATCAAATGTGAAACAACTTACAACTGTTATTGGACTACACGCCAAACGTTTATAAAACTTGTTTGTCTACTGAATGTCAGTCGGGCAGTGCTACATGTAAGGAATGTAATTTGATTATATATATATATATATATATATATATATATATATATATATATATATATATATATATATCGAAATAAAGGCTATAATCTGTGGAAACGGGTAATACGAAAGACAGGAAAAGGTTGGAAACCGCTGACCTAATTGAACGTGCAGGGTCATGGAATTAAAAAATAATGGCTTCTTGAGCACATGAGCTTATCACAGAGCCGTAACTTGATCAACTGCCATACCATTTACTAATATCCCCGGCGTTTGAGAAGAACCCGCTTCAAGATAACACTTTCCTATTCCGTATATGATAGGAACATGATTGGATAAATGAAGCATGCAGTAGGTTTACAATATGCAAGATAAAAACGAAGTGAAATGAAATCTTTGAGTTTTACGTTCCACGATTATGCAGGTTAGGCTAAAGAAGACGGTGATGAGAGAAATGAATGAAATGATGGAATGAAGAAAGTGGGAAGAAACGGGAGAACCCCGAGAAAACACACACATGATGTTTGTCCATCACAAAGCTCACTTGGCGCTAGCTGGGATCGAATCAAGGACTTTACGCACCAGAGGTGAACGCTCTACCACTGAGCCATTGCGGTCCTGCAAGAAAAAAAGCATTATATAAAACGAACATGTGATCTGGGCCAATTTCAGTAAATTGTCTAATATTTGGGTCTCGAGAAATAATAATTTATACATTTCTGAAGGCTTTAAGTTGTCAAATATAGTCCCTTTGATTTAATTTGTAAAGCCTAGAATGGGTCCACTATACCATTTTCAGAATTTTTTTTATTTATTTAACAATCACCAGATACAACTCAGAGGCCATTTTACACTGGATATCTAACAACAACAATGGAAAGGATTTTTGGGAAGGTATCGGCCAGGGCCTGTTTATTAGGTACCAACCCTGCATTTGCCTGGTAGGACTGAGGAAAACCATGGAAAACCTCAGTCAGGATGGTCGGCAGCGGGAATCGAACCCGCGACCTCCCGAATGCGAAGCCAACTCTCTACCACTTCAGCTACTTCGCTCGGTCTGAAAATAATTTAAGGTGCGGGTGCTGCCTTCTGAAGCCTCAGTTCGTAGCATTTTGCGTTAAAGCAACGCAAAATTTTATTTGTAGTTAGCGATTGTCGGCATTGCAGTTATTGTATTATTGTATTATTGTACTATTTATTGTATTATTTGCATTATGTTGCGATGCAGGAAATTGGCGAAGATCGGTTCGGATTGGGACCTCGGTAAAACGCCAACTGAGATCCCTAGAAGTAACAAAATGTTTATTAAGATATTTATTTTCTAGAAGGTACTTATTTTATATTTTTTAGGGAGTTCAACTTGATTTTTTTCCCTATAAGGACCCAAATATCTCATTTCCAATTTTCTTGCCTGCCAAGAAAAAGTTTCAAGTTACAGCGCAGGGTGACCACGTATCTTTTATATGGACGTAGTGTCTTGGTGACAAAGAGTCCTTCACTGACTGCAGCGGTACACTTTATTTGCAACTAGATATGTAAGTGGAATAGACAGAATAATAATTATACTGTAGTGCTACCAATTCAAATAAGTTTGAATTTAGGTCGCAGTGGCTCAGTGGTAGAGTCTTCATCTCTGGTAAGTGGGATTCCTGGTTCGATTCCTGTTTGCACCAAGTGGATATTGTGTTGGACAAACACCGTGTGCGTGCACTGAGAAAAATCCATTATCCGGACAGCGGTATATTGTACAAATACAAGGATTCGTTATGTTTACTAAGGAAATCTGTACGGAGCGTACTTTATCCATATGCTACACAGGTACTGCCTTTTACCCGCTTAGATATTACATCATGTCGCTGCAGGATGTCTGACTTCTAACAATCTTCTGTATTTTACATACATATACGTATGTTAAATACTTCAGCTATATGTTATATACGTCCATCTGTGTGTGAGATCCAGGCCGCCTATAGACACCTCTTTCTTTCGCCATGGCTGACGTCATTGAACTACCGTCTTTTGCTTGCGAAACGAGGTTGTTTACAAACGGAAAAGAAGAGAGGAAGGAAAAAATGCTTGGGTAAGTACACTAGTTAACTATTACTTTAGTTAAATATTCCATTAATTATATATTCTTTTAGTGTAACTTGCTTTAATATAGTACTAAGTAAGTAATGTAGTTTATGAATACAATTCTTACTATTGTAAAACTCGTTAATGATTGAGGACAATGGAATGGGTGAATCTGAATTTTGAGAAATCTTTGAATATTAATGTTTTGAAACATTTTACATTTCAAGGTAGCAAAATGAATGTTATGTGTCTATTCATTCCGTTTTATATGTGACGATTTATTACTTGGTGCAGATTTACTACAGGGCTGCTTAACATAATTGCTAATAAATCCGTTTTCAGCGCGAAAATTCCCTTGTGTAGTAAAGATTTAGGATTTAGATTTCTGGGCTTTCGGCATCAATGGCCTTGTTAGCCCGTCGCATATGAGGGATGACTTCCCTCGGTGATCACACTATCCGGGGAAAGGAAGGGAAGAATGGATTGGGGAAAAATGGGGCCGCGGTGGCTCAGTGGTAGAGCGTTCACCTCTGGTGCTTGGGGTCCCGGGTTCGATCCCAGCTCCCGCCAAGTGAACTTTGTGGTGGACAAACACCGTGTGCGTGGGTTTTCTCGGGGTTCTCCCGTTTCCTCCCACTTTCTTCATTCCACCATTTCATACATTATTCATCATCACCGTCTCCTTTAGCCTAACCGGCATAACCGTGGGACGTAAAACTCAAAGGTTTCATTTTCATTTTTGGATTTGGGAAGGAAGAAAACGGCCTGGGACCTATATGTTAGGTACCACTCCGGCATTTGCCTGCTGTGAATGAGGAAAAGCCAAGGAAACCTCATTCAGGATGGCTGGACTTAAAATCTTTTGATACTTTTTCGACCGAGTTCCCCCACCGGGATCGAACCCGGGACCGTTCGCACCGAAGGCGAGAGCGTTAGCGAATACGCTACGCGGGGCCACTAGTGTAGTTTAGAAAACTCATTTTTACTAGGATATTTGCAAGATTTTTTTTTCTTTTAGTTTAACGCCCCATGATTGTACATCAATGTAAGAGAGAAGGTGACGATGAGATACATGATAATGGTGGAATCAAGAAAATGTAAGGAAACTGGAAAGTCTTAAGAATAACCACACCTACAGTCTTAAGAATAACCAAAAGCCTATTTGTCGGGAGCAGGAATCGAACCAGGGACCTACCGCGTCAGAGGTAAGCGCTCTCAGAGCTTTCTTTTGTTTAAAGAACTTGTTTACAATGAAATATATATATATATATATATATATATATATATATATATATATACGAAGATATTGACATATTTTACAGCCTTACTGAAATTTTAAAAAAAAGTAGTCAGGGAGAGCTTACTTGTCAGGTTTTTATTTTTTAATTTAATTTATTTTTATTTATTTATTTTTGCTTTGTTATGTTCCCTAGTTAATTAATGTTTGGGTTACTGAAAATTAAAACCTTTTTAGTATTATTGTTATGTCATCACTTTGGAACCAAAACGTTAGATTTTTTTCTTGTGTTTTCATATAGGAAGTTGGTGAGTTTGTGCCTTAGCACTGGTTTGGTTTCTAGAACGTAATTGAAGGTCATGTTGAGTTGAGTCTTGGTGGGTTTGAGTTCGTGAAGTGTCAGGCACTGCTTGTGCCCCTGTCTTCTGTTTGTGATGTTTCCTGGCTTTGGGCTGTGACGTATTTATGTTGAGGAGTACCAACGCAGGCCGCGTGATATACAGGTAATATACAGGTCTTTGAATTTCAGCTTTCGTTACGGCGTGACTAATGCAATATAGTGCTAGGTTGAAATTCTATGGGTGGTAAAAACGGTATGGTAAGAAATACAACGTAATTGTTATTAGTTTAATTAGTGTTTCTTCATAGTATTGTTTCACTATTTCTAGAAGGAATTAAGTATTAACGAAGTAATGAATAAGCAAAAGCACACATTGATTGACGTTTACTATTTCTCATACTCCATTGAGAATGTTTTGATCCTCAGTTGCGCAAACATCCAGTGTGCGTTTATTTTCTTTCTTTTTTGGGGGGTTTACACTGCCTCACAGATGAGCTCCCTCGTGGCTAAGTGGTTAGTGAACACGCCTTTGGCGTGGGACACCCGGGTTCGATTCCCGGCCGGGGGCCGCGGTGGCTCAGTGGTAGAGCGTTCACCTCTGGTGCTTGGGGTCCCGGATTCGATCCTAGCCCCGCCAAGTGAACCTTGTGGTGGACAAACACCGTGTGCGTGGGTTTTCTCGGGGTTCTCCCATTTCCTCCCACTTACTTCATTCCACCATTTAATTCATTGCTCATCATCAGCGTCTCCCTTAGCCTAACCGGCATAACTGTGGGACGTAAAACTCAAAGGTTTCATTTCATTTTTTCTTAATCTCTTGCACCGACCGACCGATCTAGATCAAATTTCCAACGTAGATGCGGTTCTGGCCTGGGAGTGTTTTTAGCTATTTACTTTGACAGTAGAACTTAGGGGAGGGGGAGGAGGGGGACAGAAAAAATAAATGACTTAATTTACTTTGAAGTGTAAAAGTGCGAGCGTTTTCTTCTCTCTCTCTCTCTCTCTCTCTCTGTCTCTCTCTCTCTCTCTCTTCACTTCTCCAGTCTCCTCTCACTTTTAGGGCCGCGGTGGCTCAGTGGTAGAGCGTTCACCTCTGGTGCTTGGGGTCACGGATTCGATCCTAGCCCCGCCAAGTGAACCTTGTGGTGGACAAACACCGTGTGCATGGGTTTTCTCGGGGTTCTCCCATTTCCTCCCACTTACTTCATTCCACCATTTAATTCATTGCTCATCATCAGCGTCTCCCTTAGCCTAACCGGCATTAACTGTGGGACGTAAAACTCAAAGGTTTCATTTCATTTTTTCTTAATCTCTTGCACCGACCGACCGATCTAGATCAAATTTCCAACGTAGATGCGGTTCTGGCCTGGGAGTGTTTTTAGCTATTTACTTTGATAGTAGAACTTAGGGGAGAGGGAGGAGGGGGACAGAAAAAATAAATGACTTAATTTACTTTGAAGTGTAAAAGTGCGAGCGTTTTCTTCTCTCTCTCTCTCTCTCTCTCTCTCTGTCTCTCTCTCTCTCTTCACTTCTCCAGTCTCCTCTCACTTTTAGGGCCGCGGTGGCTCAGTGGTAGAGCGTTCACCTCTGGTGCTTGGGGTCACGGATTCGATCCTAGCCCCGCCAAGTGAACCTTGTGGTGGACAAACACCGTGTGCGTGGGTTTTCTCGGGGTTCTCCCATTTCCTCCCACTTACTTCATTCCACCATTTAATTCATTGCTCATCATCAGCGTCTCCCTTAGCCTAACCGGCATAACTGTGGGACGTAAAACTCAAAGGTTTCATTTCATTTTTTCTTAATCTCTTGCACCGACCGACCGATCTAGATCAAATTTCCAACGTAGATGCGGTTCTGGCCTGGGAGTGTTTTTAGCTATTTACTTTGACAGTAGAACTTAGGGGAGAGGGAGGAGGGGGACAGAAAAAATAAATGACTTAATTTACTTTGAAGTGTAAAAGTGCGAGCGTTTTCTTCTCTCTCTCTCTCTCTCTCTCTCTCTCTCTCTCTCTCTCTCTCTCTCTCTCTGTCTCTCTCTCTCTCTCTCTCTTCACTTCTCCAGTCTCCTCTCACTTTTAGGGCCGCGGTGGCTCAGTGGTAGAGCGTTCACCTCTGGTGCTTGGGGTCACGGATTCGATCCTAGCCCCGCCAAGTGAACCTTGTGGTGGACAAACACCGTGTGCGTGGGTTTTCTCGGGGTTCTCCCATTTCCTCCCACTTACTTCATTCCACCATTTAATTCATTGCTCATCATCAGCGTCTCCCTTAGCCTAACCGGCATAACTGTGGGACGTAAAACTCAAAGGTTTCATTTCATTTTTTCTTAATCTCTTGCACCGACCGACCGATCTAGATCAAATTTCCAACGTAGATGCGGTTCTGGCCTGGGAGTGTTTTTAGCTATTTACTTTGACAGTAGAACTTAGGGGAGGGGGAGGAGGGGGACAGAAAAAATAAATGACTTAATTTACTTTGAAGTGTAAAAGTGCGAGCGTTTTCTTCTCTCTCTCTCTCTCTCTCTCTCTCTCTGTCTCTCTCTCTCTCTCTTCACTTCTCCAGTCTCCTCTCACTTTTAGGGCCGCGGTGGCTCAGTGGTAGAGCGTTCACCTCTGGTGCTTGGGGTCACGGATTCGATCCTAGCCCCGCCAAGTGAACCTTGTGGTGGACAAACACCGTGTGCGTGGGTTTTCTCGCGGTTCTCCCATTTCCTCCCACTTACTTCATTCCACCATTTCATTCATTTCTCATAATCACCGTCTCCTTTAGCCTAACCGGCATAACCGTGGGACGTAAAACTCAAAGATTTCATTCATTTTTTCCTCTCACTTTGATTTCATGATTTCGCACTCTGATGAAAAGTATTAAATACCGCCAGGAAAAGTACTAATATATAACCTCTCTTTTAGGCGCCCCTCCAACCACGCGCCCGGGACACGTGCTTTGCTTGCTCGCCCATAGCTGCGGCTCTGTGAGCTACATAAGTAACATACAATGCTTACGTAATACTTTGGGTCATAAGTACTATTAAGAAAGGAAGAATTGCATTTTTTTAACTTTGGGAAAGGAGCTACTATGGGATTAAAGATAAGGTAGGAAAGGCAACACATTCCAGTCTATGCTTTCACCCAGCAGACATATTGTTTTTAACCAAAAAAATGTGACTTTTGGAATCTTGTACTTAGGTTCACAGCGGAAGCGACGAAATAACTTGAATCATCCATTGTAGCTCTCCCCGCAGCCAGTTTCTAAAATGTTGGCAATAAGTTTGCGAAACGAGAGGTGACGACTCCAATTTTGGGTGAAAAGTCGCTATAAGAAATAATCGAGAAATTCATTGTCTATAAGCATTGTAAAAGTTGTAGATGTAAACTAAACAATATGTTCTACTCACTGGTGCAAATCCCGGGGGGGAGGGATGACGGATACATGTCCCCTCCAATCTTGGAACTGAGGGGGACTTCTCCCAAATAATCCGATTTGAAATGTGTTTTTTGGGAGAAATTTGATGATTTTTGTCCGATTGCTACAAAGGAACGTGAGATGTCCCCCAGAATAAGCCTCAAATCTGCAGCCTCCTAACGCTAAAGACAACTCTGATCCTCCACAACATTGTTTTTCAACTTCATAAGTATTTTGGACATCGCCAAAAAAAGTATGGTAACGGTCTTACCCTCCCCTCCCCCCCCCAATGTTGAAGACAGATTTGCGCCGCTGGTTCTATTCACATCTTTGTAAACAGGGCGCAACCAATCCTTTAATTCAGGGATCATTTCAGGTTGTTTCGGGTACTTTTGTTCATGTTGTGGTCAAAATAGTTCCGAAATAATTAACACTACAGTACTTACGTTAAGCAATTTTTTGTAAAAGAAAAAGTGCAGAATAATTAAAAGACCCCAGAGGACAAATATAACAAAAACCTTCTTCGCCTTTTTTCACGCATCTATAGCTAATCTTGTTGCTATCGGTAATGATGTATTACGTGTGTCTCTCAACGGAAACTCTGGGAACTAAAGGACATCAAGTTTGTAGTTATTCTTCGTTAGAGGGCAAGGGTAACATAACAATGCAGGATTGTGGAGTAGTGAGTACGCTGTATTTCCAAACTCTTCATCACTTGCGCTGATTAAAACAAACAAACAGAAAAAAATAACGTAAAAACTTTTTGAACTAATAATGCTTCTCTACAGATGAACATTTTGTTTGCAGCAAAAAGTCGCTAAATGTGTAAGTAGGTAAATCGTCATTTAAAAATCACCCAAAAAGGTCTCCAATCGGATTTTTTTTGTCGTTATCGTAGGGCGACCATACGTCCCGTTTTGACCGGGACAGTCCCGTTTTAGGGGCGTGTCGCGGCCGTCCCGTCAGTAGATGGAAAAAGTAGTATTCGTCCCGTTTTATGTAAATGAAAGAAGTAAATAACAAACCCAGTACCTTTACTCCTTTTAAAAGTATTAAATAATAACAAAGCGGCAAAAATTGAACTGAAAATCCCTATATTAAACATACTCTATAGTTCGCAGTACTGCTCGAAAGGCAGCAGAGGTTTTAGCAGTTGGTTGTGTGTTAAACAAACTTCAACGTGTCTTTCCTTTTTCATAAGTACCCGCTCTGTAACGAAGAGAGAGAGGGGGAACTCTGATATCAAGGCACTGATAAGAACAAAGGTAGATCTAAAAGTCTAGTGTTGCAAGAACCTGTCCCGTTTTTAACTGAAAATTTTATGGTCACCCTACGCTATCGTTGAGGTCGAATTCCCCTTATTTAGCGACTTTACCCAAAATTGGCAACATTGACCCCCACCGAACAACACCCCGTCATCTTGAGCCTAGCCAGCATAATAGTGGGACGTAAAACTTAAAGATTTCATTTCGAACAACACTCCCAGAAACCTACTGTTATACTATTCTCAAACCACCCTTTCGTACAGTTCTCCCTATTCGAAAAAAAAAAATGTAAATAGCAGTGTTCATACATAAATATGGAACTCAATTTCCCTGAATTTTGCAGGTTTTCCAGGTATTAATTTTGCAATTTCCAGGTCTAGTGGAAGAAACTAATAGTACGAGAACACATAAATTTTAAGAATACTATATTTATATATTTGAGAATGGCCACCCTTCTCCCCAATGAACGATTGCAATTAAATATTGAGTCACAAGAAAATAAATAATTAAAATAAATAAAATTTAAGTTGAAAAATATTAAGTTGAGAAACCTACTAAGGGAATTATATAATACTTTTGTTCCATACTTGAATACATTCAAAATATACAAAAAAATATTGGCTTGGGGAAGAAAAAAGGGCCCGCGAGATTTTAACTGATTCTTGTAGTACTCGAGGACAGAAATAGATTACTGAAAGAATTTTCAAAATCGGCACAGGCAAACATGAAGAAAATCGCATTTTCAGGTACCGGTTCAAAATGAGAAGAAAAAAGGACCGCGAGATTTTAACTGATTCTTGTAGTACTCGACGAGAGAAATCGATTAGTGAAGGAATGTTCAAAATCGGCACAGGCAAGCATGAAAAACAATCCCACTTTCATGTACCGGTTCAAAATGGGGAAGAAAAAAGGGCCCGCGAGATTTTAACTGATTCTTGTAGTACTCGACGACAGAAATAGATTACTGAAAGAATTTTCAAAATCGGCACAGGCAAACATGAAGAAAATCGCATTTTCAGGTACCGGTTCAAAATGGGAAGAAAAAAGGGCCCGCGAGATTTTAACTGATTCTTGTAGTACTCGTCGAGAGAAATCGACTAGTGAAGGAATTTTCAAAATCGGCGCAGGCAAGCATGAAGAAAATTGCATTTTCATGTACCGGTTCAAAATGGGAAGAAAAAAGGACCGCGAGATTTTAACTGATTCTTGTAGTACTCGACGAGAGAAATCGATTAGTGAAGGAATGTTCAAAATCGGCGCAGGCAAGCATGAAGAAAATCGCATTTTCATGTACCGGTTCAAAATGGGGAAGAAAAAAGGGCCCGCGAGATTTTAACTGATTCTTGTAGTACTCGACGACAGAAATAGATTACTGAAAGAATTTTCAAAATCGGCACAGGCAAACATGAAGAAAATCGCATTTTCAGGTACCGGTTCAAAATGGGAAGAAAAAAGGACCGCGAGATTTTAACTGATTCTTGTAGTACTCGTCGAGAGAAATCGACTAGTGAAGGAATTTTCAAAATCGGCGCAGGCAAGCATGAAAAAAAAATCGTACTTTCATGTACCGGTTCAAAATGGGGAAGAATCAAGGGCCCGCGAGATTTTAACTGGTTCTTGTAGTACTCAACGGGAGAAATCGATTAGTGAAGGAATTTTCAAAATCGGCGCAGGCAAACATGGAGTAAATGGCATTTTCATGTACCGGTTCAAAATGGGGAAGGAACAAGGTCCCGCGAGTTTGAACCGCTACGATGTATGTTCACGAATGTGCCCGTCTTCTCAAATTTAGTTAATTACTGTGACACTGAAACATGTGACACAGAGTCACATTGTAGATGACTCTGCAATCGGCAACCACTGCACATATACTCCTCCCGCCCCACAGTTTGATTATTTCGATCCATTCCTCACGTGCTAACGGCATGGTTCAACATCTGCAAGAAAGAGGTAAATGTAACGTTCAATTGGCAATAGCTTTCCACCAAATTAAGCTGCATGAAATCTGATTGCATATTTGACATACTGAGAAAATTCTAGCCCGTGGCCATATGTATCACATATCCCACCAGTTCATAAAAATTTTGAACACAAAATTACGGTCGTCCGTGTGACGTACTCCCAAAAGGCCTAATGTGTATCACCCACCTCACATTCAATTTAACCACATCCGTGTAGAATTTAGAAAGGAACATCTTATGATGTATACAGGATGTCTCAAAAGTTCCCTAACATAGGGTAACTCTGTTATCAGAGTTACAACAAAATGTAAGAGGAAAAAAAATCTCGAAATATGACGTTTTCAATCTAAAGTGAACACTTTTAAAAAATCGGACGAGATGTTTGTGCTGTATACTCTTTATGCACCCAATTTTAAATGAAAATGCAACGTTGCCATTTACCTGAACCCACAACATAAGTGAATGAAGTTACTGTTTGAAACGGAGGCTGGCCATCAACATGTTAGCGTAAAAGACAGTAACTTCACTCACTTATGTTGTGGATCCAGGTAAATGGCAACGTTGCATTTTCATTTCACATTGGGCGCATAAAGAGTGTACAGCGCAAAGTTGTCATCCGATTTTAAAAATTCCTTCACTTTAGATTGGACACATCATATTTGGAGATGCTTTCCCCTCCGACATTTTGTTATAACTCGGATAATAACAGAGTTACCCTATGTCAGGAGACTTTTGAGACACCCTGTATATCTTATTTAATATATGTTTGATGTCACTATATCTGTAGTATAATTTAGTTTGTTTAAATTTACAATTTAATAAGTAGATTCGGATTTACATGCGTAGGATTTTGTATGCATCTAACTAATGAATTCTTTTATATTCATACTTAACTTAGTGACTTGGCTTTGGACTGCAACTGATTATTGTAACCCATTATTGCTTGAGAAGAAACAAGATATCCGAATCTTCATTTGGAGAAATCAAAGGTCTATTGGAAAGCTGGGAATTACAACCATTAATTTCTACATTTCAAGGTGCGTAAATTATATATTCTGTGTTTATTATTACTATTATTGGGTTTAGAATCAATCAAGCATTTCATGATATTTTAGAGGGATCAAGATGGGTGCCGGATAGATAAGTATTTGAGCGTCAGGCTCTTATTTCTTTTCAATTTAATATTTAATCAATGATTATTTTTCTCCCTCATTATTCCACCAAATCGTATTCCAAGATCATAAATTTTCATTACTCATTTGTGACCGTCAGCCTACATAACATATTCGTAGGACGTAAAACAAAGATTTCGTTATTATTGTTTCTATCTCTTTTCTCCATAGCTGTGAAAAATAATGCCTTCAACATCATAAATTTGTATGCCACTTGCCTGCTTTCGCCTTCAGTCGTCTTACTCTTCGGACATCACGAAGCAAAGCAGGTACTTTGCAGTTTTCATAGTTTTGAAAGGATGTGACATAACATAATGATGTTGGTGTTGCGATGTTCAGTACCGTAGATAATTAAACAATGCTAGTAAACAAATCGAGTAGCAATTGTAATTTTTTAGCTTACATGCCTTTCAGACCGGCCATTTTTTTTTTACAACATATTGTTATTTCTACTCTATATGAAATATATTCTGAGGTTGTGTTTTGGGGAACGTGGTAGCTCAGTTGTGGAGCGTTCACCTCTCCTGCGTGAAGTTCCTGGATCGATCCCAGCACGTGCTAAATGGGCTTTGTGTTGGAGAAACACTGTGTGTGATTTTTCTCGGGGTTTTCCCGTTTTCTCACACATTTTCATTCTACTATTCCATTCATTCTCATCATCATCGTCTCCTTGAGCATATCCGGCATAATCGTGGAACGTAAAACTCAAAAATTTCATTTCATTTCATTTCATATAAACTTTGTTGCAAAGTAACCTGATAGCTGAAGATACTTTGCAACACATACAAAAAAGTATTTTCAGCATACGAACATAATGTTTCTGTGCAGTGTTTTCTCTCTTCTATTGATACATTTCACTTCCTACACAAAACTGCATGCAGTCTACAAATATTGAGGTTGGACTTACGGTACCGGTGTCAGTACTTAGTACGAATTATTGATATTTGTAAAGAAAATTATGTATTTTCTGGTACCGACATAGGAACCACGTTCTGATAGTTTAGTATGTCCCACAAAAATGGCAACTCAAGAACAGCAAAAATCTTCGAGATCTGATTTGCCTTGGTTGCTCTTTATATCCAAGAATATCATCCCAACCGTAATCAGTGGAAGATTTACGGGATTTGAGGCTTTCAGGCTGAAGCTCACCCAAATTACAGGATTTCTTTTTTACAAAATTCTGATGTTAGTCATTCCTATGCGTCTACGCTTCAAGCCCTTCAAAAAGTCTAGTCGTTTCTAAATAAAGGAAGTCTTTCTGTGTGAAGTCACTCTCAAACTATTTTTCTGAATCCGCCGCTTTTCGTAATTTATTTTCCAACAAGAAATCCATCCCGACATTTACCTGAATAGGAAATTTTCCTAAAGTTAGATGGCAGGAGGTACCCGTAGTAATAATTTCCTATCTGAGGGGTTACGTTTGATTGGTGCAAAGTAGCCCCGATTAGAGGCTGAAACAACCTTCTCCCAGTTTTATTTTTCTATGACTTTAAAACGTTTCACACTTCAATTTCAACTATTGTCTCAAAGTCCCATTATACACAGAGTATTCTACGAAACTGACTTGACTTTGACGAAAATTCTTGTAGGTGATATCTTTCAAATTTTGTCGGCCTTTACAGTGACTGCTTTCCATACCTCTACAACAACAAACCCTTCAGGTAATTAGAACTGATGTTAACCGCCAACCAAATAGTCAATGTTCTATCTTACGGTGACAGTTGAAACTTTCTCTTTACAGTCCATCATTTTACCGACAGAGGACTGTGAAACTTTTGCCGTATTTTGTGCAAAGTTAATCCTGAAGTGCAAAATAATCCCGTCTTATGGTACTTACAGAATATTAGTCAGTAATTTTCACATTAATTTTAAAGGTGACAACAGTTCGAGCCTAGGGCTGTGTGATATTTAAATCGAACGGTTGATATTTTCAAATATCAAAACATCGATATCGAAATGTTTGATCGATATATCCATATTCTTTTCTCTCTTTCGTATTTCTATATTTTCGATTTTTGATATTGTTTATATTTCGATATTGCTGTATTTTTCAATATTTCGAACAAGTTTCGATAGTTTGTCGATATCGATTATCTATATTTAAATTCGGATATCGCAAAGCCCTATCGAACCCTTCGGAAATGAAGTTTTTGGCTATGGACCTGATTAGGGATGCACACGAGACAAGACGAGACATAATTTTTGTTACGAAATTCGAGACGAGACAGAGCTCTTCCAATAGAAACGGATCCAGTTTTCGAGACAATACATAACTTTCGCGGCACCTTTTCGAGAGGAGACAATCTCAAATCTTTTCTCTTGCGCATCCCTAGACTTGATCACGAGTTCTCAAAAAAAAAAAAAAAATTGTTAATGAGAAATAACATCTAAATACAATATCGGTAGCTAAAACATTTTTGTTTTCATTCTTCAGTAATGCATTGTTATTAATCTCAGTATTTTATAGTGTATTCTTAAGCTTAAGGTGATGTATAATTAAATTTTGAATTCAGTTAACTTATTTTGTTTCTTAGATTGTTTTCAAAATGTATGTACAAACGTTTATTTTCATTTTTGAGTGTTTAAAGTGACGTATAGTTATTAAACATAGTATTTAATATTGTACTCTTAACGTGAAAGTGATATACAGTTAACTTTAGAATTCAGTTAACATTTTTCTTTCTGAAATTGCTTTAAAAAGTATGTAAAAACGTTTTTTTTTCTTTTCTTTCTTGAGTGCTAAAAGTGATGAAAAGTTATTAAGCTTACTACTTTATATTGTATTCTTAACCCTAAACTGATACACAGTGCGTTTTTGAATAAATTATGTCAAGTTATTTGAGTGACGAACACTGATAGAAAATCCTGACTATTACTGGAACGTTTTGATTTTAAGGTGAGGACTACTGGTGCAAGGATTTTAAAATATTGTTTTTCCTTCTACTCCTTTTTGAATTCTGACTACATGGTCATTATAGGAAGGATCAGTGAGTCTTTCCAACTACGGTATAGCTCCGACAGATTCACAATGCTCAGAGAAAAGACAAAATAGTATGTTTTCAACCTTAAAGTGAGAACCACTGGCGTTTTTACCCTGCTATGCAAAAGTAAGTGAGTACTCCAATGGGGTTCCAATGCGGTCCCTAATTTCTGCATTTTAGATATATGGAAATACATGTCTCTAAAATGTAAAGAACTGATTTTTTTTAAACTGAAAACTGCAATTCGGTAAGCCTTATGGATACCGAGATATGGGAAAATAAAGAGAGATACTATAGGTATGTGGGTCTTGCATACTTGACGCTACAACTCGGAAAATGAATTAAAATATGACTAACGGCCATCAAGATGATGTCAAATAAAGGGGGACCAACACAGTTAAGGGGTTTTCGTGTTAGATTTCGCTAGAATTTCCGAAATCGTTCATGGACAGTTAATAAACACCAGTAGCAATTTCATCTTAAAGTAATTAGATATATTCATGGGGTGTTAGAACATCATGGAGTCTACCAATATTAAATTTTAAAAACTTTTGAAAATATAATGTGACATTTGTAAACAGTATTTGAAATATGTGTTTACCCAAAACTTCCAGCTAGTACATCTAACATCTGGAGAAACACTGTGAAATAAAAGTGTATGAGATCTTGAAATTTCGGAAACAATTATTGGTCGCAACAAAATTAAATAAGATGGTACTTCTATGGGTTAAATCAGTACCTCAGTACAATTTCGATTGAAAGATTAGTTCAGTCCTAGGTTTTCTTCAGGCAATTCCAAGGGTTCATCGAGCTGTACAAAAGAATGAAAATTCGCTGTCAATATCTAAGATAGTAACCAAGATAAAAGGAATTATATATTTTATGGCGTAAAAATAGTGATCTTTATATATTTGTACTTTTGGGTCTTTCCTATAAGAAAAAAATCAGAAAACTACTATGTATACCTTAATAGACAATTCAATGGGCGGGGACACAGTAGCTTAGTGGTAGGGTGTTTAACTAATCTTTTTTTGCAGAAACTATTGGAGTATTCACTTAACCCATAGAGATACGATCATACTTAACTCCCTATTTAATTTTAAATTAAATAAAAGGAAATATTTCAGTGTAGCGACCCACGATTATGCATTTCAGTCTCAGGGAGATTTTGATTAAAGCAAGTGAATGTTGTTGGCAGAATTGATGGAATGCAAAGGTGGGAGGAAAGAGAGAACCCCGAGAAAACCCACGAATACGATGTCAACTACAAACTGACTTGGCCGCGGATAGAACCAAGAACCCAATACACCAGAGGTAAGCACTCTACCACTAAGCCACTGTGCCCCCGCCAATTTAATTGTCTATTAAGGTATATACGGTTGTTTTCTAAAATTTCTTCTTCTTACAGCAAAGACTCAAAAGTACAAATCCATGTGGGTCTCTATTTTTACGACGTCATAAAATACACAATTCCTTATATCTCGTTTGCTATATTAGATATTGACAAAAAATGTTCACTTTATTTCAGAGCCCGATGAACGCTTGGAATTGTCCAAAGAAAATTTAGAGCTGAATTAATCTTTCGATCGAAATTGTACTGACGAGTCTGCGGTACTCACTTAACCCATAGACGTACCATCTTATTTAACTTTTGTTAGGATCAATAATTGTTTTCTGAAATTTCAAGATCTAATACGCTTTTATTGTATGGTGCCTCTCTAGCTGCTAGATGTACTAGCTGGAAGTTTTAGGTAAATATATATTTCTAATACTCTTTATAAATGTCAAAATATATTTTCCAAAGCTTTTAAAATGTAATCTTGGTAGATCCCATGATGTTCTTAAACTCCATGGAAATACCTAATTACTTTAAGATGAAATTGCTACTGATGCTTATTAACTTTCCGTGGCCGGTTTCGGAAATTTTACCACCTAACACGAAAACCCCATAACTGTATGGATCCTCCCTTTATTTGACAATATCTTGATAGTCATATTTAAATTAATTTTCTAAATTGTACTGTCTAATGTGCAAGCTCCACGTACCTATGGTGTCACTTTTTATTTCATCATATTTCGGTAACTGTTAGGCGTACCGACTTGCGGTTTCGGTAAACACACACCTCTAAGGTTCTTTAAAACGTTATTAAAACATATTTTAGAATGTTTAGAAATGAGAGTTCTGCGAATATTATGGTACCCGAAAACCCCCATCAGGGCGTGTGGGTAGTGTATTTAATTGAAACTACTTTTGAGGTGGTTGTAAGCTCTCGTAATTACGTTTCCGAAACTGCCCATCTAGTACGCAAACCCCACATTTCTATGGTGTCGTTCTTTATTTTCCCATATCTCGATATCCATAAGGCTTACCGAGTTGAGGTTTTCGGTAAACAGATATCAGTTCCTTACATTTTAGAGACATACATTTCCATATATCTAAAAAATACAGACATTAGGTACCCCATGGTACCCCGAACACCATTGGGGTACCCACTTACTTTTGAATGGTAATACATTTTGAGTTGTTGTTCAGCATCAATAAACACCTCATATTTTTTCTACGTGCAACCCAAAAGTCCATACCTGACCGAACAGATTTTTTCCATTTAATCTCAAAAAGGTTAAGATATTTTGTATTGTTAAGTACAACCAAATTAACACACTGAATATAACATTTTAAATATTTTCTGATTTTTGTTGCAGGTATTTCGTGCTTCAAACCAGGATTCTGCTTGAAAGACAGTCAAAAGAAGCAGTGTAGGTTGTGGCTAAAAGTACGTCCTTTCTGAAGACAGACCCAGTTGTACTTACATTATTTTGTACGAATATATAACCCTAATAAAGATACTGTACTACAAATTATTTCTTTCTTCCATAAAATATAATAAAATATTATCTCTGTTTAAAGAAAATGATTGTTAATGTTAAGTCATTTTAATTCTTTTTCTCTGTAATAAGAACATTATCTCTCGCAACATTTTTTATCTTTGTGCTATTGCGATTGGATGAAGTAAAATTCTATACGAAGCACTATTATTTCAGACATGCATTAATAAGTAATGTATTGTTCTGTATGTAAGACAATGTGTATACTGAACATGTCTAGCGAAGGTGTTGTTTTAATACAGAATCTATAACTCAGCTTTTCAGTAGTCAACTTTATTGGGAATCCGAAGAAAGAAGTTAAAAAAAAAAGTTGGACTTGTGTGTGTTCGTGTTGTGTGTGTGTTCGAATTCTGGACTAATCCAAATTATCCAGAGAAATCATTATATATTTCTTTGTTGCTATTTCAGATGTATCCTTTATCCAAGTCGTATGAAACGGAGACTTCATACATCGCTATACTTTCTATGAACTATGTTCCGTATTTACTTAATCACTTTGTAACTTTCTCTAGTGTTGACAAGACCGCAGGTGTCAATCGAATAGTTTAGTGTTTCACTCATGTCACCTTGTGACTAAGGTACGTCCTGTCGGTATATATATGGTACTGGGTTCAATTAGCGATAAAATACATTTTTAGCGTTAAACAAATGCAAAAATCTACACGAAATGAGATACCGTGATCTCTGACTTACGGATAACACCAAGCAACTAATGGTACTGAGTGTGATTGAGTTTACTAATTACTATTTGGCTAAAATCAGTGTTCCTTTATCTATAGTTCTTTTCGTGCTTTGAATTGCAAAGTTTGAAATAACCGTTTTAAATTGTGTATATATATCTTCCGAGTAATTCTGAGAATCATTGCTCTTTCTTTAAGCAATGTATGAGACTGTTAAATTGCTCGTTGCTTAAAATGTTGCACTAAGAAGGATGCATCCAGGAAAGTCCAGATTTGCAGAACGTCTATAGCAGGGAAGAATAAATATGTTTAGTCGATGGCTGCACAACGCCTCCGCTGTCACCACGTTGTCACACAGCGAATACAGCGAACGTTTAAGAGTATTCTGCACTTACTATTAGGTATCGGCCTGGGAACTTTGGCGCATCTACCCAGTCTCCTTCTTGGTGTTGCATTTTTAATAGCGAGTACTGAGTAGGAATCATCTTGTAAGCGAATACGTTTTCGGCTGACACTACATTTTTAATTATTGCGACATTAAAAAAAAAAAGAAAGAAAAAAAAAGAAAAGACATAACTTACCTGTTAATTAAAATGTACAGAGAAGTTATTTCTGGAAAATTCTATTCAGGCCTCTTGTGGTAACAACTGCACTTTAGAAGAAGATACTATTAAGGAAAGAAATGAGGTAAACTAATCTTTATATCGTACAAGCAATGGATGATAACAGCTTAATAAATGATTGTACGTAAATCTTGTTTGAGTTTGAATATAGGATTGTATAAGGCTGTGCATTTTGCATTATTATTGATGTGCTGCAACTAACTAACTGCAAACCATATGATAAATTCTTACAGTAATATTGATTTACTCTGTATGGAAACGAAAATAGTTTAATATATGGTTAACCTCCTTTGTGCCCATAATTTTAAAATTAACGCTTGTGTCACTTTTCAACACTTGGCTTTGCAGTAGCTTTCCAACGAATTAGCAGGAAGCCCAAACTTATAGGACACCCTGCAGGTAAATACATTTCTTTGGACAGTTTCACTGCTCCAAACTAAGATTTGAAAAGTGTAGTATTGTTAATTTTATTATTATTGGCACAAAGGAGATCAACCATATTTTAAGCTATTTTTGTTTTCATACAGAGTAAAACAATATTTGACAACATTACAGTAAGAATGTATCATGCACTTTGCAGTATGTTGCAGCACTTTAATAATGGTGCACTATACGTACACTCTAGATCCTGCATATGTCCGATCCATACATTACAAGAAGGCAATACGTATTCGATACAGGTAAAATCTGTATATTTCATATGGACAACCTATTAGCTATATACATCCGATCTATACATTACATATGGCCAACCTGTACGCGACATACGTATAATCTATATGCTGCATGCAGACAGTCTGTAAGCTACATATATGCACTCTGTATGGTGCATACGGATATTCTGTATGCTGTATCTGGACAAGCTGTGTGCGACATAAGGAAAATCTGTATAATACATACGTACAATACGTATACTGTATCTAGTCGTACGTATGGGGCACAAGTACAATATAGATGCTGTCTCGGGGTTGAACGCAAGAAACATACGTACAGAACGTATATTGCATACTTCTTGAAATCATGCTCCGTCCTGATAGTCAGTGTATGTCGTCATTATTAACCCACATGCTACATACGACCCTGACGTCACAAAGCTAGATATCACCTCCGTATATATTTGTTACTGCAGATGACGTCACACGAATGACGTCATTGCACTTATGCAGACAGTACGTATAATACATACTTTTTCAGCTATACGTTTGCTGCAGGATGTTATATACGGTTGTACGTTAAGTCCAGAAACTACAGGAATTACGAATGTAACCTACGTTTTTAAGTATGCCACCTACAATTTTTTTTCTCAGTGTGGGTTTCCTTGGGTTCTTCCGTTTCCTCCCGCTTTCTTCATTCCATCTTTCCATTCGTATCTCAACATCACCGTCTCTTTTAGCCCACCTGGCATGATCATGGTCATGTCGTTTTCATTTATTAAAAGTTTGAATTTATCTCAAACTATTTTTAAGTTTTGTGAGAAAAATTAACTTTGAGTATGGTTTATAATAATATTATATTACATTTTCTCTTTCATGAAAGTCAAGCAAATATAATTACTTCCTTGTGTCTACTTCTATAATTATTTCTTTTCCCACCAACAGCTGGAACAAAATATGTATTTTACAATTTTTAATGGTTTTAATTAAAGTTAAAAATACATAACAATAATTTGATCCAGTAAAATCACTTCAACTACAACATCCTTTTAAAAGGCTATACATTATTTGCCTTTAAAGACTATACTAATATTTTCCTTTCACGATTTTCTGTCTCTCCTCATGAATACTTTAATAGAAGCACAATTCAATATTTGTTTCTCATAACACCTGCAGAGTTTCCAATCCTCCAGTTTTCTAAGAAAATTCTTGATGGAAAATCAATGCATTATTATTTTCAGTCCAAGTTCTTCTGCTTCGAAGGAAAGAAACTGTGAGGAAATTCTGACGCAATATCAACCTCTTGTATCTCGTTGCGTAACGTATTGTTCATGAGTAAGAGCTGTCCATTATACAATTTTCTTTCATTGAAATATAAATCTTTAATCTCGTAAAATAATGAAAAATACTAAGAAAGCAGAAAGTTCATCTCCGCAGAGACCAAAGTTATATTTTAATTCCTTATCGTCACGAACCTACAACATAACATGAAATTCAAATTTTTACCTAGGAATATTCTTATACCAGGCTTCGAATCCAGGGTCTTCCGCACCAGAAGTTAGAAAAATTACAATTTAACAATGATAAAGGAAGATCCTCCTTATTGGTATAGTAACCATCGCCTGCGCCTTTAGTAGTCGCAAAAGATTTAGTGTTTCATCAACAAATACGAAACTTTTATTTTCTTTTGCATTCAACAAAATTTAGGAATAAGAAATAGTAATAGTAATAGTAATTATTATTATAAAAAGAAGTAAATTTTATGAGTACTTGTATACATACAAAAATGCAATAAAATTTAATTTATGTTGCACTCATTTCTAAAAGAACTAGCCATGTTCGATTTCCGGTAAGGAAGCATTGAAATTTGAATGCATCATGGTGGTTCATCTTCATGTAGCGGACTCATCGTTGGGGAGGGAATGGAGCTGAGAGACCGGCTTCATTTAACATTACTTATTATTCTGCATGCCCTCTTAGGTGTGACTACCTGTACCACATTCATGGATGGTTGGTGGGAAACTTGACAGATGATGAACAGTGAACGTATTCATCTGACAAGGGTGAATATGCAGCATTCCATCTTAGTATTTGTGTGAGTCCATTGTTTTGTTTATGTTCTGTAAGGGAGCACGGTGGCTCAGGAGTAGAGCGTTCACCTCTAATGCGTGTAGTCTCTGGTTCGATCTCCGGACAAGTCACTTTGTAGTGGACAACATTGTGCCCATAGATTTTTCCGGGATACTCCTTTTTCCTCCCACATTCTCATTCCACCAATTTTCCTACCATCATTCACTTGTCTTAATCATTCGTCTCCCTTAGCCCAAAAGATATGAGCTCTGAACCGAAAACCCCAGTCATCACATTATTTACCAAACCTTTCAAAAACACCTTATATTCGTAACGGTGGTCTGAAGCCAACGCCTGCACATCGTCACTTGGCATCTATTGTTGATATCAAGTTAAGCCAGCATATTTAGCCTTGTCTTAGCGATACTTTACTTTTATAGAAGAATTGAAATCTCCGATAGTTCGTAAGCCGCCTTCTATTTAACTGAAATCGGATATGGTGAATGACGAACTGATGAATATTAAGTGTGTGTTAATTGGCTCACGACAAGGAAAAGTTAATATTAAACGTTAATTTTTCCAACTATTTCGCTTTTACATTTGAATTGTAACGACTTAGATTGTCATTTTGAGGAATTAAAACAACTGGTATCTGATCATTCACCAGGTGTTATCTGCTTGTAGAAAAATCATTTTCAGCATATTCAGTCATAAGTTTTTATCTTGTTACACGATTTATAGATGAGTTGAACATTCTGATGGTAGCGCTGCTGGCGGCGTAGCGATCCTCTGTGACTTTTTTCCGGCTATTACTTAACCTTGCATTTGCACGCAAGCATTTCCGGTTCATATCTTCTTCCCTCGTCCGATCGCCAACTGTTTGCTCTTTATTTCTCATACTGAAGTCTTTTTGGTATCCGATTTAATTCAGCTTTACAGTCAACTTCAGTCTCCTATTTTGTTTGTCAAAAATATGACTGCGTGTCATTACCGATAAGGCTCTATTCGAACGGACTATCATGGCCATTATCTGACGGAATTCCTCGATGAGAGTGAGATGGTTGTCCGTAATGACAGTAGTCCTATTCACTTGTTTACTGGATCCAGTTTCTACTCATGCATTGATCTCTCCCTGAGTAGTGTTTCACTTGTTGTCTCCCTCACATGGAGAGCGCATCCTGATTTTTGTGGCAGTGACCACAAAAGGCCTCCCTATTACTATTTTTTGCCATCTTTAACGCTTCAACTTTAATCGTGCTGATTGGCCAAAATTTCGCGAGCTCAATGAATTTCATTCTCCTGAAGACTTACCCGTATGTGCAACTGTAGTCCTATTTGAGCAGACTGTGATCGACACTACCAACAAGTCCATTCCAGAATGAGAGGCGATGGTACAGGATTGTGAGGACCTTGATGGTCTACGAAAATCCGTAAGGCTATCCTAGCGTCGACGCGTAGTATTTGGTTGGAGGAGACGTTTCCACCTCGAAGACATGTGGCTCTGGTGCTTCTAATCTGAAAACCAGAGAAAATGCAACAATATCCACGAGTTACTAACTCATTCCTCTTACAAATTATGTTTATAAGCTTCTTGAGCGATGGGAAATAAATTCTTCCTTTGGTATTTAGAATTAAATTCTCTGTTTTGAGGAAGTTTCAGCGTGGCTTTGGCTCCTTCCGATCCACTACAAATAACTTTGCTAACTTCAGACCAGATTTAAGAAGTCTTCTTCCATATTCAGCATCTTGTTGCTTTTTTTTTTTTTTTTTTTATTTGCAAAAGGATTATGACAAAAATTAATATTACGAAATTTTGAAACAACAATATGACTGGAATATTCATGGTCACGTGGTAACATTTTAAAATATACTTCCTGGATGAACGTTATTTCAAGGTGTGTGTGGGCGCTAGTCTTTGAGAGCGATTTCCAGGTCTCCGTCAACAGGGCTCTAGCTCATGTCTAAGCCCACGTGTCTGTACTATTCTATGTTGACGATATAGTTATTTATTGCCGTTCCAATATCTTCGCAAATTTACTGGATATCTTCAACTTACTTTAAATCGTCTTGTTCGCTAGTCGAACAAGATTAGATTTCGGTTTACAACTCAGTATGTAAACTTCTGCCGCGAACGAACTTGAATTGGTATTCTGGACTTTTATCTTTCTAGTACCTGTCTCTCACTTGGTGACAGGATTTGATTTCTGGATTTGACCTTTGATCGTCGCTTCAGTTGGGTACCATAAATTCTTGCATCCGAGCTATGAACTTACTTAGGGAGCTTTCCCGCCGCACCTGGGGTGCTGATCGTGTTGTTTTACAGCGATTATATCGTAGTCTAAATCAATCCAAAACAGATTTTGCTTATATTACTTATTCATCTGCTCATTGCTCTCTGCTGAAATAATTGAAATACAATCCTCTGAAATAACGTCTTCGTGATCTACTATGCACAGTATAGTCTTTCTCAGAAATGCTACATTCAAAGCGTATTGACATCCTAAATGAAATTATTAAAGAATATCAGAATAAATATTTGATTGTTCCATTAAAACCTCACATGAGACACACAAAAACTTAACACCTACTGAAAGTAGTGATCAGCAGCAAAAAGTAAATATACATGTATGACAAAAAGTAAAGAATGCGCCTGGTGTATTGAAGAACACATATGGAAAAATTTAAAACACTTCAACATTCACACAACGAATTTCGTACAAGCAAAGAGAAGAAAACGCGAAAACATTATTAACGACGAATTTTAAACTTATCAATGTAAGCATAACAAAGAAGTACCCAAAAAATTTTCACAAAGATATACCCTCATCGGCACATCATGTACTTAGAATTTTTATATGGCATTTATAGTAAATTCCAGTAAAGTCAAAACATTAAGTTACTAAATCAATCGGGAACTTCGTGCTATCGAACACTATGATTGCTCATTCAGGAAACAGTTGATATTCGTCTAAATTATCTTTCACAACTTGAAAAATCCTCTTGGAAATAAAACAATTGAATAATCGAGTAGGAGGGAAGATAAACGGGCCCTCGGATTTTCCGTTCAAAATTGATCACAACGTCTTCCTTAGGTCCCAAATAGTGTTTCCTGAAACTTTCAGACCGCGGAAACTTCAGAAAGGTGCCCAAAATTACTATAGAATTTACCAGATATGGGCAGGGAAGATAAACGGGCCCTCAGATTTTCGGTTCAAAATTCCTCACAACATCTTCCTCAAGTCCCAAACAGTGTTTCCTGAAAATTTCAGACCGCGGAAACTTCAAAAAGATGCCCAAAATTACTACAGAATTTACCAGTATGGGCAGGGAAGATAAACGGGCCTTCAGAGTTTCGGTTCAAAATTGATCACAACGTCTTCCCTTGGTCCCAAATAGTGTTTCCTGAATATTTTAGACTGCGGAAACTTCAGAAAGGTGCCCAAAATTGCAATAGAATTTACCAGATATGGGCAATGAAGATAAACGGGCCGTCGGATTTTCGGTTCAAAATTCCTACGAACATCTTCCTTAGGTCCCAAACAGTGTTCCCTGAAAATTTCAGACCGCGGAAACTTTAGAAAGGTGCCCAAAATTACTATAGAATTTACAAGATATGGACTGGGAAGATAAACGGGCCCTCGGATTTTCGGTTCAAAATTGATCATATCTTCCTTAGGTCCCCCGCGGTCTGAAATTTTAAGGAAACACTATTTGGAACCTAAGGAAGATGTGACCAATTTTGAACCGAAAATCCGAGGGCCCGTTTATCTTCAAAGTAGTGCTCTCAACGGGTCGGGTCGGGTCGGGTTGAAGACCGACCCGACCCGACCCATGACTGGAATTGACTGACTCGCCCCGTGATCCGACGTGATTGACCTGACCCGACCCGAGCTGACTCGATCCGAAAATTTAAAAATACAGTATGATAATTAGTTGTAAAGTATTAATTTTATTTCATATCTTTCAGCTGTAACGTTCCTATTTAGATAGGAGCTCGTTACTCGGTACGGGACTCCCACCAGTGAAGACCCGCCACATGTGAGAAAGAATATATATATATTTTCAAATTAAGAATAGTTACCAAAAATCCTAAGGACCACCATATATTGGTTAATTATAAATACCATATAACCTTCCTAAAAATTAGGCCAATCGCAAAACCACAAATAGGTCAAGGATTTTGATATTTGTTTCGTTAAGTAATAAGTCAATGATTTAGGAAGCTCTTCTTTATAACAAAATCAATCGAAAATTACAAATTTCTTAACAAGACATTAAACTCGCTGATACTGATTGGACACATTAAATCAAATGCCAGAGAAATTAATATGAGTCCCAATAAATCTCAACTTAATAGTGTTCTACGACAACCTAAAAAGATTTGGATAATTGTACCGAGTTTTCAAATATATATCATATATACATCGAATACAGGAAGTTACAAGTATGGCTAACACACAACCATCTATATCCCATTTAATCAAACAGTTAAGTTTCCATTAGAACATATATGAATTTGATTTAAATTTAAGAAAATTATTATAGAACTCACCAGAATATTAAATAAATAACAATCCACACCTTAGAATGTCAAATTGAACTCACTTGTAATATACACACAACTCTAATATAATAATTTACTAATTTTCGATAAATAGAGCTTACTATTTCAAGGTTTTACCGAGTACATTTCCAGCACACATCTAATGAGGATAACTCAAGTGCTGGGTGAAGTTACAAAAATCGCCACTAGAGGCGCTATATTCAAAATCTGACAAACGAAACTGGTTTATCGAAGACTCGAAATAGAATGAATTTATATATTATTTTACAACTTTTTTTTTTTTTGGTAACTAACAGAGTGACATGTTACACAGCGCAACAAATGAAATTCAAACAATTCGCACCCTGGGTCTTGGTCATCAATACTGCGTCTTATTCTTTGTGTTGCAGTCAAGTCTTGGTCCTGCACTTCGTAGTCTTGGTTGTCTTTCTATACAAGAGCCAAGGATGCTCGCTCATCGGTTCAAATGAAGAATAAGTGTGATTTTGATTATGGTGTTTCATACTATACGGAAAGCAAGAAAATACGCTCATCGCTAATTGGTGGTCACCAAAACAAGGCCAAGAGCAAGATTACTATGCACTTCGTCTTGCATATCTAATCTTTATCTTGTTCTCGTATCGATGTCCTTGGGCGTGGTGAAATAAAATGAAATATTCAGTTTAAGGTCCCTCGATTCTGCACCGAGGCTAAGAAATATGGTGACCATGAGAAATGAATGAAATAGTGGAATGAAGAAAGTGGGAGGAAACAAGAATACCCCGAGAAAACTCACTACATGGCGTTTCTCCACCACAAAGCCCACTTAGCACAAGCTGGGATCGAACCATGGACACCATGCTCCAGAGATGGATTCTCTACCACTGAGCCACTGCGGCCCTGCTTGGGCTTGGTCGTCCATATCCAATCTTTCTTTTGGCTTTGCTAAAACAACTTCTAGTTTTGTTCTAAATGGAGAATCCATATTGGCGTAGATATTAATATTACAGTCGATTGGTAAAATCAATCTTCCACATTTAAAAATCAAAGTACACACAATTACAAAAATAAGCATTTACCATAAAAACACTAGCTGCAAGTCTTCAAAATAGATATATGGTTTCTATAAAATCAATTGAAAATTGCTATTTTTAATTAGGCAGCTAGTGGAAAACAGCAGCTTTCGACTCCAGCCGAGTTTAAGCTCAACCTAAACTCAATTGACCAAAGTGAACTGATCCGACTGACCCGACCCGAGCTGAACCGACTCACGCGACCCGTAACCCGACTCGGATCGGGTCGGCTCACGGGACGGGTCGGGTCAACCCGACCCGTTTGAGACCACAACTTCCCAGTCCACATCTGGTAAATTCTGTAGTAATTTTGGGCACCTTTCTAAAGTTTCCGCGGTCTGAAAGTTTCAGGAAACACTGTTTGGGACCTAAGGAAGACGTTGTGATCAATTTTGAACCGAAAATCTGAGGGCCCGTTTATCTTCCCTGTCCATATCTGGTAAATTCTATAGTAATTTTGGGCACCTTTCTGAAATTTCCGCGGTCTGAAATTTTCAGGAAACACTATTTGGGACCTAAGGAACACGCTGTGATCAATTTTGAACCGAAAATCTGAGGGCCCGTTTATCTTCCCTGCCCATATCTGGTAAATTCTATAGTAATTTTGGGCACCTTTCTGAAGTTTCCGCGGTCTGAAATTTTCAGGAAACACTATTTGGGACCTAAGTAAGACGTGATCAATTTTGAACCGAAAGTCTGAGGGCCCGTTTATCTTCCCTGCCCATATCTGGTAAATTCTTTAGTAATTTTGGGCACTTTTCTGAAGTTTCCGCGGTCTGAAATTTGCAGGAAACACTATTTGGGACCTAAGGAAGCCGTTGTGATCAATTTTGAACGGATAATCCGAGGACCCGTTTATCTTCCCTCCTACCGAATAATCATATTGAATATATACTTGTCAGTATTTACAAGTACTCTATTCCAACCAAAAATAATAGTAAAATAAATCTTAATTTTATTTATATCAATCCAGGTGTTTCTATGTCTGTTGGTATCCTTTTTATCCAGTTACAAAATTTCAAAAATATTAAAAAGAATGAAATAAAATAATCTTCATTTTTTTTCAGAACTATTGCCGAAAGATTCTGAAGAAATTAATACATTAAATATTTAAGAGACCACATTTAGATGCCAACATTACACAGTAGAATGTTCAAAACGCGCTTGACGTCTACGCTAACTGTTGAATTGATTCTGACGTTCGTTTGATTTCCAGTGAAATGAAATTAATGATTACGTATATACGAGGGCTGATCAACAAAGACTGAGACTGATTATTGTACCGCAGTTTCCTTTGTTGAAGAATGCCGGCACGTTTGATAGAAGAGTTGTGTTCAAGAACGCCGATTTCTCTGTAAATTTTTGGGGCCCATTCAAATGCAGAAGGTATATATATATATATATATATATATATATATATATATATATATGAGGATTTTAAGACAAATTGCGTTCAAATTATGCCAAATATTGTATATTCATAAATACAATAGGGGGCCAACATCAGCTTTGTGGGTCCCGGGTCCCCCGGCTCCCCATTATCGGTGCCCTTGGTTGTGTTTCGTGTATACTCTCACTAGGGGGAAGCATTGTCGTATCGGTAGGTTGGGAGTAATCCGCTGTATTTTAGACACTGCTTCCATTTCGCCTCACAACGTGTTGTATACAGTGTTTCTTTCAGAAACAATTTTCCGGGGGACCACTACTTATACTATTCTATTTATTATTATATTATAAACATATTATTTTTGCTCTTCTCCAGGGGACACTTTCAGAGCTCCGGGGGGCAGTGCACCCAGAAAGAGGTCTGGAAGAAACACGGGCTGTGTATATGCATACAATGTAGGTTACACGAGAAGAACAGTATAGAGCAATAGAGTTTTGTTTTCGCTTGAACCATACAGCTTCTGAAACATACGAAAAGCTCAAGCAAGCTTACGGTGAAAGTGCATTAGCTCGAGCATTAGTGTTGGGTACCACAACAGTTGTGGTATCCATCGGACGCAAACGCGGGACATATGGAGGTGATCATGCATTATTGAAAAAGCATCATATGAAATTCCCAAAACTTCACTTAGTTTACGTAATGTTATCCTTCGATCCTGGCGGATAATCACAGCAGCAGTATTGATGTTTCTGTCACAGCAGAGGCCAAAACACCAGGTCCATCTTGCTTAACGCATAAAACTTGGCCTTTGAATTCTTTGAACCACCGAAATACTGTTGCTCGAGGTAATGCACTTTTACCGTAAGCTTGGTTAAGCTTTTCGTGTGTTTCAAAAGCTGTACGGTTCAAGCGAAAACAAAACTTTATTTCTCCACACTGTTATTCTCGTGTAACCTCCATTGTATGCATATACATAGCACCTTCTGTGGCGAAATGGGAGCAGTGTCTAAAACACAGCAGATTACTCCAAACCTACCGATATGACAATGCTGCCACCTAGTGAGAGTATACATGAAACACAACACTTTCAACTATCAAACGTACCGTCGTTTGGCAACAAAGGAAACTGCGGTACAATAATCAGTTTTCGTTGGTCAGCACTCGTATATCATGGAGTTCAATCGAGCTCATCCAATTTGGATTAAACTTGGTATGATGATAGACCTTGACCTGATATACAAAGTTATGAAATATTAGGTATTTGGATTCTAAAGTGCCTAGGTATATGCAAAAATCAAAATCAAATGAAAGATTGTTGTTTACAACTATGCGTAAGCGTTGCTGGTAACCACGAGCACGTTCGGCTAGAAGAGTGGAACGAGAAAACTCAATTTGTTTGCTTGTATTTCTGATAGTGTGGAAAAGTTGCCTTTTGATGAGAAAAAGAAAAAAATTGAATTTTAGGGTAATTGGAGCATGCTTTAAGGTTTCGCGAGTACAAGAGATTCATTAATTTGGCATTTCTGGTTTTCTTTCAACCTCTTTCACTCTTCTATTTGTACTATAAAAGACTTTGACCATACTTTTTATGTCTTTTTTATTCAAGAAACAAATTTTGGAAGGGCGGAAAAAGACGCAATGAAGTAATAATTCTATACATTCATTTTTCGGTTTAAAAAACCTATTTTTTTAACACATCTGTTGCTTATGATCTTTTTAATCTCACCATAAATTTAAACGTCTCGTCCTGCTCTCCCCTCAAATGTTTCTTTCTTCAATAAGAATACATCAGTGCAAATAAGGTTTTTTTTATAGTGCAAATACAAAAGTGAGTAGGCTGACATAGAACAAGAAATGTCAAATTTATGAAACTTTATCGTACTCGCAGTGTTTCAAACCATTTTATTTTTGTCTTTTTCACGTCAAAAACAATAATACGCAGTTATAAATTTAAAAAATTGTGCTTTTTCCATCCTATCCCTCTATCGGTCAGTATTGTAATCCAAAAAGTATATTTTAGATATTGAGAGAGATTTGACCAATCATATAAGTGCAAGATGACTCTTAATAAAAACTATTGCGCTAATTCAGATATAATAGGTTATCATTCCACCTGGCATTTACATCCTCTGCAAACTTCTTTAAGTGCTCCCTTAAAGGAATTACAAACTAACACAAGCACTACAAAAACCTTTGGACAGAAAACATATTATTTAAAGAAGACACATCCTTATCTAATTAACCGTACTTAACCACAATCGAACACACCAACAAAGAAGCATATTGAGATGACGGAGAATATTTACAAATTATTGAAGCAATATTATGTGAGATTATAGACTAAACCAGGGGTGCGGAACTTTTTCTTTTATTTTAAAGATCTCCATTGAACATGCTCATTTCTCAAGAAGGTATGATAGTTTTAAATAGAGATAGTTTTTATGATAGTTTTAAATAATTTTAACCTACTTTTGTGGTTATTTTACAGTTAACTTACATTAATAATATACTTGAAAATTATAAATCTACGTATATAACATAACACTATATTATTTGATATATGTAACTTCAGAATCACACTTCTTGTATATTTCATGTGCCATGTATAATCGAACTTTATGACTCGGAAAACCATGGGTTTCCCACCCACCTCTGGTCCAAACAATCAAGAAGAAAGAAGAATACTTTTTAAAGTGATTCATGGAAATTTTAAGCGTTGAAGCCATGAAGCTTGACAAATAATTTTCCCTTTTTCGCAATGCTTCTAAACAATTCTTTTGAAGTAAACTTCAATTCTATGAGTGAAAATTTTTGCATATTACAAGCTGCCTTCAAACAAAAGCATATCATAAAGAAATCAGCTTCTATGGCAACTGACGTTTACAAGCAAAAGTAACCATCTTCCATAGTATTACTAATTAAAGTTTAATATAGGCTGTAATCACCAATAATTGTACACTAGAAATTTGTACATTATACATCCACTATTCATATTAAATCCGGTTAGAAATCAAAAGGTCCAAGAAAAAAACGAAAGCGATAAAGGAACGACTGTGGAATGCTGATTAGGAAAGCAAAAAACACAGAATAACTTTTGTACTCCTGCCTTTTCATGGGAATGGAGTGAGATCTGGATATTATTTTTCTGATCTTGTCTGAATCTGGGAGGAAAATCACAATGTAAGATACCTACACTGGAACACCTAGGGATGGAGGCGGTTGGCCTCCCTGGGAGCCTCGAAGAAAGGCTGGTTCTAAAATTGCCATAAAACAGGTTTCTTTTTTACACAAAAAATACTAAGAGAGAGACAGAAAGGGAAGACATCTTTTCATTTGTGTATGAGTAAATAGATTTAGTTCACTTTCAAGTTTGATCTTAAGGAAAAATGGACGAGTAACTACAAATATAAGGATCTTCAGAACGAATCTAGTAGTAGTGCAGTAATGAACAGCTAAGTGAATTATTTTGCTAAAACTTTACATTCAAACCTATTATTAATAAAAGAAAAACGATATAAAACACATTAAGAAAATCTATCAAGCAGTTTTTTAAGCATATCCATCTATCTTTAGTGTGCTTCAGTATTGCTGATGCATACTGTGCCTTACTTTGATGCACTTCATGTTATATGTTCACTTAAAACAGTGCAAACTTCCTTTCTCTTCCTTAGTCCTTTATCTACACGAGAAATTTTGCTTCTTATTTCTGAAGCACCGGCTGCAGTTTACAACTCAAGATTTTCCCAAATATGTGCGGTCCGAGCAGTGAACTTCAGTGGACATGCTCGATTTATGTGTTTGTTCTTGTGATATAATGCTGACACGAAAAACCCTATCGGATTGATGCTTGAGTGGACGATCCAGAATGTCAGGAAGACATTTACCCTTTCAAGTACTATAAGTAAGTAGTAGTAGTTCCAAGTAAATGGTGGCCTAAAGAACGAGAAAGAGCTCTACTACGTTCGATGGATTATCGAGTTAGAAAAAAATGAAAGGTCGATAGCCTTTAAACGATTCTTTTTCAACTTCTTTGTTTTTTTCTTTTTATTATTATTATTACGCTTTAACGTGAATCCTTCCTTAGTTTCGTAGAACTCTTTATCCGGAGGCTCGTGAGGTTCACACAGACATCCACATACATAAGATCGATCATCACTTCCCGTTTTTTTCTCTTCTTTCTTTTTTGAATTATGTAGGAGGAAATTCCGTTCTTCTTTTTCTTCTCATTATTCCTTTCTTTTTTTCTCTCTCTACTTTTGCATCACGATCTTTCACGAATGTCTTGGTATGTTCAAATGCTCTTCTTCTAGAGACATTCGGATAGCCTTAAAGGTGGAAGTTCACTAAATCAGATTTCTTTTACAGAACCCTCACAATCTTTTCTGTATTCTACGCGATGAAAAGTTCTAGCCCGCTTATCTAGCAGTTAGTAGGGCTATTAAGCCAGTAGAGCAGGGATAGAATTACCTGTTAATTTCCCCTGCGGCTCATAAAAGGCACATAGAAAAGTGAAAATTAAAATACTGGTATGAGCAGATAAATTGAGAATTGGAATTGACAAACCGCATAGGGTTACTGCACCGGTTTTTGGATTCCCTCCCGTAGTCGGACATTTTGATACCTTAATAATAAGTACTATGCTTCACAAATATGTCTGGAAAAAATATCAGATTGGATATTCTTTCTGTGTTTATTTCAATTTTATCAACCATGAACAGTTTCATTTTCAGGAAGAAAAATGAAGCAAATTACCAAACTATTGAGTTTCCAAAATGGCTGAAAAATATTAAGTGTGTTACGTTGCACATCCTCATAATTAATATAATAATCTTTTTACTTTATCATATTGTTATGAAGTAATATTCTTTCCTAGTATTTTAGATACGGTATATTTATTGAACATCATAAAAATAGTGAATACTTAAAAATGGAAGCCATAAAATAAATTACAACTTCTTGATTAAAGAATTTGTTGCAATTCCAATAGTCGAGCAGATTTGGCCGACCACAGGTGTTTTGCGTTGATTTTTATTTCCATGTTAAACTTACATTTTATTTAAGTAAATGCTATAGTAAAAGATTCAACATGTTAAAATAATAAATAATTCATCTTAACAATTGTCGCATACCTAAAATTGTTAGTATCCGACTACTGGTACTATGGTGCCTGTTGTGGGCCATATCATTACTTCATGGGTTTTATTTGAAGCTAGTGATTCTCGATCTGTAAGGTGTCCCTCTTAAAACGTAAAAGTGTCCTCGGTCGATATGATAAAATATGAATCACAATATGTCCGTTTCCATAAAATATCGATAAATACGACCATTAGATTTTGTATAGAGATTAGCAGAAAATGTGTAGAGTTACTTTCTTTCAAGAATGCTATAAACGTGGAATATGAATAAAACTATGAAATGTGATTACGAAAATGAGATCCAACAGAAAATTGTTATCACAAACAGGCCTTATTTTTGAATTTAATTAGAATTTTGAAGTGGACATTTCAGATATTGAAGTCTTGTTTACTAATACATACAGTGTTATGGGAGATATAATAGTATAATTATCTAGCAACAGTGAAATATCTACAAAACCAACTGATACAAAGAAGAAGAAAAAGAAGAAGAAAGTGTGATATTAAGTGCTCTAGCTGTTAATGAAATTTTAACTTTCCCACGTACCTTAGTCCAAAGTTTTATTAGAAGGATATTTCTGTTCGTAACTGGAACAGAAACACACTGTTGATTCTATTGCTAAAAGTTATTTGCTAAATACAACAAATTGTACAATCCATGAAAATTACTTCACCAAATGTGGATTCTAATTCACTGACAGTTTGGAGATGTCCAATTTACAACACTTGGAGATTCTGCTCATTCTTCCTTGTAGCAGTCCAATTTCTAATACAACCATTACATTGGCCGACAAAGAGTATATTAACATTAGATCATCAGATCTTGTCATTCCAAAAGCTTATAATTGTCTCTCGCTAGATTTACGCGAACATCGAATTCAGATAATAAGCAAAACAATCGAGCATTGCCTTCAAATCCCAGTACCAAGTCAGCCTGAAACTCTTTTCTTGATATAGATCTCTTTCAAGGAGCACGTCTACTATAACCGAAAAGAAAAGGACGGGCTATCAGAGTTCTAAATGCTATTTCTTCATAAAAATGGAGAGGTCATGTTCAGAAAAAAGATTCTAGAAAGTTTGAAGACGAGAAACGGAATCTCAACGTTAGGAGAAGCAATATTGAAGTAGATGAAAGGTTCAGTTGAGTTGAGTTGATTTTGAATTTAACGTCCCTTTCAGCAGTGAGGCTATATGAAATGTGGACTTACTGGTTAACATGGAATCTAAACCACATAAGCTCTGTAACGCTCGTGCCAGGAATCGAACCCGGATCTCCAACGCCAAAGGCGCATACGGAAACCGCTTAGAAATAGATGAAAGGAAAACAAAAACTGATAAACCTAAAAAAAAACTTAAGCAGAAGAATCCTTGGAATTCAGTAGGAAAAAGAAATGTGATTCAGCGTAAAGAGGGAATTTCTGATGATAGTGTTTATGGTTATAAATCTGAAAAAATAACTTGAAATACTATCAAAATTGTGGAAATTTGGACGTTTATTTCCTAATCCTAATAAGCCTGTGGACAAGAAAAAGGTTTCGAAGAAAGGCTTGTTTTTAGTTATAGCTGTTGATGATGGTGAGGTTACGAACGTGTTTTAGATTGCAAAAGTGCTTGGAGCAAGTAAAGAATACGCTGGAAAATAGGAAGAAACATTTGTTAGACATATCATTACCAGAAAGAACTGGTTATATTTACGGACATTCCAAAAAAATTACGAATACGGATGTTTTCGAATGCGAATACGACGAATGCCTACAGATAGAATTAAACCAAACAAGTGTGGATTTTCTTTGGGTGTATATTTTGAGAGTTATTAATGCTTTGATATTCTGAAAGAAAGTTTTTGGTTTACTTTTATTATGTAAAACCCGGCTCTTCTGAAAAAGTCAAGAACCCCCTAAAACAAATTGTTGACTTCAACACACAATAAGCATACACATTTTTAAAAATTACTTCTTATTATAATATTTTGAGTAATAATTGTTCCAGGTTCGATCTAAATCCCTTTTGAGAATCTGAAAGCTATCAAATAATTTTGTCTAAAAATTTAAATAATAAAAGAAATGTTATAACATTAATGTAATTCTCATTATCAATATCTACGATACATGTTTCGTATTTGATCATAGTTAATACGTTAAATACAGTTATTGTTCCAGATGTACAGTTAGCGACAAAAGTGTTTTCCGTTTGAGGAAATTATTTTCGTAAATAACTTCAAAATTGAAGGAAAATTTGAGTACAGTTTCCAGTAAATTAAAAAGAATGTAAATTTCTGTACGTTCCAGCCATACCATAGTTGTACGCTTCAGCCATACCACCGTTATTTCCAAAATAAATTTTACCAAGGAACTTTGTCGCGGATTTTACAAGTTAGTATTCGGTATTTGCATACATTTTGGGTATATTGACAGGCATTCTAGGAGGACGAGTCAAAAAATTATCTACACTTTTGTCATAACTTTTCTTACATTGCGCACTTTGTCTTCTGTCCTCATATATTTTCTTGTTATACTGTTGTGGTAATGCTGTGAAAGCGTATTCTTAATTCCTCTATTTTTCTTCCTTCTGTTGCAGATATATCATGGCTGCTCCATGAGAAGTTTGCACCAAAGAGGAACAACGAGCAAAACCGATCTCGTCGTGGATGATTTTATGGGCAGAGCCATGACTGATGTTCAAAGCAGATGCTACCTCATCAATAATGATTCGCCTATTAGCCAGAACCTTCTCTCGAGCTTGCTGAATGTTGTTATCTGTAGTGGAGGTTGATGGCCGTCCTGCTCCTTCTTCATGCGTTACACTTGTTCGACCACTTTTAAGCTTTTCGAGCCACAAAAACACAGTTTTACGTCATAGTGCACTTCTCCTATATTGCGATGATAGTCTGCAGTGAATGTCTGACCCTTTGACACCCTCCGACCACAGGAATCGGATCACTGCTCGTTGTTCCTCTTTGGTGCAAACGTCTAATGGAGCAGCCATGATATATCTGCAACAGGAGAAAGAAAAATGGAGGAATTAAGATCACGCTTTCACAGCATTACCACAACAGTATAACAATAAAATACACGAGGACAGAAGACAAAGTGCACAATGTAAGAAAAGTTATGACAAAAGTGTAGATAATTTTTGACTCACCCTCGTATTATTTTAGTACAGTACACAAATCAAAGTATAGTCTCAAAGTTTCATGCATATTAGCCGAATTACAAATGCTTTTACCAAATAAATAATCCTATCGTGTTCTTTCTACTTCTTAATAATTGTCAGTAGACATACGTTATGACAAAATTACATCAAAAGGGCTTTACACACGCAACTATTTAACAAAATATTACTACTCTTATTAAGGTATACTGTTGCTACTGCTATTACTACTACTACTACTGCTACTACTACTACTACTACTACTACATAAACTAAGATCATGCTTATGGAAGTTTATAAAATTCTGTAAAATATGCATTGAAACTCAAACATTAAAGAAGCATTGTATTTTAAAAATATCATTATACCAGATATTATGTTGTAGTTCCATCTTTTTTTCCATCAAACTTAATAATCCAAAAAGGCTAATTTACTCAATAACAAACCAACCATATTATAACCTGAAAGATTATAAGTCATTTCATAATTAATTGGCTGCATTCCATAAGATATACTTGAATCTGCAAAAGAAAATCTAAAATAAACGTGCTTGAAATACTCTTTAAGATTTTCTTCCAATATAGTATAATTTTTTGTTAAGACATCTTGTGTAGATATTCTAGATACTAGCAATCACCAATCGAGGGAGGTGAGCTTACGATGTTCGTATTGATTTCCATGTCACTCGCTAAAAATGACATATTCTGCAGAATAGTACTAATAAATTTCACTTGAATGACCTTGAAAAGTTTCAATTTAGCTTGTTCATTGTAAAATGGCTACACAGAAAATACAAGCTAGCTTACGATTTATAGTCCCAGAATTCCTTGAAACATCTGAATAGAAAGTCTTCCATAAGAATTTACTAAAATTACTATCCACTACTTCAAAAATTTCTTTTGCAGCTTAATATATGTTCACAAAATTAACTTGTTTTGTATCTACTAATCACGATTTTAAAACAATTCAGTGTTTGAGCTCTTTTGTTAACTTCAGTGCATTTTTGCAGTTATATTGTTGCTACAGTAAAAACAATCGGGGTATTTGCTGCGTATAAAATTGCTGAAATCTCAGTGCGTATAAAGTTGCGTATAAAATTGCCAACTTCCATAAATATATATATATATATATATATATATATATATATATATATATATATATATATATATATATATATATATATATAATATTCGAATTAGGTCAGTACGACTCTCGAACACCAAACGTTTTTATATTGCCTTTTAGTATATTCGGAGTTTACCCGCGAAATCATAGAAACATGTGTAATTAAACATATAATAATCCGCAGGTGTACCGGCAATAAGGGAGCCAAATGGCTGTAGTAGAACAGATGGAAAAAGACCAGATGGGATGTCCTTAATTCCTTGGAAGAAAGGTAAAGCCTTAATTTGGGATTTCACATACACAGACACTTTTGCACCTTCCAACCTTCCTTTCTCTTCAATCCAGGCGGGCAATGCAGCAGGTCGGAAAGAGATAGAGAAAAGAAGAAAATACAACCACCTTATGGAAAAATATCAATTCGTACAAGTTGCAGTTGAATCCGGTGGCTCGTGGGGAAGGGAAGGTCTAAACTTCATAAAGGAAGTAGGAAAACGCATCACACACTTATCCGGTGATGAAAGGGCAACCAGCTTCCTAATCCAAAGAATAAGCATGGCGGTGCAGAGAGGTAATGTAGCCTCAATACTAGGAACCATACCTCCCGGTAAAGCACTGGAGGAGATTTTCTTACTTTAAAATACATATACTTTACATTCTTACTTTAAAATAAAATACCTTAAAATACTTAAACGAAAAAATAGAATGTATATATTGTTATATCTTATTATAGATATTTTAGAATTATCTAATTTTGAGTTAAATAACAGAATTGAAATTTTGTAAACCTCTTTAGTCATAGAATGTGTTAAAATCAACCTGTATAAAAATTGCTTGTAAACTTGATTACTGCATGTAAAACCAAGTGTTTATCAGTAAAAAAAATTTAAAAAATTAATATAGTCGAGTCTTTGTTATTAGATCTAACGACTTTCATAATAATCATCGTCTGTTGAGCTTAAAACGTAAAAATGTTTAAGCTAATTAATACATCTGAATTGGGAGTAAAAGTAATTAATCTAAAAACATTTATTTATTTTGAACTAGAAGAATTTGTAGATCTCAATGTAATTATATAGACAATTAAATCTTCCTCATTTGTACCTCTAAGTTACATATGCACTATTTAAGTTACGTCAAACCTACACATGTGACGTAAACATAAAGTATTACAAAATAACAACACATAACGAAATTTAAAAATAAACCGTAAATATAATGAACAAAATAAAATTTATTCTGGTAAATAAATTACAAATTTTTGTTTGCCACAATTTTCTTCGTATTTTTTCAAAGAATATTTTATTTGAATATCTGATTAAGATTAGGAACTATATTTCCAAGCTTTCGGCATCTTTGGTGATGTTAGCCCGCCACGTATGAGAGTTGACGTCCCTCGGCGATGATATTGCTCTGGGAATTGGAAAGAAAAGAGGGGCCTGGGACCGAGATACCATCCTGGCATTTGCCTTTGTGAATGAAAAACATCTTAGGATAGATAGACTGAAGAAGCTCTTACATCGCTTATCTCCCTAACTTCAGGGATTAGTGAGATACTATTTTTTTTGTATAAAAAAGAAAACTGCTCTACCATTTAAGATATGCATTTAATAATACCTTTCTCACCCTTTACTTTCGTGACAAAAACAGTATTCTATCCCAATTTCATGTTTCTAATAATAATACTATGGTTTAGGTGGTGATAAGCGAGTAATTTTTACCCTAATAGTATACTCATACATCGGATCTTTAATTTTAACGTATATTTGAGTACTTTGTATTTAAACGGTGGACATTTCTCATTTGTTATGAAAGTGAATGTTCAAATGACATGTGGTTTCATCTAGAAGAGATGGATACAGCGTTCTGGGCTTGAAAGCATGCCAGTATTCTCTTTCAGCGGATTAGTTCGCGAAAGTTATTCTTGTTTTAAGTCTGTGAATCCAATATAAATGAAGTTTAATGTATTTAAACAACGATATTTGTCTTCTATTTAACTTGACTGAAAGCATCAAGAATATCAAAACATTTTAGTTTAGGACTTAAAATTATGGTGGTGAAATATTAGATTTTAAAAGAACTGGCAGAATATTCATCCAAACCAGAAGTAACATTACAGATTATTTGTTAGTAGGAAATAGTATTCTAGATGCAAAACTAAACTGAAACAGCAGACCAGCCATGTGCTAACAAGTAATTTAACGATCTATTTTCTGCTTAAGGGAACTTTGCTTTACTGAAGGGAATCTGTCTATACGTATTCTGCTTTACCAGAAAGTCTCATCTAATTGTGTGTTCCAATGTTTATTGAAACTTATTAAATAACTTCATCACAGCCGAAAGTTGTAAGATATTAATACAGAAAACATGACCAGGATACAATGATATAGATATGGTTATTAAAGTAATGAAAAGCATCTGACAAAGTGCAACTTACCACATTAGTTTGACCACCTTTCACCCTCAGAACAGCTTTGATGCGACATGTAATGAAGTCCTAGAAATTGTAAAGTGGGATATTAACCATTTTAGATGCAGTGCTTTACTCAGTTTCGTGAGAGAGGATGGGTGTGGAAAACTGCGCCGAATTCGTGTCTATAAAACGAAACACACAGTCTAATTATGTGATTGGGCGATCCAGGGGAGAGATGTTCAACTTTTTCCCGATGTTCCTCAAACCATGTCACACCTCCAACTGTGAGATTGGGTGCAATATTACCCTGGAATATTGCGTCACTGCCCGGAAACAACATCTAGGCCGTAGAATACTCATAGTTCCCTAAACCTGTGACATAATCACGGACAGTAAAGTGATCGGTAAGCATCAGCACAAGACCCACTGAAAACCAGGTTATTGCGACCAACACTGTTACAGAGCTATTGCTGTGTGTCACGGTTGAACTGAGACACTATGGATCTTACGGTTCTTTCGGACGATTGTTACACATAAAATTACGGTCCGTGATTTAAAATAAGATGACTCATCTTACCATATCACACGTTTTCAGTCATCAGTGGTCCGCGTTGCATGATTGTGGCACCATTCGCGTTGTCGTAAAACGTTATGATCCCTTACACGTGATTTCGCCCGTTCAAATTCGACCCCATATGTTCCAGTCATGTAACTCGTGGCGGACTGTGATTGTCGGCACAGGCTGTAGAAGGTACTGTTTTAGTTCCTTTGTCACTCGCACCGTAGTCGCACAACGGTTCTGAGTAACAATCCGCTTAAATGCTCGGCGGGACCTGTAACTGAAGATTTTCTTACGACCAGTGTTCCTCTTTGTCGATGTGATTTTGCCGTAAGTTTTGTGGACTGTCATAACCTTGAATACTGTTCATAGCAACACATCCAACACTCTTCCCATTTCCGCCGCGTTCGCATCATACAACCCAGCGGCAACAATTTGTCCTCTATGGATATTTGAAATGTGCACTACTGCTTCACCACCTTCTCAATTCAATGCACACTGCCATTCTACTGCTCTTCATGTAGTACAGAGCTTGCCTTAATCACTACAATAGCCCAGTACTGCGGTCGCCGTGTAACCGTTGACGACCCAGATATCTGATGTATTTCTAAATCCAGGTGTTTCCGTTAAACTAATAAGCTTGCTTATATCTAGCAAAAGATATATTTGAGTGCTTCGAGAAATATTAGAAAATATTGGAGAATAATTTCTAATATTGAGTGATTTCCTCCATCTAATCTCCATTCAGTGAGACTAGAAAAACTAAGAATAGCAACTGAGAATGTAAAAATCAAATCACAGTGGAGTCTTAGTCATGAAGTAGAGGAAGTTATCATGCGTAAAGAGAAATGACCCTTCGATTATCGTTCTTTGAAACATGTGTACGAACTTTGTTTATTCGTATGTATCCTTTGTTATGTATTTATGACTTGTACACTTTACACTCACATTATACATCACTTCTATAAAATTCTATTTTATTCAATGATCCTCAACGTCTATAAACATATTTTGCGGGTTAATGACCTCATATTCCAGTTGTTTAGCAAGCAAATAATCAAGACAAACAACTTGAGAAAGGTACGTACATGGTGGTTAGCAAATCAAAATCTATCTTCTCATCTATATTTAAAAAGATGAGTCTTCCTATTGTTTAACTCCTGATTATGTAGATGAAATATTGACTCTTTTCTGTACATATTGCATCTATCTAAATATAAATACGATCGACTTTTCCTCTTTTTACAAGGTCGCATGTTTTGACATGAAAAGTTTACAATTGATGGCACTTGTATCGTAATTTCCATGACAACCTGAGTACTTCTGAACACAACATTCTTAGACTGTTGCGCATGGCTATTCTAAAAACTAAGTATTGAGAAAAGTGTCGTTATGGTACGTTCATAATATTGCTTTTCGCTAATTAAAAAGGAAAATATTTCGTTTTGAAGAATTGCAGCGCAGTAGGCTTTTCAGAAATGATTCAACTTATTTTCCACGAACGGACAGTATTTTTTCTGTCGAACTACTTAGTAAACTAAAAATCGGAATGATCTTCTCATGGATGAATGGAGCTACTATGCTAGTCAAGATAAAACTGATAATAAAAGTCGTGTCCGATGACCCAACAAAGCTAGTGACCAGCACAAATTCATAATCTGGCCTGACACCGGCAAAAGCAGTGTGACCCTGAGACACACGTAGAATTTCAGTTCTGCTAACATAATTCCTACCAGTGTGATTTCGTTCCTCCTTCTGTTTTTCTCTTATCATTAAATTATCATTTTCTCTCTTGTTGAGTGCGAGTATGTGTCAAAGCAATACACTGAAAGATAACTGCAAGGGCCATGAGTGCAAGAGAATCGTAGAAAATAAAAGCTACATGTAAGTTTAAGTACATGTAAGGAAAGTTTAAGTGTACAAAGCTCTAGAAAAAAGAGATAAGTAAATCGTGTAGAATATGAGCGATGCCGCTGCTTATTTTTTACAGTAGAAAGTATAATAAACATATTTAAAATATTGAATATTTGAATCTTGATTAAGAAATAAAGTCACATCAGTAATCGAATACAGTAAAGCTTTAGTAGTAATGGACACCATAAAATTCTGCTCTAATGCTGTAGAATTGGTACTACCTCGACTGTTTCTGGATTCGCCCAGGCCACCGGGTCAAACGAAGTTTCAGAAGCGAGACTGTGCCAAAAATCCTGACCCAAATTACCCATGGCTCATGCCACCACCCATGGAAGAAATACTTCATACACTGTGCTCATTTGTATATATTTCCCTAAGATATTTTAGGTGATAAAATTCCTCTGTTAATCATCTTACTTCTAGAAGTTAGAGAACATTGACAAACATTAATGATGACATGTTCAGGTGTCAATCTTTAACAACAGTTATTTTTCCGTTATTATTCCTCCATGGTACAATCGATTTCATATTTTACAAAGTTAAGTCGTAAATCTTGCAATATTTCCACAACCCAAACAGCAGGCGTGCATGTGCATTGATTGAACATAAGTACAAGATAAAACTAGTCCTCTTCAACAACTTCTGATGCCTGAACTGCTACCATATAAGTTCGAACTCGGGCATAATTCTGCGGCAGCAACCAGGAACATATGTCATGCGAAAGAGAAAGGTGAAGTGGACCATAACACAGCAACTCGTTAGTTGCAGAAAGGGCCTGTGACACATCCATAAGGTGTCTGGGCCACAACAACCGATTTTGATTAAACTTGGTAGACTAATAGGACAGTTTGCAAAACTAATGTAACTAGCAGGAATTTGTCAAAAAAGTTGTAGTTTCTGAGATACAGTCGATTCATTAAAGACGACATTTGTCTTAATATTTTGGGAACGGCTCCACCGAGAACAAGCAAACTTTGGAAGCCATAGTAAATACACGATAGCTTCAAAACGAAAGTAAAACGAATTGTCTGCACCTTTGCAGAATTGTGCATAATGCGCAAATAATTGTGCGCATGCGCATATCTCGAAAACGTGAAGACTGTGCTATATTTTTCTCCTGTTTAGTTTGAACTACATGACGAGTAAAACATAATACAAGAAAAAACTATACTCAAAGGTGAGCGTTTTCAAGCAACTGAATTGAGAAGATGTTGGGGGTGGACTGCCCCCGGACACCCGCCTCTAGTTACGGCACTCTGTCTGGCTTCTCAGACATACATTTCCATTACACCTGTGTAGAAGTCATATAGTTACCGTTAATAGTCGCCATATTCGGGGCGTAGTGATATCAAGTACTGTAAGTCATCAATGTTACACAACAGTAACACAGTATTAAGGGAGCGTAAGGATACACTATCGGGCCTATGGCCGCGGTCTATTGGAACTCATCAGTGTGATGCAGGCATCTATGCTTCAAAGAAACTTCATAATCATAGGCCATAGGGTTACCTATATATAGTTAGTGTGGTCATGAGACGAAACCTTTGGGGTTGTCTCATCTCGTTGCGTGAAACAGTCTCGTCGCAAACATAAGAGGCTGGTGTCGTATCGTGTCTTTGTCTCGAAGCCTGTGCTCGGTGTCGTGTCGTCCCGTAGAACATTACGAGATAAAACTCGTGATAAAAATGAAGGTTAAATCGACTATATGCTAGTCGAGACTCTAACAAGCCTGCGTAACTATCGTTGCGGATTTCTTACGTTAGCCATTGCTTTATACAACTGGGTAGTATTGCTACGAGACGAGACGGAATATTAGGGGCTGTCGCATCTCGTCTCATTACAACACTGTCGCATATCTCGTCTCGTAAATAATAGACAGTTCTCGTCTCGAAATGTTTTCTTGTTGCCGAGACGAGACGAGACATGAAAATGTGCTCGTTTCGTGGCAACACTAAATATATATAGGTAACTTTATGGCCTATGATTTTGGCATGTTTCTTTGATGCATACATGCCTGCATCATACTGATGTGTTCCAATAGACCGCTACCATAGGCCTAATAGTTTATCCTTACGCTATCTTCATACTGTATTACTGTTGTGCAACATTGATGACTTACAGTATTTGATATCACTACGTCCTGAATATGGCGACTATTAACGTTAACTATATGAATTCTACACAAGTGTAATGGAAATGTATGACTGAGAAGTCAGACAGCGTGCCGTAACTAGAGGCAAATGTCCGGGGGCAGACCACCCCCAACATCTTTTCACTTCTGTTTCTTGAAAACGCTCATTTTGAGTCTAGTTTTTTTCTTGCATTATGTTATACTCGTCATGTAGTTCAAACTAAGCAAGAGAAAAATATATCACAGTCTTCACGTTTTCGAGATATGCGCATGCGCACAGTTATTTGTGCATTATGCATAGTTCTGCGCAGGTGCAGACAATTTGTTTCAATTTCGTTTTAAAGCTATCATGTATCTACTATGGCTTGCAAAGTTTGCTCGTTCTCGGTGGAGTCATTCCCGAGATATCACGACAAATGTCATATTTAATGAATCGACTGTATCTCAGAAACTACAGCTTTTTCGACAAATTCCTGCTAATTACATTACTTTTGGAGGTGTCCTATTAGTTAACCAAGTTTCATAAAAATCGATTGTTGTGGTCAAGACACTTTATGGATGTGTCACAGGCCCTTTCGTGCAGGTGATAAAAATTTCGAAAATCAGCCAAGGTTCGGGGTCTCAGAGTAACAGATCCTGAGGTCATACGCTAGGACGTTGAGGTAAATCCAATAACCAGCACACGGCGATTCTCAAATCAACTCGATATGTCTCAATCGACTCTAGTGCGTCAAATTCATGAACTCGGAAAAACCATCAGGTGCTGCCACACTGATCCACTTGATTTGGCACCAGCTTAGGAGGTGAGGAGAGTGAATATGTGCCGACAACTGTTGCAAAATTTACGTGATGTGCGTTTCCGGAAACGGATTGTCACATGGGACAAAAAATGGGTGTTTTTCCGAAATCTGAATATGCAGAAACAGTGGTTGAACAAGAGCCAACTGCCAGAACCGGTCGTCAAATAGGACGTTTCGAGCATTAAATCTTGCTTTATGTGGGTGGAACTACGAGGAGATAATTCATTTCGAGTTTGTTCCTAACGGTCGTAACATGAATCCCAAACTTTATTCCGAACAGTTGGAGCAGATATATGCTGCACTACGGCAAAAGTATTCTCTATTGGTGAAATGAAAGCAAACACTGCTTGCTGTAGCAGGATAACTGAAGACCAGAGTGAAAGTTCTTATTAAATAGTTCAATTTTTGGTATTTCATCCGTATTTTATTCATTTTATTTCAGCCTACGTTTCAAACGCACTGACTGGGTTAATCATCAGAGTTCAATTAATTTAAGAATCAAATTAATTGAACTAGGATGATGAACACAGTCAGTGCGTTTGAAACGTAGGCTGAAATAAAATAAATAAAACATGGGTAAAATACTAAAAATTGAACATTTTAAACTACAGATATCTCCATGAAAATTATGTGGAATATATAAAATGTACTTATTATTTACATTTAACTTTTTTAGTTTGCCACGCAAATATTAATGTTCTAATCTATATATAGTTACTGGTCTTGTGTTAACAAACAACATAGCACATTTATGTTTAGCATCATTAATATCCATATTCAAATAATTCAACCGAAATAATATAATTTAAATTGCAATTAAATTGTCACAATAATGGTAAATTTGCAAATTGCCTGCACGCTAGCGACATCTATTAAGATTTGTCAGACAGGCAAACAGCGGAGATAGAAGCAATTGTTAAATATTAGCGCAAAAATGAAATGAAATGAAATTTTGAGTTTTACGTCCCACGGTTATGCCGGTTAGGCTAAAGGAGACGGTGATAATGAGTAATGAATGAAATGGCGGAATGAAGAAAGTGGGAGGAAACGGGAGAGCCCCGAGAAAACCCACGCACACGGTGTTTGTCCACCACAAGGTTCACTTGACGGGAGCAGGGTTTGAACCCGAGACCCCTAGCACCAGAGGTGAGCGCTCTACCACTGAGCCACCGCGGCCCCCCAAAATGTTAGCGCAATTGTTAAGTATTATAATTTAGCGTGATGCACAGACTAAGACGTTTCCCTTTAATAACACATAGAGACGATAACATAGTTTACATCCGTAAATCGTCTAGTTTTTTAACTTAACGTACGACTATATGCAGTGGCGTATTTAGGGGGGGTTTTCGGGCTTAAGCCCCCCCCCCGAAATCTTACTTACTATAGTAAAGTATATGAAATATCTTGCAGAATTTTCACATTTTCAGGTAAAGCCCCCCCCGAAAGTTAGCAAAGCCACCCCCGAAACAAAATCGTAAATACGCCACTGACTATATGTAACATCCTGCAGCAAACGTGTAACTGAAAATTTATGTTTTATACGTATTTTTCCGTATAAGTGCTCTGTACAGATGTATTTTCCGTATGTAAGAAAAAACTGCATATAGGCAGTACGGATCTCACATACAGATGGACGTATATAACATATAGCTGACGTATGTAACATACGTATACGTATTTAATATACGGAAGACTGTTAGATGTCAGACTTCCTGCAGCGGCATGATTTAACATTTAAACGAGAAACAGGCAATACTATGTAGCATATGGATAACATACGCTCCGCAAAGAGTTTTGTTGTAAACATATGGATTCCGTATATTTGTATTATATACCACTGTGCGGATAACAGAATTTTATCAATGTAAGCATAAGAAAATGTTTAATCCATTGCGTATGACTGAATGTAGAGATTTGTTTACTCTGGGCATTTATATGAAAAGTTACGTAACTGTTCCTATGGTGGGATGTCAGGTATCAACATTATAATGAGCAAGGCTCTGTCCTTGCCTTTTGCTACGTTAATATTTTCTATTTGCGATAAAGGATCCCCTGACATCTTATCATTTTGACGTAAATGTTAATTTAAACCGGGTTTAGATCAGATTCAGCGTGCATTTAGGTTTAACAAAATATATATAATTTATGAGATCATAAACAGTTTAAATAGATTTGTCATTTTATACCTGCTCAAATATTGGTATGTGATAACGATTAAAAAGACATTAATGATTTTAATATTGAAAAAATATTTTTACATTGCAGTCACCAAAATGATTGTTTCTCATTACTGAATGTTTGTAATGTTTCTTGTCACAAATAACGTTTGTTTTGGGATTTCTATTTTGTTGGCAACATTCCTATTAGTCGTCTCCTTCCTGTTGTTAATCATTTCAAAAACACTCATTATCTGTATGAACTAGTGTTTCTGCTATATTAATTTTGAAGACCAAAAATTTTATTATCTCCTTTGTTGATACCTTATGGATTATGCAGAACTGGTTATAAAGAAACAGTCAAAACTTGTAGGTCAAATAGACGAAAGATTTCCTGTATTGTCCATACTCTTCTGTATGATATCTGGGGAAAATGATAGAATGAAATCAGAGATTGATCGACACATCCTATTAATTTATTATGTTTTGAAGCTATAACAGACATAGAAACTGTAGTATGCTTACCTTTCTTCTTAGAACCCACTTCTCATATACGTAAAGGGTCGAAAAATCTAGGTAGCCATAAAGCTAGAAATACGAGTTTGGCTCCTAACTTTTTTGACGTTGGGTGTTTCCAATTATATTTTTTACCGCCCAACAGTTATGATTTTTGAGCTTGGATGAATTAAAAACAAATTATAATAAATGTGTTTGAAAGTTCAAAGTTTTCAGTTTTCCTTGAAGCTTAATATAAATATCTAATTTTATTAATTTTGAAGCCAAACCATATAGATTAATGTATCATATTACATTATTATTATTATTATTATTATTATTATTATTATTATTATTATTATTATTATTATTATTATTATTATTATTATTATTATTATTATTATTATTACGGAGAATGGTTCTCCGAACTGGCGCCTAAGTCAGGAGAAAATTTTTCAAGCTTGTAGTCTAATTCCTCTTTATCCTATTCCTATGTTACTTGAGTTAATACTCAAGTTAACATATCCATTACTACTATCATACGTAATAATCGTGTAGTTACTTACTGTCTCTATCTTATTGTTTTAGTATAATATTGTGATTGGCACAGTGGTTTAAGACTACGTTTTGCTTTGTTGTGTGCTCTACTGAAGGTAATTGTACTTGTTGATGACAATTCCTAGCTTTTAGAAAATCGATTAATTACACAAACATACAATATCCATCAATACATAAACGTGTACAAAGGAACAAAATTTTATATCAGATTTGCTACAGAGATTTTTCTAATTTGCAAGTTTGTGGAATTACACTTAGATTATTCCTTTTCTTAGATATGAAAAAAAAAGAACTCTAGTATAAAAACATCCGAATTTGCTAGTAAAGCCAGAAACAATATTAAGTTTAGGTTGGAGCTACCATTTCTTTACCTCCAACCTATACTTAATAATATTGTTTCTGACTGTACAAAAAGTATGATTCAATAGGGTTCAGGTTGTCTGGAATATACTTTCGTATTTTCCTCACTAAATAATATTGTCTCTTCATCTAGCATCATTTATCCATGTAAGTGTAAACTATTGTTTGTGCATTTTTAATGAGAGTGGCTTAAGCTTCATTCTAGAGCTTTTAACGAAATATATATTACTGAACAACGAACAAATTCTCTTAAGTCGTTTTTGAGACAATTCTTCGGAAATAAATTACCCACAAAAGTAAACTAGTCTTTGTGACTATATTCAAAGAATCTTTATACCATATCTTAGGGTTGTTGATGAAACATCTATTTATGAAATATGAACACAATCATCTGAGTCATTTTCGAGAAAGTCGTCCGAGAGAAACACTTCCAAGAATAAACTTCCCATTCTGGATTTTCCAAGAAGGTAAACTGTACACTTAACACTGTAAGGTTGTTAACGAAAAATAACTAGGTAACGAAATTCCTGGTAAGCCCGTTAAATAATGAAAACTCGGTAGAACCTTTTTTTTTTTTTAAAAAAAAAACGAAATTTCTCGTTTTCGTTTTCCAAGAAAAAACTACCCTTATTTTTATGGGTGAAGAAAATTCGGAAACTCCCCTGGGCAATCTTAGGTTAAAGTTTGGTTCGAACATGCTGAAGGGTATAGCGCCTAGGAATGTACGTACATCGGGGAGAAGGAATGATTAAATAAACATTCAAAAATGACTTTTTCGATATGTAGTGGCCATGAAACTTGTAAATGCGTTAAAATGTTATTATTATTTTAATATATTTATTTTTTACAATTATTATACTTTCATCTGTACTATCTTCATTAGAAAGTAAAAGAAAATGTAAGAATAAATTAGATAATAAAAGGATAGAGCAAGAAGTATTTCTATAAACTATTAATCTTTCATTATGTCTGAGTTTCACCCTCCAGTTTCATGAAGAGTATATTTTACATCGAATTTTGTACACATATTGTTCTTAGTTTTTATTAAATTATTGTATCTCTCATTTTCTCTAATGTTGTTTTATTAACTTTTTAATTTTATATGTTTACATACTGTATTTATATGTTTACAATCTGAATATTTACTAAATTCTCTATGAATTCTTTTTACAAAATTGGGGCTAGAGTGGGTGGTGTTTACCCTAAATTATTTTTTGCCTGTGTAGAACAGAACATTACAGAGAATCTTTAAATTCCTCCGTATTATTATTATTATTATTATTATTATTATTATTATTATTATTATTATTATTATTATTATTATTATTATTATTATTATTATTATTATTATTATTATTATTTACCAAATTAAGTTAAATTTAGTACATTCAAGTCGTTTCTGCGTAGCATGGTATGCTTCTTGTTACATGCACTAAACATGTCCCATTGGTGTTTCCCGATTTCAAGAATTTTAAATCTACATACCTTATTATTGCACCATGCGAAGATGTAATACCAGATGCACAACCAAAGAATAGCTCCAAGAAAACAATCAAGGTGCATGACATTAAATGTTAACATAATAAACTGTAGTGTTATTTATTTTGCAAAGTAGTAAGTAGAATCCATACGGTGAACAAGATTGATATTGTGACTTTTATTGTGTATTGATATTACAAAGAGTTGCTAAATACAATAATATTCAAATTTATACCAGAAGAAACATTTCACTATTAATGAATAATAAGAAAGAAAGTACACCTACATCTCTCTATATAAAAGAAGTCCTGACTGACTGACTGAGCAACACCCAAGCCAAAGCGCTTAAGCTAGAAACTTGAAATTTGGACAAGGCTTAGGATTTGTGATGGAAGGTCCCACTAAGGAAGGATTTTAGGAAATTCGACGGGAAAGAAGGGAAAGAGGGGTGAAAATTATTATTTTAAAATAACCATATCTCGGAATGTCTAAGGATTAGAAACATGAAATTTGGTATGTGGACTTTCAATTAAAATAATTAGTCCTTGTTTCAGCGATTTCTTTTCGATATTAGACCTAAAAGAGGAAGAAAATGATTATGTGAAGGAAAACTGAACAGGAGTTACAATTATTATAAAAATATGCCGATATCTCGGAATCTCTTGAGGTTAAAAACCTGAAATTGGGTATTTGGACTTCTCATTTAAAATAATGCTTCACCGGTTTTTTGTATTTGCCTAGAATGGAAGAAAAAGGATGAGGTTACAACTATTATAATTTGGTGACCATATCTCAAGATTCGTTAAGATTAGAGACATGAAATTTACTATTTAAATCTTCCACTTAAAATAATTAAAGATTTGTTTCGGCGTTCTTAGATATTTTTTCTAGAAGGGAAGAAAAAGGCAGGAAGAACGAAAAAGTGGGATCTGCAATTGTTAAAAAAAAGATTGCCATAACTCGTAATTCGTTAAGATTAAATACATGAAATTTGGTATTTACACTTTTTATTGAAAATAATTAAAGACAGGTTTCTGCGTTTATTGACATTTCCCTACAAGAGAAGAAAAAAACGGGGTTGAAATTGTTAAAATAAGGTTACCCAAACCTCGAAATTCCTTGACGTTAGAGGTACGAAAAATTAGTATCTAGGCTTTTCAATTAAAATAATTAAAGACGTGTTTCAGCGTTTTTTAATGTTCTCTTTAGAATGAAAGAGAAGGGGCAGGACGAAAAAGGGTGAGGGTTGCAGCTGTTAAAATAATGTGGCCATTTGGGTGGCAACGAAAATTCAATTTCCCATTTTTAATGGTCTCAGGGTCAATTTCTTTTCTTTTTATCTCAAAATGTTTATTACAAAAATGTTGAATCAATTACACAGTATTTAGTGGTCGCTCAACGCATCCAGAGATTTACTTAAAACCATTGATATGTGAAAATTCACAGATAAATACTATGAAATAGAAAAATATGTTTGGAAACATCCTTCAGTAATAATTATGTTTTACCAATGTATATTTTTCAGTATTTAAGTTTGCGAAAATGTATTTCAACACAACAAACAAAAAATGCTTTGACTAAGAATTAATTTACTTGGAGTGAGGAAATTTCTTTCGGTCCTGCTCTACAACTTGGAGAAGAAATTTTGGTTGATCTTCCTGATTAGTCAATTTTCCATTGAAGTTTTGAATCAGTGCAATTCCTCGTTCTGCCAGATCATTTACAACATGCAGAGCTTTTACACACTCTCGAGTCTGAAGGATACTATCATTCGTTTCCCATATTTCAGTGTTTTCTAATAAAAAATCCGTGCAGATCTTCAGTGTTTCAAACAGCTTTCTGGTGTTCCTGGAATGAAGTCACTAAGGGCTTCATCTTTGGTGATCTCCTTATATATTAAGTGCACGAGTTCTTCTTCACTTCTATCCCTAAACAAAGATGTAACCATGTATATCTTCACTGCTGCGAGGACCTCAGGATCAAAGAAACTGATATCAATAAGTGGTTCGCTCAAATACCACAGATGTCGTGAGAAACTATGCGTTACTGCTACTGCAATTTTTGACATATGTTGAAGTCACAAAGCCTACTTAGCTTACGAGATGTAAGGTGAAACTGTGATCGGATATCTTCAGGCAATAAATCAATTTCGCCATCTATTGTACACGATGGTAGTCCCAGGAACGTAGAATGTGCTACCTCCTGGAAGAACGCTAAAAAAATATGAGAGCAAGTTGTAGAAGTTCTCTGTAATCATCTCTGGGTTGATAGTGTGTCAATTGCTGCTTAAAGAAAGATATCAGTTCATACTTTACTTCGGCCAAAACCTCTGTGACAACTTATAAACATCTGGTGTCCTGACTTCCGGTATCTAACTTCAGCTTGTCAATTAAGTTCCATGCGTCAGAGAAACGTTGAAATAGTTTTATGTGTGGATCCACTGAAGCACCGAAAACCATTTCGAACACTCTCATCACAATTAGTTGCATTACGTGATGTCTGCAAGGGACTCGGATCAGATTCTTCTGCATTTTCTTTTCCAGCAAGGTACAAGCTCCATTTTGTGACCCCATGTTAGATGCTGTTGTGTCAAAGCACATAAAATGTACATGTGTGGTTAAGTTCCGATCCTCCAGCAATTTACGTCGATTTTCTCCAAAATTTATTTCTAAAAAAATAATCTCATCTGAGATAACATCCCTCAGCGAGTTCTCCTTGAAAAGAGCAGAAATATAGCGGCCAAGGTCTTAATAGAGTTACTTTTCCAGAGTGTATTCATGATTCCTAAAGTGTATTTGACATTTATATTGTTTTCAAATGTCAAATAATTGTAATACATGCTAGGTTTGAGAAGAAAATCTCAAGTAAAACATTCAAGTTTAGAGACATGTTAGGGAAATGAGAAGTGTGAGACAGTAGGCCGAGCAAATGCATAGGTCTGGGGGGCGGAGCCCCCAGCTGGCCGAAGGCTAATTACTGTCGAAAAGTAGTCCTGAGTGCGAAGTGACCGACTGACTGATCAAAACCCAGGTCAAACCGCTTAAGCTAGAAATTTGAAATTTGAAGAGTGGAATTTGGGTTCATGTCGTAACGTACCACTAAGGAAAGAGTTTAGGAAATTCTACGAGGAAGGAGGAATTAAATGGAAGTGGCAATTATTATAGGATTAAAATGTCCGTAGCTCGAAATCTCTGAAGGCAATGAAATTTGATATATTGACTTAGCATTTAAAATAAATAAACACGTGTTTTAGTATTTTTGATATTTTACCTAGAAAGGAAGAAAATGTGTAGAAAGAAAGAACTGTGGGGTTATAATATTATAATAAGATTTCTATATATCGGAATATCTCAATGTCAGAGACATGAAATTTTTTTTATTGACTTATAATTTAAAGGAATTGAACACATATGTTAGCTATTTTTCGAGGTTTGGCTTAGAAGGGAAGAAAATGGATAGGAAGATAAAAGGGAAGATTACAGTTATTATGACACTCTGCATCTCGGAATCTCTTAAGGTTGGAGACTTGGTTTTTTATATTTGAATTACTAGTTTAAAGTAAGTAGACATAACTTTCAGCATTCTTTACATTTGACCTAGAAGGGAAGGAAAGAGGTATAAAAATGGGATTATAATATATATATATATATATATATATATATATATATATATATATATATATATATATATATATATATATATATATATATATATATATATGTGTGTGTGTGTGTGTGTGTGTGTGTGTGTGTGTGAAGAAATCCTGACTTACTGACTGAAATATCTACATCTGAACAAACTTACTAAACAAGAAACTTGAAATTTCTCAATATTTGAATTTCTCAATCAAAATAATTAGAAATGTGTTTCAGCATATCTTGATATTTGACCTAGAGTGGGGAAATCATGGTGGAAGAAAAGAAGTGGGAATTGTAATTTGTATAATATGCCCATATCTCGGAATCTCTGTAAATTTAAGACATGAAATTCGTTAAGGTCAGAGGCACGAAATTTGGTATTTTTGAACTTTTCATTTAAAATAATATTAAACATGTCGTTTCAACGTCTTTTGATATTTGATCTAGAAAAGAAGAAAAATGGGAAGGACTAGTTGACTATGATGCCCATACGAGGCATTCAAATTTTGTGCCATACTTCGAGTTGAGATGAATTTTATATGAAAGATGCAGAAAAAAAGAGTAGCACGTGGGAACATTTGATAGTTAATAAACAGAAACAAAAACGTTACGGTTTCGATTATACATATATGTATAATATGATTTTCTTGTATGTTATTTTTTTTCATATTTATAAATGCAAGTGCTTTGTGCTCAATATATTTTTTTGTTTCTTACTATCATTTGTGGACGTTAATGAAATGAAGCAGAATAATACGACAAAAAGTGATCGAAAGAAAAAATCACGAGCCTTTTGTTTAATGTTTTCTTCTTTCTTTTTTGCATATTTTTACGTGTATAGAAAATGCAAAGTACACAAATATAATAATAATAATAATAATAATAATAATAATAATAATAATAATAATAATAATAATAATAATGTAATATAGAGTTGAATTCACATAATAGTACAAAATAAATATATGTAATTAAATTGAGTTATGTATCAAAGTTTTTTCTTAATATTTGTATATCAGTGATGAACCTTTGTACTCTTAGATTTGTGTTTTGTAATATTTGTCAGTCTACTATATTCTTTGTGAAAGGAACTTTTGCTCTCTTACAGATTCTACAAATAAGAAATAAATGAACAGTTTCGTAATATTCCTTGCTATCTTTGTCATTGCCCTGTCAGTTATTGAATTGTCCCCTACTCTCAGGAAATCTGACTGGATACGGGTCTGCTCTCTTCCTAGCAAAGATAGCATTCTATTCTTGTAAACAAATATCCCAAATGCAGTTAAATTTTCAATAATGAATATTTCACTACCAAACAGACACAACGTTTCCATAGTTGCCATTTTTTAAAAAAAATCTGTAAATTCCCTTCTCTTAAGTAAAGATAAGGATACTGGTAGCACATCGGGCATCTTCGTTTTACCAGATTATTAATTACCATATATGAACACACAACCAATAGATAACCTATTTTAATTTGTTCAGCTTATATATTCATAATTCTAGTACCGTTATATGCAATATGTAATTTAGGTTTTTCCATGTTATTTTATGTCAAATTCTATTCGTACACAGACTTTTTTTTCGTTTCCTCTCTTCTATATTATTTTCAATTTTTGTTTTCAAGTGTTTAACTATTGTTTTACTTAAGTAGTATATTCCTTTTTATGTAGTTCAATACTTTTATTTTGTAATTGTTAATATTTTAAATGTATTGGTGCTTCTTTTTTTTTTTTTAAAAAAAAAAAATCATGTATGCACGTGGTTAAGTGCTCTGAGAAGGCTGCAGACCCTTAACTGCGCCACGTAAAAGAAGTCATAAATAAAAAATAAATAAATAACCGTATGTTTGTTCGTCGATTTAGGTTAACGCGAATTCTAATATATATATATATATATATATATATATATATATATATATATATAGTCTATATATATATATATATATATATATATATATATATATATATATATATATATATTGTAAGGATCCCCACATCACAACAGAAGCACATGTAGAACAACACATGCCATTATTTATAAAAGCAGACGATACACTAAAGAGGAAGACACGAAGGAAACTGAAAGGAGACGGACCACACGAAAGGATTCGAAGGAGGACGAGCCAGCCGGAGGAAAAATCGTCTCTATCGAGACGAAGGGGCCTATCTTATTTTTTCAACTTTTCCAGGAGACGAGTTTAAAGACGTTATCATAAGTTTATTTTATCGTGTTCTGTCAAAATTTAATTTGATCTTGTAAGTTATATACCTGACACGAAAGATATCAAACTAAATTTTAAAAGAAGACGATAGAATAAATAATGAGAAAAGGTTAAAACTTTCTCCTAGAAAAGTTAAGAAAATTAGATACACCCTTTTGTCTCGAGAGAAACGAAATAAAAGAAGGACTACGGAGGGACGTGGCATCAGTCGACCACTGATCGCAACCTATCCTAAAACCCTGGAGGCTGCTATGAAACGAAGGGGTTACCCGTACAGAACGTTATAACCTACAAGCCTTGGTCATTATAGAGACTTTGTTATAAGAACTTTTGTAGACACAAAGGAATTAATTTTATAAAAAAATTGGTGAAGGGTTAAATCTCGGCCCATTATTGACTCTACCCATACGTTTCATTGTTATTTGGTAAAAAAGATTGATCGAATTAACAGTGGTGCCAAGCACAAAAGGAAACAGTATCAAATTCTTATATTGGGTTGGTGCGAATGAAATATCTTCCCCGGGTGAATTCCAAAGACAAAAAGTTAAAACTACAATACCTGGTTATTCAAAATAGTCGCTGACTCAACCACTGACTTGTGTCATTGCTCAGCCGATGCCAACAATTGGATTCCATGACGAAAGAAGGCTATTGTCTGTAATGCGAAGATTCCCTTAACTGCACCTTACGCTGCACAATCATCAGGAAAGGTCATCCCTCCCAAGAAGTGATTGAGGTGCCGGAAAAGGTGGTGGACAGTGGGAGAGAAATAACAAGAAACTGGTGGATGAAGAAGAGTTTCTTGCTGGAACTCATGGATAGCTTGCACAGTCCTTTACGTGGCAACATTGTCGTGCAACATAATGACACATTGTCGGTGGACTATTGCTCGATGCGTGCGGACAATTTTCATCGTTTGCAGACAAGCATTGATCGTTTCATCTCAACTGAGAAAACATTACGGATTACTCCAACCATAGAACATAATACTAGCAACACTACCTTCTGCTTCCATTCTGGGTGTCGATCACGATCCACTCATTGTCCTGACCGCTTACAATTTACATGGTTGAAATGAAATCTAATTTTAGTGTGAAATGAAAATCCATCAGAACATTGCACATCTCCAGACGAGGATTCTTGTTGGCTGACGTTAATCTATTTGGCACTCGTGATGGCAACGTTTTCATCTCACCGATTGCATTCAACCGCTAAACGACAGTGTTATGGTGTATGCCCAACTCGTCTGAAATAGTAAGAACACTCAATGGTCTGCTTCCATGGTGTTCCTGCGGAGCTTATCTGTGCTGATCTGTTCCCATGGGGCTCAGTTTGAAATTCTGTCACCAGAACAACATTTGACAAACCAAAGACGAATGGTGCGTTCATCCGACATTCCAAATAGCCCAAATACACCTATCACGTTTTTGCCACTTGCTGTGCAGAATGTTCCAGTTTAAAATAGCAAAGTAAAAAATCATATTCAGCTGTATGTCATCCATGAAACTCTTTCATACGACTCATTCAACAACGCATTGCTTCCCGTCTGTCTAGGTATCCCATGCTTATGACCATCTCTAGAGCTGTTATCCAATCAAATGGCTGCGTCTAGACGTTTTGGGCACCTTATGAACTTGTCTGGACAAAGTTTTCAATATCATAGACTATGTTTTTTTTCTAAACTTAGTGACTTACCTTAAAATATTATTAGTAGTGTTATACTTGAACTCATTAACTCTGGTATTCAATAATATAAAAAAACCTCCTTAGGTTAAGTGTTTTGACTCAAAATCCCACGAAAGTGAAGGAAAAGTATTTGTAGTAGCGTATAAGAAGCAGTAGTAACATGCAGTAAAATAGAAGATTTACCAAATAAATACATATTGGAAGTTTTATTAGCAACACATTTTTTAACAACTAATTTATTATGCTTGTTTTCAGGTGTACAGCATCATAAAAGTGCTCTAGATCAGTTCATCATTAGTAAAAGTCAATTTGTCTATAACTTTGAAGTTTTTAACCCTGGGTCCTCTGATCATGTTGCGATTATTCTAAAAATCACTTTAAACAGTACCACTGTTCTTACGTCTAAAGTATAAACAGTTGTAAAGAGAATTTTCTCCAGTCATAATATGAAATATCTTAATTTCTTGCTTTCTTACGAGTCTTGGAACGGCATATATAATACGTTTAACACTGAATGTAAGTTTAAATAGTTCCTTGAAACTTTCTCACACTATTTTAATATTGCTTTTCCAAAAGTTGTGCTTTAAATTTGGACGTCGTCCACTAAACCGTGGGTAACTAAAGACAAGGGCGCCGATTTCTCTGTAAATTTCGGGGGACCCATTCAGATGCAGAAGATATATATATATGAGTATATTAAGACAAATTGCATTCAAATTATGCGGAATATTGTATATTCATAAATACACTAGGGGGGCCACATGATCTTTGGGGCCCCCGGCACCACCAGGATCGGCGCCCTTGACTAAAGATATTAAAATTTCTAACCTATTTAGATATAATATATTACTCAAAGTAAATACATCACTTCCTAACAGGGTTCGCAGTTATATTTTTTAAGTACGTGAAAATACACGGAAGAGTAATTAAAACATCTAAACTACTTTCAAATAGCTCCACTATACTTAATTCTATTAATAAAGCTAAAAGTATATGGAAAATCTTAAACAATGGAACAACCAACAAAATAAGCGATTTTGAGTACGTTAAAGCTGGGAACGAAATGATTAAAAACCCTAAACGGATTGCACATGTTTTCAATAATTATTTTCTAGATAGCATACCATTACCTAACCCTATACAAGCGAGTCATGATGACTCGATGAAAATTGCAATACTCACATACTTTCTTTTTAATTCCAGTGACAGTAGAAAAGTCATGGAAAATATTGAGTAGATGTGTAATTCGGGATCTTCAGGTTTTAATGAAGTTCCAGTGATTGTTATTAAATTTTGTTTTCCATTCATCGTAAATTATCTCTGTTATTTAGTAAATATATCACTTGAACTGGGATATTTTCCATCAGTGTTAAAAATGACAAAAGTAATTCCTCTCCATAAAAAGGGCAGTATGCATGATATAAGGAATTTTGGCCCAGTGTCTATTGTTTCCATGTTTTCATTTTTTAAAATACGTGATGAAGTCACGACTCTGTAATTTTTTTGGAGTCATGTAACGTACTATCACCATCACAACATGGCTTTCAAAATAAGAAGCGTACTGAAACAGCCTTGTATGATTACATGTCCAATATGGCTCCTGAATTTTAAAGAAAACAGTAAATACTGTATGTTGTTGGCCCATTCATCGACCTATCCAAAGCTTTTGATATAATTGATCATGCTATTCTTTTAAGCAAATTGTATATATATGATATTAGAGGAATAGCTCACAACTGGTTTCTCAATTCTTTATCCAGTAGACAACAAGCAGTATGCTAATATAAGCAAAACCGTGTATATGAATTGTGTTAGGTTGTATAATAAACTTCCTATGTACTTGAAGAATATGACCAATGTGAAGAATATGACCAATGGTAAGATGTTATTAATCTACTTGCTGGAAAGTGCTATTATACCATTAAAGAATATTGAAATGATTCATTAAGTTGAAAGTTGGTAACAGATACTTACTCGTGAGTACATACCTGGTGTGGTACAAACGGTTACCTAATTACGATGTAAATTGCCATGTTTTTATACTTGCTATATCCTATTATATAGTTTTGTATTTTCGAAAGATGTATGATGTATACCTCTGGTGCTTGGATATTGTATGCAATTTGTTGACAACTATAATGCTTTCATGAGAATTTCTCGTGTTTTGTAAGCTATTGAAACAGGCAAATAAATGAAATGAAATGAAATTACTGGCAACAGACGAGGATTCCTTTACGCATAATACTAAAGTAATGGTTTCTAATGAAGTTTAATGTATTTTAAACCTTTTCTGTCATTTATTGCCTTAAGAAGTTTAACAGCTCAACTATCACCAATAAATGGTGGCATGTTTCCCCTACTTTTCCATTATATTGTGTAGGGAACGACAATATTCACAATAATTGAAATAAATTCAAGAAATGAATATCCGAACGTTGTCCGAAGAAAGTTGAAACTATAATTAGAGAAAAATCCGCGCACTTTTGTGATATTGTGTTTCTTTGATTGTTGTGAGAGTTTTATTGTTGGAAAAATCGTTGTGAAGAGTAAAATTAAGTGTTCTATAGAATGAACAAAACAAAATAATGAGAAAGGTGCACGCATTGTTATCTAATTATTGATTCAACTTGTCCTCGGACAAAGTTCCTATAAATTCATTTCTCGAATTTGATTGAATTGTTGTGAATATTGTGTTTCCCTACAAAAGATAGTGGAAAGATAAGGATACGTGCTGCCATCTGTTGACGATAAGAGTCTTTACATTTACCTTAAATAGAAACTCAGCTACATTTTTCTCTATCCGGTGCATCGTAATTCCTATTTGGTCGTTGGTTCCGTTTTTAATGGCGAACACCTGTGTGATGCAGATTTGAATTTTCATTCATACCAGACTGAACCTCTTCTGAAATGTCACCTCTGATGGAAGACGAAATTCCCTCAAGAGAGCTGGCCTTTAGGAAGCAAAGATAAAACCGACTTTCTTTGTGAACTCAAAGCTGTAGCCTTGGAAGAACAACATTGTACTCCCTCATAATTAATCAATGTATTTCCTTCAGAGCAGGAATCTTTAGCACATGGCCCGCGGACTAGAGGTGGACCGTGGAGTACAGTACTTTGCCTTGACTCACGCCTTTTAAAGTGTTTAACATGAATACCATGAAAACATGAAAACCGCATAGGCTTTATCATTCTACCTCCTACGAAAATACTGTATTCATATGTAGGCTCTTTTTCGTTACCTCTCCTTCATACTTTTTAAGGCCTTTTTCCCAGTTAGCTGGGGTCGGCTTTACGGATCGCTGTCCTTCACCTGTTTCTATACGACCCGCTCGGGAAAGTAATACTCCCGGAAGTACGTTTTTCCGCGCGCTACTCTAGCCAGCTGTTTTACGCGCTATCCTAGCCAGTTGTTCTAAGTTGGTCACAAAATTTATATCATGGAGTACAAGGGGAACAAAACGAGCCCTATATCATGGAATACAAGGGGAATACTACTACTACTTATCTGCACAAAAGTAAATAAATCACTTTTTTGAGTAATATTTTCATATTATTTTAATTTAATAAGTGTTATAAAAATGTAAAAAAAAACTTTCCTCGGGCCGGGTTTGAACTCACGCCAAAAGAGACTTTTGTTATTAGTATATAGTGCTAACCCACTCGGCCACAAAGACCCACAGCAACAAGCGTTTGATTTCTGCTATTTTAATGCAACGTGGCAAGAAGTGGATAACGCCAACCAATCAGAACTGTGTTTCTCGTTTCTACTTCCGGGAGCATTACTCTCCTGAGCTAGTCCTGTTTCTATCATGTGTCGTATCCACTGTGTCACCACACCGTACCATATTTTTCTTTACATAAATCTCCCCACTTCTTCTTTGGTCAGCCTCGCGCTCGTTTCCCATTCTGCTCATTGTGATTGAGATCACACGTTAAGCTGTAGGTCCACTTCTCATATAGTCTCGTTGCTGAAAGGAACGCAAAATCAAATCAAATCGTTCTCCATTCTTCTAGATAGATATTAAATAATGTAGTAGAGAGACAACATCTCTGTCAAACTTGCCTTCTAGTTGCACTCTCCCTTGTCATTTCTTCCCCTATTTTACCCAGAAGTGGTACAGTTTAACTACTTTAGATTTCAACGTTGATTGCAATAGAATAAAAGCGATAAGTGATAGCGTTAAGAGGTTTTTAATAATTGATTCAGTGTTTTAAGGAACGATTAGGCTTACACATGATCCTTCTGTTAAAACCGAAAGTGGTACAAATTTACTACTACTTCAGTTTCAATCTTGATCGTAGTACAAAAACGGAAAAATATAATGGGAAACAATTTCTTTGAATCGACTTAGTGTACTAACAATATATTCTGTCTCATTCGTTAATCTTCTATTGAAGCCCGAGGTGGTAGGAATTAACGATTCCCGGTTTCAATGTTGATCACGTAGAGCAAAAACGGAAATGGATAGTGAGATACAGTGACGTGCCGTGGAAAATGAGCGCTCGGAGCGAGAGTATACGACGGCGCCCCCGTACATATGAGTGAGGTCGATGAGGTCAACAGAACAGCACCATAATCTGCTGGCGCGAATCGTAAGAAAATTTTCAAAAATAAACACTGCTTTTCCCTGATTTTGAGCACTTTTTATTACTTTTTTCCTTCCATTTTATATGTATAGGGTCTATTTTATATATAGTATGTGCACATCATTTTCCTATTTTTTCCTCCTGAATTTAGTGCCCGGAGCCGTCGCCCCGCTCACTCCCCTCACGACATGGCACTGATGAGAAAGTCTTATTAAATCGATTCAGTGTCCCAAGAGAAAGTTTCAACTCCTCCATTAACGCACTGTTCAAACCGGAAGTGTTAGAAATAATTATTTTCCGGTTCCTACGTTGGTTGCCATAAAACAGAGACAGTAATAAATAGTAATAAATGTTCTTTTTGGGAGGAAGATCGATTCAATGTCTAAATAATGATAGATCGAACACAGTGATAGGAAGCGATGAACAGATTTTGCTATAAATTCCAAATCCCAGAAATAGATACTATCTCAGTTCTATTGCCCTACTGAAACCGGAAGTTGAAAAACTACTACAACTTTCAGTATTGATTTCCACACAGTAATAATTGTAAGAGATAGAGAGAAACTGTTTTTGATGTGAATTTCACTTCCGATGAGCAGGTTTCATCTCTTCATTATCCTTTTGCTGGAGCTGTAAATTTAAGATCTACTGCTTCTAGTATCAATATTCCGTTCCGGTTTCGGAGATGACAGTAATCACTATATTTTGGATTGTATGTATGTTCTTTGATACTTCTTTAAACCCAACAATTATGCATCGAGATATAGAGAGACAGTTATACTAAGATAGATGATATTAGAGAAAAGTGTGAGGAAACCGGAAAAATCCAAGAAATTACACAAACACGGTGTTTGTCCACTGCAAAGCCTACGTGGCGAGAGCGGGATTGAACCAGGTCCCCAAAATTCAAATCTGAACGCTCTATCACTGAGCCACAGCAGATTCTTTGCCACAGTATTTTTCGAATACTAATATTTTACTCAAAATATTTTAAAACTTTGTATTACTGTATTTTTGCCAGTTAGTTTCCAAAATACGTCTTTGATACTTGAATGCTTGCCACACTTGGAAAAGCATATAAACATATTTGTTTTTAAAGCTGAACGTCTGGCTTTCATAAAAGAAAGCTTTCCTTCTCTAATTCGTAAGCAAGCATAAACATTAAGAGCATAATTTTCGCGGAATACATACATTCATTTTCGCTATTCAGTTTCTTTTTGCTTCAATAAAACCCAATCATGATTGAATTATAATTCACAGATCCTAACGTGACGTAGCTAAAAAGTACTTCTTCGTGTGCGTGATGAAGCTTCCTTTGCCTCGTCAATCCACCGTTTCTTGATGTATAAGTTCGCCAGCTTGTTACTGTATACTTTATTTTTCTTTAAAAGAAAACGAAAAAATAAATCTTAATTTCCTGGATGTTTTCCAATATGTCGCTACCAAAAGTTTGCCAAATTCATATTTTCGCGTTCATCTCCCTTCTGTCTCATCTTGGCAACTTCCTCAATTTTTTAAAACGTCTTCATGCTTAGTGCTTTTAAAAATCTTATTTGCATTTCAGGTCTCGATCCACGGCCACTTCTATTGGAAAAATCCCTTTGGGAGAACCGTTACTTAATGAAGGACCACCGCAGGGCGGGAAAGGCTACCTTCCAAGGGAAAGTCTACAATTTTCTTGAACGTCCAACTGGCTGGAAATGTTTCGTCTATCACTTCACAGTGTGAGTACATATTTAATTTTTAACTTTTTATATTAATTTCTTATTCGATTTGAATTGCTTCTTCAATGTGTGATTCTACACGTTGAATATTTATTTACAGATGTTTATGTAATTAATTTCCCACAAAACATGATATAACACAATTTACAACTAAAAGACCGTAGTTAAAGTGGTCAGCCTATGGAAAAGGTCATGTTAGAGAAACTCAAGCACGTAGCCAAGGGGGGCCGGGGGCCGGACCCCCCCTTCGAAACCAGAAATGAAAAAAAATAGGAAGGATGAAACAAATAGAAACGAGAAAAAGAAGAATCAGCGTTAAAAATGAAAGGCTACAGGCAAGCTTTTGGTTACTCTTTCTTATGAGGAGATTTGTATCATTTGCAATACATAGCGGCGAATGAGTGGGATATCCTGGAAAAGTCAGGGAATTTGAAATTTATAGAAAAGTTACGGAATTCTCAGAATGTCTGCTACTAGTCGGGGAAATGTCAAACTTTTGAAACCATAGTGCCGTTCTGTAACAGTGTGGATATTTTTTATCATAATTTTTCGTCATCGCTTCTCTGTAGTATCAAACATGTTATTTCAGAAACAGTTTTCTACTGCTCCTTTAAACTGTAACTTGGAACAGACAGTAGTTGACGGAATAATGAAAACAAAAAGATTATTTGGAAAGAAAGTTCTGTTAACACTTGATTCAACAGAGAAAGGAACGCAAATTTTGTAAAATATTTTACAAGACATTATTAGATATGTATCTTTTTATAATAGTTGAGATCATAATGAAAGTACAATTGTTATATTTGAATGAACAAAGGAAGGAACATAAATATTGTGAAATCTTTTTCAATCCTTTTTTTATTCTTTTACTCGAGATTTCTTCATAGTTTGTTATTAGAATATTTACTAACATATCCTCATTTTATTGTAATAACAAAAATGTTGCCAGTAAAATAGTTTAGAATGATCGAGCTCCTGGTGTGATGACCACAGTATTTCATGTCACGGACACTTTATGAAATCCCTACTTTATGAAATTCTGGCTACGTGCCTGGAGATACTAATATGAAAGGATCCGCAATGGCCCAGTGGTAGAGAACTCACCTTTGGTGCGTGGGTTCCTGGTTCGATTCAAACTCTTACCAAGTGTGTTTTCTGATATACAAAAATCGAGTGTGTGGGGTTTTTCGGGGTTCTCCCATTCCGTCTTACTTTCTTACTTTCACCGTTTTGTTTATTATTCATCACCATTTCCCTTAGTCCCTGAGCATAACCATGGAATGTTAAACTTATAACAAATAATGTTTTGATGAATTTCAATTTCGATAATGTGTCTATTGACGATGGCTTTGGAGAAATATGTATACCGTACATACTGAGAAACCAGAACAGCATATTAGAAACACAATAATAATGAAAAAGACGAATTATTCAAAATCAATCGACCATTCACTTCGTATAGTCAGCAGTAAAAATATCTCTCAGCCCTGACTGCTCTTATTCTATTAGGTCGGTTAAAGAACTTTTGCTGCTTTCACAAATGCGTGGACAGATGCAGTCCAATCTATATGTAATATTTCAACCAGAAGACGACAGTTGGTAAGCCTGTGCAGTACTGAAATAGGCTTTTGCTGTGGAATTGATACAAGAAAAAAAGTCTTAAACTGTAGGTTCATGACTCACAAAACTTCGGTTCTAAAGAGCGACGTTAAACTTTACATATATATTTTCCTTCCATTTTAGGTACTTTACCTCCTGGAAAATTATTAGAAGAAGTTTTCCTTTTATAAGTAACTGTTCAGAATTTACTGTTTATCTTTCTGTAAAAAAAAGATGTCAAATATATAAAAAAGTATGATAATAAAAAAATGTTTACATTTTTCAATTAATGTATAATGAGTTATGTGTACACGGATACAAGTTTGGATAAAAATGTAAGATAATATATATATATATATATATATCCTCAAATGAAACATTTTTACACCTTTGGAAAATGGATGTGAAGTAGTCAAATTTCATATTGTATTTATTTCTATTACGAACAATCTACAACTCCAAACTTTTGGTTTGTGTGTATTGTGTGTTAGTATTAACGTAATTAGAGAATATTTTGTGACGTTAGATATACGATTTCAATGTGAGTACACATCAAGAACTCTTCTGAAAATTGGAATTCCTTTTATGTGTATAAGGTAATAATGATCTAATTAACCATGGAGCAGCTGTGGATATAATCTACAGCTTGAAATCTCAATCCGTTAAATGTAACTGGCTAAAAGCTCTGTGACTGCTTAATTCCCCAAACTAGTCAAATGGGAATAACAATATAGATTTTCAGGCAGTGTTATCATCCCAGCCATATATTCATTCCCTTTAAACACAGTAACATCTATAATAATCCCTTTGCTTGTCAGACAAAAGTGGTTAGAAGTAATATACGCGTAAAGAGTATATGTACCACCGTCAGGAAAATACAGACAATAATAGATATAATCTGCTAATTAATAGTGCATTTTGCTACGTATACAGTAGATAAATTAATAACCATTTCTTCTGCCAAAATAGAAAACTATTATTATTATTATTATTATTATTATTATTATTATTATTATTATTATTATTATTATTATTATTATTATTATTATTATTATTAATATTAGCAACGAATTTTCTCAAGAACTACACATAAGAATTTACTCACAAGCATGTTACTTTGTTCAGCTCAGTGGCATATTTAGGGGGGGGCTTCCGGGCTTAAGCCCTCCCCCGAAATCTTACGTACTATAGTAAAGCATATGAAATATCTTGCACAATTTTCAGATTTTCAGGCAAAGCCCCCCCCCCCGAAAGTTAGCAAAGTCCTCCCCGAAACAAAATCGTAAATACGCTACTGGTTCAGCTTAATGCGATTTATCGACTGATACAGTCGCATCCTCCAGAATAAGACTGTCGTAATTCTAAAATGTCAATTTTATAGGTAACTCAAAGAAATTTTTGTATTTACAGAAACTTGATTTTATTTTCTGCATTCAAGAAGTGAAACGTTTTATCAATATTATTATTAAGTATTCTGCCTATTTGCAGGTCATGGGACTACTGAGTTTATTCTTTTAATTTTAAGTTTGGACCTTTCAACGTTTCTCCCATTTTTCCCAATCATCAGCTTCTTTCAACTCCTAATATTTTCTTCTATTTCTCAAATCATCCATCAGTTGTGTCCCTCTTCCTATTCTTCTTCTCACTTTCCTTGTATTGCGGTATGAACAAGACAATTTCTTCTCAAGATGAATCCAATCCATTTATTTCTAAATATACTGGCTGCAAACGTCCTCTTCTCTCTTATCCGTTTTAATACATCTTCGTTTCTTTATCTCTCTATCCATTTTATCTTTTCCACTAGCAATGTGTATAATATTATTTATGATAGAGAAAAACTTTAAAAACTTCCTTAAATACACACAAATTACAATCATTACACAAAAAATTGATAACAATTTAGAATATATTTTTCAGTTACTACAGTGCCATTTGGGGTGTGTGATACGTCTTCCTTTGTAAGTATGTTATGTGCCAGAATATTGCAAGACGCTGGCAATTGTATATAGATATTGCTGATATGAATGTAGAATACTCGTGCAATTTCAAAATCTTAGTTACTGTAGGTTATTCGTTTTGTATACACGACTCCAAAAGTGCATTACCACCTGCAATTCTCCTTTTCCTGCAATAGCAGGCAACCCAAAAAGCTCGGCGGTTGGGTTGGTTGCGAATTCGAAAGGCGTTGGACAAAACCTCAATTTTGACACAAATATATCAGTGTGGCAAACTGCAAATAAGGGAATAAAACAAATTGTTAAGAATGACAATTTTATTATTGTGATGGAGTTGGATGACATCAAAAGTTACAAAATGACTTACTTAAGCAGTTCAAACAAGATGAATGGTAAGAAACAGATATAAGAAGAAAGCATTTCTCTCTTTCCCCCCGCCCCACCCAAAAAAAGAAACTCATAAAAAGAAAAACTTACATAATATAAAAGTTTCATATAAAAGCCTAACAGCACAAAAACAAATATCTACACGAAACGAAAAAGAGACAAACACAGAATAGGGGACACCAGTGGCGTAGCAGACTTGCGGCCTTCCCATGCAAGATAAAGAGACAAGACCCTAGTTGTAAACCCCATTGTTATAATAATAATAATAATTATTATTATTATTATTATTAAAAAGTCGTTTCCTTTTCTAAATCTCTGACTTTGCCTCAGAGCATAAATGCATATAGCGATCATGTGTGCACCTTTTGTCAATTAGCGGTCCCAAAGGCCAAAAGGGATGGAAATTTCCAAGGAAGAGAAACAAAAAACTTTCTTACGGTAAATTCTAGTTCAAAGTTCCAAGTACTTGCTTTTCCACGTGATTTTTTGTTTCTTTCTTCAGGGAACAAAAAAGTTCTAGCTCCTAAGAAATTACATCATATAATATTGCAAATTTGCAAGTGGATGTATTTACATTGCAATGTTTGGTAATAAAGATATTATGATTAGAAAACAATCTTGCAAAAAGTAAGTTTAATTTCTTCATCCATCGCAAGTCTTAAGGAACCTTTATACCTCGCATCCCCACTCCCCGAATATTGATTTCGAAAATTTAGAATGATTATATTCATGTCCATATATTTGCGATATCGAATGTTGATATATGATAATATAGATATCGATGATAGCGATATATCGACATATCACAGGCCCAGATTCCGAGAAGTGATGCTTGAAATATACTGGAATCAACAACCAAATTCTAAATAAGTTTTTCATTTCCGCATCCAATGTTGAGGGGGAAGGGTGGGAGTCTACTTAGCTACAGAGGCCATATCAATTGTGTTCTCAAACCAGCCATTACACCAGCTATTATCAAAGTGTTAAGTCAGCCATTTCTGCGAGTTACCCCAGTTCCATTTGAAGTTTGAATTGAAAACCTGAATTACAAAACATCCCAAGTCCACTTTTTTTCTTCGTATTTTTCGTTTTCTGTTTTTTATGTTAGCATCTATGTTTCAGGGATATTCACTTGCATAATACGTAAGTCCAAGTCAAAACTTTTTTTAAAAAAAATCAAAATAATTTCAGCTAAACAGAATAGCATTCCAAGTATAATCTTCTTGTCTTTCTTCTAAAAACAAAAAAGTACTCCGGTGGACTTCGGATGTTCTGCAATTCAGATCCTCAATTTTATTTACGGTCTTTAACCATCTTTAACTCACAGGCTCCTTGCTTTCATAAAAAGCATTTGTTGTGTAGATTAAAATCAAAAATGAATTAATCTATATTCTTGGGAAATTATTGTTGCACCAACACACATATATACAGGGTGTAACAAAAAGGTACGGCAAAATTTCAGAGGTGGATTCCTTATGGGTAGACAAGCCAAATTGTTCATATGACCATATGTCGGGAAATGTATCATTACAGAGTTACGGCCCTTGAGCCGCCTAATGGTGGAAATAGTCATATTCTGGTCGCTCTTTAATGTGACTCAATTTAAACCTCAATAACTCAGACCCTAATTAACCTAGGAAGATATTTTTGATATCTATGTATTTCTAAAGGACGATGCTTTCCACCTATATATATAGGGTGAGTCAAAAGTCTTGGACACCTGCATAAGTTTTAAAATCGACGGGAAAAGTAAAAAATGATGATGGGAAAAGAGGTTTGATGAGGGGCTGCATCTTTTGGAGTGTATGTCATTCATGGCCGCCATCTCGAAATCCGTTATTTTGGATTCAAGTCTTTTTTTAAATGGGAAAGTGTATGTGACATCAAATAACACTAGCTTGAGCTAAGAAATTTAGTGGTGTAATTTGTTTTTTCTATCTTGTACAGTTTAGAAGTTATTAATGTTCAAAAGTGGGAAATTACCTTGATACTGACCCAGTTCTCTCTGTTCCAGGTGATCTAAAATAGGTCTGACACGTGAACAGAAGATCGAAATCATCCTTATATCAGTGGAACGCAGGTACCGAACAATAGCAGCTGACTACAACCGACGGCACTCAGACAGAGAACCGGTATCGCACAGCACGGTGGCTCACGTGATCACCAAATTCCGAGAGACGAGCTCTGTTCAAGATAGGGCATGTAGTGGGCGACCAAAGACTGCCACCAATGACGAAACTGCAACGGCGGTTGTTGCGTCGTTTGTGAAAAGTCCTACACGAAGTACCCGTCGTGTGTCCCTAGCATGTCCAAAAAGCCAATCCTCCGTTATCCGGATATTGCACACCAATCAGTGGCATCCTTACAAGCTGCACATGCAACATAAACTGAACGAGGATGACCCTGATCGCCGGTTGGAGTTCTGCATGTGGGTTACTGAACAACACGAACTGGATCCTGCGTTTGTCAAGGGCATACTGTTCAGTGACGAGGCGTATCTCACTTTGAACGGGGAGGTTAATCGACATAATTGTCGACACTGGTGTGACGCAAATCCGATCTGGGTTGACCCGAGTCGAGAACATAGTCCAGCGAAGGTGATGGTTTGGTGTGGCATATGGGACACCCGCATCATTGGGCCATTTTTCAGTTACAACACCTTAACTGCACCACAGTATCTGATGCTGTTGCAGGACTTTCCAACAGTCCGCTGACGGCATTTTCCCATCTTATTTTCAGCACGATGGACCCCTCCACACTCTAGATTTGGTGTCCGTCAATGGTTGGATGAACAACTGCCACGGAAGTGAATTGGTCGCCGTGGTCCCGTGGAGTGGCTGCCCAGATCCCCTGACTTAACGCCCCTTGATTTTTATCTATGGGGACATCTTAAGCAGATAGTGTATGCTGAGACAATCCGTGATTTGAGACACCTGGAGGAACGCATCCAACAAGCCTGTGACCAAACTTCAGGAGACATCTCCTCCGTGTGAGACTCCAGTCAGAGTGGTTGCAGGGACTACAGTTGTGCATTGCACGAAATGGACAACACGTAGAACATGTGTGTAGCATTCAGTATCAAGGTAATTTCCCACCTTTGAACATTAATAACTTCTAAACTGTAATAGATAGGAAAAACAAATTACACCACTAAATTCCTGAGCTCAAGCTGGTGTTATTTGATGGGTCATACACCCCCTTCCCATTTTAAAAAATGACGTGAATCCAAAATGGCGGATTTCAAGATGACATACACTTCAAAAGTTGCGGTCCCTCATCAAACCTCTGTTCCCATCATTACTTTTTACTTTTCCCGTCGATTTTCACTTATGCAGGTGTCCAAGGACTTTTGATTCACCCTGTATATTTTATGTATGTGTGGGAGTACCACGGTGGACATGGGAGGGTAATTACTTGTATTTTGTTTGATTTTTGCATCAGCATTTTGGAGATGGCATTCCTTGGGGATACTCTCATAAAATGCATATCAGAGGAAAGCTTAATTTTTGCAGAACACGTTGCTACTAAAATTACCTTCCTATCTTAATCTGAGTTTGATATATTGAGGTTTAAATTGAGACAAATTAAGGAGCGACCAGAATGTGACTATTTCACACCAGTAGTCGGCTCAAAGGCCGTAATTCTGGAACGATGCATTTCCCGACATATGGTCATCGGAACGTTTTTGCTTGTCTACCAATAAGGAATCCACCCATGAAGTTTTGTCGTACCTTTTAGTTACACCCTCTATATACAAGATCCGTTTTGTTGATTTACGAAATCACTCTTTTTTTCCTCAAACAATTTACAAAAAGGTCCTGAATGAGGTGGTCGCACTAGTAACGACATCCCGTAGCGTCGTTACGTAACACACACAGTATAAATAAAGCTTCAAAACCACAAATTGCAAGTTCTGCCGCAGATAATTCGGTAAGGTGTCTGCTTGTTGAGTGGACAACCCAGATTCATATCACGGCTGGTACGGTTTGCTTTTTTTTCTTTCAAAATACGTTTCTATATGTTTATATTTATTCTTAATAATTACTTTCTTGCAATCTTAAATTAGTCGGGGTTAAGTAGTCAGAAGATTAAAATACATGTATGACTACTTTATCCGTGTGTGTGTGTACTCATATATGTATCTTTACATATTTGTTTCTTTCTTGAGGCCGCGGCGGCTCAGTGGTAGAGCGTACAACTTTGGTGCTTGGGGTCCGGGTTCGATCCCAGTCCCCGACAAGTGAACTTTGTGGTGGATAAACACCGTGTGCGTGGGTTTTCTCGGGGTTCTTCCGCTTTGTTCATTCCACCATTTCATTCATTACTCATCATCACCGTCTCCTTTAGCCTAACTGGCATAATCGTTGGACGTAAAACCCAAAGATTTCATTAGTATCTTTCTTTCAACTAGTGTTGCCACGAGGTCAGACTGAAACCTTTGATACGAGACACGAGACGAGACAGACTTCTTGTCCCGTCTCGTTTCCGAGACGAGACGAGACGTCTCTTGAAATGCCTCGTATTGTCTCATATCTCAAAAATGAAAAGACAATTTTTTGAAATTGTTTAAAAATTTATTAACTCGAAATAAATTATTGCCTTCGAAAGTATACCAGCGTTTATTATTTCAAATGAGGACTATCCTAAAAGAACAAGGAAGACCTAAAGTTATTTTTTAAATGATTCTTACAAACAGCTTTCATTTATATTTTCCAACCGATTCAAGTTTAAATATTTAGTGATACTGTTCCAGATTCAAGTAAAATGTTAAACCATTCTTTGAGATCAGTGTTTCAGAATATTTCATTCCGAGGGCTGGTGGTTATATCTATGTATAAAAATCCTTTATAGAAATACAAGTTCTCTTAATGCCAGTTTCATCAGCAACTAACCATTGTTCATGAGTTTTCTCGTTCCGAACAAAGACAGAAACGTGTAGGCATTTTCCTGTACTGAGTTTGAAAGGATACTGGTTTGACAATAAAATTTAGTTTCGTTTTATTGTTTTATGATGTTATTCGAACCAAAGTCATTTTTGAAATCAGAAAGTCACATGGGCCTTCTTATATTTTGAAGCGCTCCAGAGGTTTTGAAAAAAGGATTTCAGAACAAGTGGGGAAGGCTTGCCTTTCGACTGTACCGACGATATTGACAAATATTCCTGTCGTAATAATTCATTACTGGAAACCATTGGCACCCGAAGAATTTTTAAGGGGGTCATCTCCTTGATTGCTATATTACGCTTGATATTTAATATACGTAGTTTGCTATATTACACATATATTTTCGTGAGCAAGGGCGGCCGGGTCCCTTCCCCCTCCCTTCGGGCGCCCGTGGTCGAAACTAAGTAGTCGTTATTTTAAGCAGTGTTTCTTCTAGACATGTTTTTGGGGTGCTGCCCCCTGGAACTCTAAGAGTACCCCCACGGGGAGACCAAAATAGAATAATACCAGCAGTACCCCCGGAATCCTAAATATACCCTCCCAGGAACATTTTTTCTGAAAGAAACGCTGATTGGAAGATTGTAGTCGTGTTGTGTGTTGTGCTGATGACCATACAAAAGTGGTTAAAAGCTGTAATTTTAACCACTTTGTATAACAGCTCTTTTTGTGGGCCTCATCCGCTCTAGTGTTGTCACGAGACGAGACATTTCTCGTGGAAACACTACTTTCGACCATGTGGGTTACTGCCTCGATCTTGGAAATGTCCTCGAAGGGATTGTGCTATGAACAACAGATTTTATTCGAACTAATTGACTGATTCCGATGCAACATTGTTCCAATTTCGCCTATTCGCAATGTAATGCAATAGACAAACATACGTTTATATGGTTACATGAAGGCGGTCCCGTGTTCGATTCCTGGTGGGGGCACTCGGTCGAAAAATTTAAAAGTTTTTCAGGCCAGTCACCTTGAATGAGATTTTCCTTGGTTTTCCACATTCACACCAGGAAGATGCCAGGGTGATACCTTAGGTTTCAGATCACTTCCTTTCTTCCCCAATCCTTTCTTCCTTCCCTTTCCCCGGAAAGTGTGTTCGCCTAGAGATGTCATCCCTCGAACGTAACGGGTTAAATGGTCTCTGATGCCGAAAGCCCAGAAATCTAAATCCTAAATCCTAAATTTACAAAGTTACTTCTGGGAAACATTGTTCTTTAAAATATATTTCTATATATTGATATTTATTATTATTAATTGCTTTCTTGCATCTTTCCTACATTATTCTAGATTAGTTACCATCGGTTAGTTTAGTCACATTATGTATAGTTAAATACGGTTACGTATGTTTACCGTTTCTTTTCTTTTTTTCAAAATACATTCCTATCTGATCACATGTATTGTTAATAATTTATTTGTTGCATTTTTTAATAATTTATTTCATACACACAACAGATAAAACAACTCATACATTTTAATTACACAGCAAATAGTTCTTTGACATGGAGGGAAATCTCCTTTGCCTATAGGAGCATATAGTATTACCAATGGGGATTTCCCTCATCCCCCTTGTAATTCGCACATCGTCAACAGATATAGAACATTGTTGAACATTTCTTGAACCACTTCATCACACTCCTGGCCTTGTGACATGGTGCATTATTTTGTCGAAAAATGCCACTACCGTTGGGAAACATGGTCGTCATCAAGGGGTGTACGTAGTCTGCAAGCAGTGTGCGATACGCGTCGGCCGTTATTGTGCCTTGCTCGAGCTATACTAGATACATGCTCACGTGTATGTCCCCCAGAGCATTATTATTATTATTATTATTATTATTATTATTATTATTATTATTATTATTATTATTATTATATTTGAAGTACAATCAAATATCACGACATTAATTATTAGTTTTAATTAACGGAATTGAGCTGAAAATTAAATCTTGATTTCGAAAGATTAACCATTAAGTTTATGCGTTCGGTACCTAAAGTAATAAATACTGGAATTGGTTTCAAGGCTGTTTCTGACTGAATACTTTCTTCAAAATAATATTAAAAAATTATAGAAAGATTTTCGACACATTCGAGTCGAGTCGAGATTTTTACGAGAAGTCTCGACTCGACTCGTGTCTCGGCTCGAAAATTAGAGTCGAGAAATAAATTTGTCTTGACTCGTCTCGAATTTTACAAAGTGTGTCAACTCGAATTTCAGTCCAGATTCGAGACATGTCTCGACTCGTGCGCATCCCTAAATATTCATATTTTAAATGTGCAATACTACCTCCCGAAAAATGACCCCGAAGTTAATTTACCAAAGTCTACTTTCTTCTTGTTAGATTATTGATCGTGGTTTAGGATAGATTATGTAAAGTCAGACATGGTTATGTATGTTTACAATTTCGTTTCTTTCTTCCAAAATGCATTCCTATCTGTTCCCATTTATTATTAATAATTTATTTCTTGCATTTATTAATAACTATCAGAAAAACCCATTATTCACATGGTGGCTGTATTTGGAAGTCAACGCCTCTATAGTATCACCGTTGATTTCAGCGAGTGCGAAAACTTTGGATTTGACATTAATATCGGCCATTTTGGATTATTTTTACATGTCAGTTATCATCTCCGGTACCCTGACCCTCAACTAAGTGGGGTTAATTTGGAAGTTAATGCAATCGGAGTTTCACTATTGATCTCAACGACCGCCAAAACTTTGAATTGGACACTAATATCGGTTATCTTCTACTATTTTTACATGTCCCTGTAAACGTCTCCTGAGACTTCCTGGTTCGATTTAAAAAAAACGCTTCGTCTTGATCCGGAACCTGGGCCAAGGTACCCAAGATCAAAATTTGGTAACTCTCGGTCCTCTTGTCTGGTCTCCAGGCAGCACACAGATACATACATACATACAGACAGACACACAAACAAACTTTTTATTTTATTTATATTAGATTAGGTATATTTCAAACAGTGTTTCTTCCAGAAGTGTTTTTAGGGGGCACTGCTCGCCCGGAGCTGTGAGAGTACCCCCGGAAGAGACCAAAATAATACGTGTATAATATAATAGTAAATAGAATAATATCAACAGTGTCCCCGGGAATACCAAATGTGCCCCCCGGAACATAGTATCTGAAAGAAACACTGATTTCAAACACAACAGATAGAACCAACGGCGCCGACTTTCCAAAATGTATGTGGGTGCATATAAATGGCGGGACGAGTTATATGTTTTCAGGGGTCTCGATTTTTTTTGATTGATTTCTTTTTAGTTAAAATCTTTTATGAACACTGTCATAAACGGCTGTGCTGTGATAAAGTACAATATACCGGTAATATAAGGATATGTTGGGACTGTCCTAGCTCAGTCGGTAACACGGCTGACTTAAACGCAAAGAAACAGGTTGAAACCCGGGTTCAAGTTTAATTCCTGTAATGCATATTCCCAACATATATAATCGTGGTATTTAGCGTATATTTTAAACAACTTACATGATGCACAATGAGTGCAAGAGGCAGTGATATTATCAAACGTTACTAAAAGAAAATACTACATTCATACAAATTAAAATGAAAATATCATCATAAAAGAAAATAATTTTAATGGTATTGCAAAAAGAACTTGCAAGGATTTTGAAAATGAAATCTTTGAGTCTTGCGTCCCACGGTTATGCCGGTTAGGCTAAAGGAGACGGTGATGATGAGAGATGAATGAAATGGTGGAATGAAGAAAGTGGTAGGAAACGGGAGTGCCCCGAGAAAACCCACGAGCACGGTGTTTGTCCACCACAAGGTTCACTTGACGGGGACTGTAATCAAACCCGGGACCCAAGCACCAGAGGTGAATATTCTACCACTGAGCCACCGCGCCCCCTGCAAGGATTTTGTTGTGGACATAAAGTGTAAAGTGACTAACTTAGTGTGTTCCTTGGTTGCCTTTGCAAAAACACATTTGAAACAATCAATTATGTTTTAGAGGTTAGAAATTTTAACTCCCATCTCTATGTTTTAATTGTTTATTTTTTAATAGTGTCAAGCGAGAAATATTTATTTTATTATGTTTATTATGTTTCGAAACTAAAAATCTTGCCTGCAGCGCCCTGACAAGATTATTTGTGTGAGTGCTTTAACCAGGGAACACCAAGGAGGCGGCGCACATAGACAGAACAACCCCTAGCATTTCTTACACAGTACAACGTTGTTTGGCATATAACGTTGCTTCTGTACTAGCGAGTTCCAGCTAGTTAAGCCTTTTATTAACAGCCGGAGGCAGCATTCTGTTATATCGTTGTAGTGAGTGGCGTGTTAAAATACTCCTAGTATCAGTTTTTTCATTGTTCGATTGACCTTGAAGGACCAACAAATGCCTTTCGAGGAATACAAGTTCCCTTTAATTCATGAAGTTAATATAGAAATGACCTTCAAACCTATGCTGTGCATAAATGCTGGAAGTCTTATAAAACGGTTTTATCCGTGTGTCTGTAGACCAGAGCCCTGCAAAGCCAGGCCCGAAGACGGCCCGGATGGATCTGTATTCTGTGTCCGTCTCGACCCGATCCGGCCCGAATCTCGAGCCGGGCAGAGAATGGGCCGGACTCTAAACTGGCCGGGCACAAAGGAGCCGGGCTCTAAACAGGCCGGGCGTAACCGGCCTGAGAACAACCAAGTTGATAAATCAAGTCAATCCTTCAATATGTAATGGAAAATGAGAAATATGTCGTCATAATATTGCACTGTCTATTTGTCCTTCTCAAATAGGAAAATCGTGTGAAAAGTTACCCAAGGTTTGTTTTCTATATCCCTATACTGTCTGTCTATTTGTTATTTGTGCTTGCTCTGCCCAGCCATGTTTATTATACAATAATACAGCTCATGGACGTAAAAGTCTTATACTACACTCATTAATGCATTACAAGTAACAGAGAAGATATGTAAAACTTCTACACCGTATGTGATACTAATACTACAACTACTACTGCTAATACTATTATTACTATTGCGATTACGAATGCTAGTGCTAATTCCACTATTGCCGCCACTGCTACTACTGTTACTATTACAACTACTGCTACTACTTATTACTATACTAATACGACAGCGAATACCACTACTGCTATTACTAGTAATACGAAAACAAAACAATGCAAATGAAATCTTTGAGTTTTACGTCCCACAGTTATGCCGGCTAGGCTAAAGGAGACGGTGATGATGGTGGAATAAATGAAATGAAATGTTGGAATTGATAAAGTGGGAGGAAACGGGAGAACGTCGAGAACCCCCGCACACGGTGTTTGTCCACCACAAATTTCATTTGGCGAGACCTGGGATCGAACCAGGGACCCCATCCACCAGTGGTGAACGCTCAATCACTGAGTCACCGTTCCAGGAACACCTAATCCGCCCTGGCGTCTTGGTGATTTATTTTATCATAATATTTTGTTATATTTGTAGTATCATACTATGATATAAAGAATACAGGAACATGTAACATCATTTGGTATTTGGCTTGCTAATTGAACATAACTACAAATTGCACTGATCTTATGAGCACGCCAGTTCACGGTTTTGGCCTCCGTGGTCTAAAGGTAGCGTACCAAATTCTACTTAGTAGGTCAAGTACTTGACTTTGTCATACGTTCTTTAGGTAACTACGGCTCAGGCTGTATGGATGATGATGGGATGAATTGGTGGCATGAAAACAGTGGGAGGAAGCGGGACCACCCCGGAAACTCCCACGCACACGGTATTTGTCCACCACAAAGCTCACATAGCATCTGGGTGGTAGTTCTGTACGGATCCAATGAACTACGGAATAACGTAGCAGAAACTCCCTACTCTGTAAATATATACTGCTAATATTCGTAAGTTTCAAGCTTGTAAAACAACGTAGCTGTTTTGTCTTTCTATTAAGGTTTACGATATTTCTATCGTATCTTGTCTGAGCTGCAAAACGAGAGGTAATACGTTTATCGATTTATGGTTAGGGATTGGTCCTTTAAAACATTTAATTAAATCGAGAGGTGATAGAAACATACTATCCCGCGAAAAACGTACATTTTCTTTTGTGACAGATGATAACACTACTTCAAGTTTCACTATTGAATTCATATTGTTTGGAAATCTTCGTTTCATACTGTGAAACGATACTCACTTCTTTTAGTTTGGTATTGGTACTGGTAACTCCTCTAATATATGCAACAACTTGAAACTCTTCGTCATAGATTAAAAATGTAGCAATACACGTTGAAACCGAGCTTGGCTAACTTCAGCTACTTCTTTTTTGAATAGGAATTGGTGGAAAGTATTCTTGGGATGCTGAATTCTTGGAGGAACATTTCCTTACGACTCTGATATATTTAAAAAAGCCGTATCTTGATATCTCCTATTGTTTTGATTCCTGGAAACAAGAATTGAAATAGGAAATGATAGTTAATTGGAACCACTTCTTGTTGATCGTAAAAAAAAAGCCGTATCCTGATATCTCCTATTGTTTTGATCTATGGAAAAAAGAATTGAGATAGGAAGTAATAGTTAATTTGAACCACTTCCTGTTCCGGTAGGGTGTTGACAATAATTATGGTATGTTGCCTAGAGACGGTAAATCGTTTGGACAAAAATGTTCTATCTGTTACTGTTTTTGGTCTATAACGAGGAACGTTCAAACAGAATATGGCTAATTTTAACAAATTCTGCTTTGATCAAAGCTGCCACGGAAATGGAGGAGGCTATTCTTGAGACGATGAATCGATTGCAAAAGCCACTTTTTAATATCTTTTACCATTTTTGCTCTACGGAAATCAGTATTGGAACAGGAAGTACTAGTAAATTTGAACAATTTCCAGTTTTAGTAGAGTTATATGGATAGTAACGATATGTTTGTTGAGAGGCTGAATCGTTTGCTTAAAACTGTTTCTAGCTATCTGCTGCCATTTTCATTCTATAGCGATAAACGTTGAAACCGTTATTGAAACCAGAAGTTATAATAAATTCTAACTACAGCCGAATTTAGTATTGTAGATATTTGTCTTTAGACTCTAAATCGTTTGCCGAAACCACTTCTCACTATCCGTTATCATTTTCTTTATATATCGACAAACGTTGAAATCGGAAATGGCCAATTTGAAGCAATTCCGGTTTGAGTAGAAGGTTAACGGAGGAAATAAAATATATTCTTTGGATACTGAATTAATTGCAAAAGACCACATCTTGAAGCATTTACTATTTCTATTAGGCGGAAATTGGAAATTGAAACCGGAAGTAATAGTAAATTTCAATCATTTATAATTTCGGTAGAATATTTTGTGTACCCATGATGTTGAATCTAGATGGTAACTCGTTTTCAAAAATCAGTTCTCGCTATGTTACCGTTTTATGCTATGACGATGAAAGTTGAAACTGTTGTTGAAACCGAAAGTAATAATAAATTTAAACCATTTTCAATTTTAGTAGAGATTGTGAATGACCATGATATGTTGCCTATACACGCGCAATCGTTTACAAAAAAAAAAAAAAAAAAAAAAACGTTTTCATGTATGTTACCGTTTTCATCTATGGGTTAAATATTAGAACTGGAAATTGCTAATTTGAACCACTTCTGGGTTCAATATAAAGTTAACGGATGAGATGGAACCTATTCTATTCATTGGATGAAGAATCAATAGCAGAAAACCATTTCTCTATACAGGGGCGGATCCAGGACCGACTTCTGGGGGGGGCGGTGGGTTGTCATAATGCTACTTTTAAGGGTTCCAAACTCTGGGATGGATTTTATTTATATATTAAAAATAAGAAAGTTTCCTCTTCTGGGGGGGCATCGCCCCGATCGCCTCCCCCCCTTGGATCCGCCCCTGTCTCTATATCACTTTCTGTCTTTGCTTTGGTATCTGTCAACAGACACACGGATGAAACCACTCTATAAGATTTCCGACTTTATGCACAGCACAGTTTGGTAGTTTAAAACCTGTCTTTGGTTCCATAAATATTATTAACACTAACATATCAATGATACTCTTGTGTGTGATTCAAAAAGTTAGCCGTGAAATTTAATCTAGATTGGAAGTAGTTGTGGAAAGGCCTCTTGCTATAACAGATTTGTGGGTGTTCAGATAAAACCAACATAATATTTCTATTTCACAACGGGTGAGTAATGCATAGGTCATTTCTACTGTATATCAACTTCACGGATCAAAGCGACTTGTGACTTGATGTGAAACCATTTGTTAGTTCTTCAAGGTTAATAACAACAAAATAGCTAATACTAGCACTACACGCGACCCATTACTTCGATAGAAGAGGCAGATTCAATAGACGTGTTTACGTATAAAAGAAGCCCTCCGGCACTTAGGCTGGGTGGAAGCAACAACATTCTATGCGAAAGAACGCTGTTTGTTCTATCTGTTCGAGTTTGCTTGTGTGTCTGTCTGTGTGCGGCCTGGGGATCAGACGAGTTGACAAAAAGTTACTAAATTTTAATAACGGATACTTTTGTCCAGGCCCCAGAGCAGGACCAAGTGGTTTTTATTTTTAAAAAAAAATCGAACCAGGGGTCTCAGGGGAGGGGGACGTTTACCGAGACATGTAATAATATTAGAAAATTGCCGATATTTGTGTCGAATTCATAGTTTTCGCGGTCACTGAGATCAATGGTGACACTTCAATTAGCGATGACTTTCAAAATCAGCTACCATTGCGTGCGGGCCGGGGTCACCGGGAGGGGGGAGATGTACAGAAACACGTAAAAATAATCCAAAATGACCTATATTAGTATCAAATCCTTAGTTTTCACGGTCGCTGAGATGAATGGTGATTCTTCCAGAGGCGTTGAATTCTAAATACAGCTCCCATCGCTTGGGAGCCAGAGGCGTTCTTTTTAAATTTTGAACTAGGGGGTCTCAAGGGGCGTTTCCCGCGATATGTAAAAGTAGTAGAAAATTACCGATATATTTTCGTTTCGTTGTTCAGTTTGTTTACATAGATATTTTATCTGACCCATGCGAAAAGTGGTTATTTTCAGCTAGTTATTATTAAATGCAAGAAATAAATTATTAATAATATACAGAGTGGCCCAAAAGTACGTATACAGTACCGTACTGATCAGCTCATTGCATTTTATATAATTTCTTATTTTTATCCATCAGGTAGACTTAGTTTCTTTATTATTTGTTCTTAATATGTTTTTACTTACATCTTAAGCTCAGAAGAGCCGAAGCAAATAAACTCATACACTAGAATGTTATAGTTGATCAATACAGAGGTATATGCCTACGTTTGGACTACGTGAACAGATAGGAGTGCATTTTGAAAGAAAGAAACGAAAATGTAAACATACATAACCGTATTTGACTTTACATAATCTATCCTAAACCGCGGTCACTAATCTAAGATAATGTAGGAAAAAATACAAGAAAGTAATTAATAATAATAATAAATATGAACATATAAAAATATATTTTGAAAGAAAAAAGTTCCCCTGGCAGAACTTGTTTACTCCAGACGCCGAAACGTTAACCAGAGTTGGAGTGGGTGAGTGGGTCAGTGGGTCGGTGGGTCGAGTTTTCTGAGTGGGACGTGGGTCAACAGCATGTGACCCACCACCCACCGTGACCCACTGCGACCCATCACCCATCATGACCCACTCTGCTCACTGCATTGTAAACAGCATTTTCTGAACAGCATATTTTTTTCACCCTCGACTCTAGCCATAGAAAGTAAAAACTAAAAAGAAGAACAACATTGAAGAAGCAGTTGAAGTTAAATTTATATCATGGCAGTCACGGTGGTTCATATCAAGGACTGCCTAATATCAATATTAGGCAGTCAACTAATATCGATCGTTTTCGATTATTTTTAGAAATCAATCCTATATATAGAAAATGCCCCCCAAACAAAAGGGAGTTTTAAAAAATGATATTGAGATTAGGGCCTAACTATGTATATGCCAAATTTAATTTCAGTTGACTTTGATGTTGATGATCACACATACATAGTTATATTAATTTTTTATATAATAATTCATACATTATAGGTGATTCAAAATAAAACAAGTAGTTAGCTGCTCTAAAAACTCTTAGGCTGTGTCTGAAAAGTCAAGAAGTAAGTCCTATTGCTATTATTACAATTGCAAATATTATCAATTTCCTAAAGTTCTGCAAGAGTGCCTGAAGTTCTTTCTTCAATAGAAACAGATGAAAAAGAAGAAAAAAGAAGGCCTTGAAAGTAAAACGTAGACAAATTCACCAGTGCTCAGAAGAAGCTGTCTACAATGCACTGAGCAGAATGGGTTGGTGAGTCATAGTAGTTCGGTGGGTCAGCGTGGGTCAGAACGGATTGTTTGGTCAAAGTGGGTCACGGTGGGTTGTGTGTCGCAGTGAGTCATATCCTGTAGACCCACAACCCACTTAAAAATCTTAATCCAATTGACCACTGACACTCCATTATTTCAGTCATTTTTACCGAAATCCAGAACATCAACATTTTCGATTAATTTCCAAAATTGGCCCTGTAGTGGCGAAACGGTCAGTGAGTAGTGGTTGTGCCTATTAAATCCTTTTCTCAGAATCACAATATCTACAACATATCACAGTTTCAGTCATTTTTACCGAAATCCAGAATATCACCATTTTTGGTTACTTTCAAGTGGCCTGGTTATGGCCAAACGGTCAGTAATTATTGGTTGTACCCATTAGGACATTTTCTCAGAATCACAATATCTACAACATATCACAGTTTCAGTCATTTTTACCTAAATGCAGAATATCACCCTTTTAGCTTACTTTCAAAAAAGTCATCTCGTAGTGTCCAAACGGCCAGTGATTATTGGCTGTGCACATTAAGACTTTCTCTCAGAATCACAATATCTACAACATATCACAGTTTCAGTCATTTTTACTGAAATCCAGAACATCAACATTTTCGAATACTATCCAAAAAAAGACCCTGTAGTGGCCAAACGGTTACTGATTAGGTGTTGTACCATTTTCTCAGAATTACAAGATCTACAACATATCACAGTTTCAGTCATTTTTACCGAAATCCAGAACATCGCCATGTTCCGTTACTTTCAAGAAAGTGGCCCGGTAGTGGCCAAACGGTCAGTAATTATTAGTTGTGCCCATTAGGACATTTTCTCAGAATCACAATATCTACAACATATCACAGTTTCAGTCATTTTTAGCGAAATCCAGAAAATCAACATATTCGATTACTTTCCAAAAAGTGGCCCTGTAGTGGCCAAACGTTGAGTGATTAGTGGTTGTGCCCTTTTCTAAGAATCACAAGATCTACAACATATCACAGTTTTATTTTTTCGAAATCCAGAACATCATCTTCGATTACTTTCAAGAAAGTGGCCTGGTTGTGGCCAAAGGTCAGTGATTAGTTTGTGTGCCCATGGAGACCTTACAAGATCTAAAACATATCACTTTTCAGTCATTTGTACCTAAATCCAGAACATCACCATGTTCCGTTACTTTAAAAAAGTGGCCCTGTAATGGCCAAACTGTCAGTGATTAGTGGGTATGCCCATTCAGACCTTTTCTCGGAATCACAAGATCTACAACATATCACAGTTCGTCATTTTTACCGAAATCCAGAACATCAACATTTTCGATTACTATCCAAAAAGTGGCCCTGTAGTGGCCAAACGGTTACTGATTAGGTGTTGTACCATTTTCTCAGAATTACAAGATCTACAACATATCACAGTTTCAGTCATTTTTACCGAAATCCAGAACATCACCATCCTCGCTTACTTTCAAGAAAGTGGCCTGGTTGTGGCCAAACGGTCAGTGATTAGTGGGTGTGCCCATTGAGACCTTTTCTCGGAATCTCAAGATCTACAACATATCACAGTTTCAGTTATTTTTTTAAGAAATCCAGAACATCACCATGTTCCGTTACTTTCAAAAACAGTGGCCGTGTAGTATCGAAACGATCAGTGATTAGTGGTTGTGCCTATTAAATCTTTTTCTCAGGATCACAATATCTACAACATATCACAGTTTCAGTCATTTTTACCGAAATCCAGAAAATCAACATTTTCGATTACTTTCCAAAATTGGCCCTGTAGTGGCGAAACGGTCAGTGAGTAGTGCTTGTGCCTATTAAATCCTTTTCTCAGAATCACAATATCTACAACATATCACAGTTTCAGTCATTTTTACCGAAATCTAGAATGTCACCATCTTTGGTTACTTTCAATTGGCCTGGTTGTGGCTAAACGGTCAGTAATTTTTCGGTTGTTCCCATTAAGACATTTTCTCATAATCACAATGTCTACAACATCTCACAGTTTTAGTCATTTTACCTAATTCCAGAACATCACCATTTTAACTTACTTTCAAAAATGTGGTCTCGTAGTGTCCAAACGGCCAGTGATTATTGGCTGTACCCATTATGACTTTTTCTCAGAATTACAATATCTACAACGTATCACAGTTTCAGTCATTTTTACCGAAATCCAGGCCATCAATATTTTCGGTTCTTTCAAGAAAGCGGCCTGCTTCTGCCCAATGGTCAGCGATTAGTGGTTGTGCCTATTAGGACCTTCCCTCAGAATCAGCAATCTACAACATATCACAGTTTCAGTCATTGTTACCGAAATCCAGGACATCAACATTTTCGGTTACTTTCAAGATAGTGGCCTGTAGTGGCCAAACGGAAACTGAGTAGTATGTGTGACCATTGAGACCTTTTCTCGGAATCACAAGATCTACAACATATCACAGTTTCAGTCATTTCTATCGAAATCCAGAACACCACTATGTTCCGTTATTTCAAGAAAGTGGCCCGGTAGTGGCCAAATGGTCAGTAGTTATTGGTTGTGCCCATTAGGACATTTTCTCAGAATCGCAATATCTACAACATATCACAGTTTCAGTCATTTTTAATGAAATCCAGAAAATCAATATTTTGGATTACTTTCCAAAAAGTGGCCCTGTAGTGGCCAAACGGTCAGTGATTAGTGGTTGTGTTCTTTTCTCAGAATCACAAGATCTACAATATATCACAGTTTCAGTCATTTTTACCGAAATCCAGAACATCACCATCTTCGGTTACTTTCAAGAAAGTGGCCTGGTTGTGGCCAAAGGTCAGTGATTAGTTTGTGTGCCCATGGAGACCTTTTTATGGAATCACAAGATCTATAACATATCAAAGTTTCAGTCTTTTTTACGCAAATCCAGAACATCACCATGTTCCGTTACTTTAAAAAAAGTGGCCCGATAATGGCCAAACGCTCAGTGTTTATTGGTTGTGCCCATTAGGACATTTTCTCAGAATCACAAGATCTACAACATATCACAGTTTCAGTCATTTTTACCGAAATCCAGAACATCACCATCTTCGGTTACTTTCAAGAAAGTGACCTGGTTGTTGCCAAAGGGCCAGTGATTAGTGGGTGTGCCCATTGAGACCTTTTCTCGGAATCAGAAGATCTACAACATATCACAGTTTCAGTCATTTTTACCGAAATCCAGAACATCACCGTGGCCCTGTAGTGGCCAAACGTTCAGTAATTATTGGTTGTGCCCATTAGGACATTTACTCAGAATCACCACATCTACAACATATCACAGTTTCAGTCATTTTTACCGAAATCCAGAACATCACCATGTTCCGTTACTTTCAAAAAAGTGCCCTCGTAGTGTCCAAACGGCCAGTGATTATTGGCTGTGCCCATTAAGACTTTTTCTCACAATGACAATGGTTACAACATATCGCAATTTCAGTCAATTTTACCGAAATACAAGCCATCAATATTTTCGGTTACTTTCAAGAAAGTGGCCTGGTTGTGGCCAAAGGTTAGTGACTAATGGTTGTGACTATTAAGACCTTTTCTTAGAATCACCACATCTACTACATATCACAGTTTCAGTCATTTTTACCGAAATCCAGAACATCACCATGTTAAGTTACATTCAAAAAAGTCGCCCTGTAGTGGCCAAAGGTCAATGATTAATGGTTGTGCCTATTAAGACTTTTTCTTGGGAATCACCAGATCTACAACATATCACAGTTTCATTCATTTTTACCGAAATCCAGAACATCACCATGTTCCGTTACTTTAAAAAAAGTGGCCTAACGGTCAGTAATTATTGGTTGTGCCCATTAGGACATTTTCTCAGAATCACAATATCTACAACATATCACAGTTTTAGTCATTTTTACCGAAATCAAGAACATCGCCATCTTCGATTACTTTCAAAATAGTGGCCTCGTGATGGCCAAACGATCAGTGATTAGTGGTTGTGCTCATTAAGACCTTTTCTCAGAATCACGATATCTACAAAATATCACAGTTTCAGTGATTTTACCGAAATCCAGAACATGGCCATCTTCGGTTACTTTCAAGAAAGTGGCCTCGTTGTGGCCAAACGGTCATTGATTACTGTTTGTGCCCATTAAGACCTTTTCTCAGAATTACCACATCTACAACATATCACAGTTTCAGTCATTTTACCGAAATCCAGAAAGTGGCTATCTTCGGTTACTTTCAAAATAGTGGCCTCGTGGTGGCCAAACGATCAGTGATTAGTAGTTGTGCTCATTAAGCCTTTTTCTCAGAATCACAATATCTACAAAATATCACAGTTTCAATGATTTTACCGAAATCCAGAACATGGCCATCTTAGGTTACTTTCAAGAAAGTGGCCTCGTTGTGGCCAAACGGTCATTGATTAGTGTTTGTGCCCATTAAGACCTTTTCTCAGAATCTCAATATCTACAACATATCACAGTTTTAGTTATTTTTATCGAAATCAAGAACATCGCCATCTTCGGTTACTTTCAAAACAGTGGCCTTGTAGTGGCCAAACGATCAGTGATTAGGGGTTGTGCTCATTAAGACCTTTTCCCAGAATCATAATATCTACAACATATTACCGTTTCAAGCAATTGCTATGAAATCCAAAATAACGTTAAGTTCTGCTGTTGGCAAAAATGTGGCTCTGTAGTTACCAAACGGTCAGTGATTGGTGGTTGTGCTTATTGAGAGTTTTTCTCAAGATCACAACATCTACAACTCATCACAGTTTTACTGATTTTCATTGAAATCCAGAATATCACTATGTTTGGCTGTTTTGAAAAAAGTAGCCCTTTAGTGGACAAATATCAGTGTTTGGTGGTTATGGCCATTAGGACCTTTTCGGAATCACAATATCTACAACATCACGGTTTTAGTATTTTTGTCCAAAATCTCGAATGTTGTTTTCTTCGGCTTTTTTTTAAGAAAGTGGCCTCATGGTGGCCAAACGGCCAACGATTTTTGGTTGTGTCCATTGAGACTTTTTCTCAGGAACATAATATCTACAACATAACACGGTTCCAAGCAATTCCACCGAAATCCAATTTCCATAAAGATTGTTCGGGGTCCTTTCTCATTTCCAAGGAGCATTGCCTCTGCAAAACTTCTCTGTGAAAAACTTCAAAACCCGTATTTTGTACTTTGAAGTCATCTTTGCATCGGCAGAGTATCGTTCCTTTAATTTCCTCCTTTTAAATCAAAGGTACCCTTTTTTAAAAGGGATCCTTTGCCTCCTTTAACCTGTTCTCCGAAAGAAACAAAAAAAAACATGTGTGCATTTATTTTCGGTCTAGTATATATGTGCCAAGTTTGAAGAAAATCAGATGAATAGAAATCTTTGTGAAGCTATCTCCTTTATAGTTTCACTTTTTGGACTTGACAAGTCGTTTGTCCCGAAGTCCTCAATTTCTTTATTACCTCAAATTGCATTGTAAATAAATGCACTTGCAAATTTGCAATATTCTATACTGTAATTTCTTAGCCGATACAATTTTCTGTCCCCGAAAAACAAGAAAGCACCCGTCAAAAGCAATTCCTCGAACTTTCCCCTAGAATTTATCATAAGAAAGTTTTTTGTTCCTCTCTCTCAGAGATTTGCATCCCTTTTACCTTTAGGGCCACTCATTGACAAAAAGTACTCACATGACCGCTATATACAGACATGCTCTTAGGTAGGTCAGAGATTGGGAAAGTAGACGATTTTTAATAATAATAATAATAATAATAATAATAATAATAATAATAATTATTATTATTATTATTATTATTATTATTATAACAATTAGGTTTACAACTAGGGTCCCATCTCTTTATCTTGTATGAGAGGCCCCCTAGTCAGCTAAGCCATTGGTGTTCCTCATTCTGTGTTTCTCTCTCTTTCTGTGTCGTGTGGATGTTTGTTTTGGGGTATTAGGCTTTTATATTAAACCTTTACATTATATAATCTTTTTCTTTTTTACGAGATTTTCTTTTGGAAAAGGAAAGAAACTGCTTTCCTCTTATGTGTGTTTCTTACCATTCACCTTGTTTGAACTGCTTAGGTAAGATGATTTTGTAACTTTTATGTCATCCATTGCCATCACGATAATAAAATGGTAAGTCTTAACAATTTATTTTATTATCTTATTTGCAGTTTGCCACACTGATATATTTGTAACAAAATTGAGGTTTGGTCCAACACCTTTCGAATGTGCAACCAACCCAAGCGCTGAGCTTTTTGGGTTGCCTGCTATTGCAGGAAAGGAAGAATTGCAGGTGGTAATGCACTTTTGGAGTCGTGTATACAACAAACCGTTGAAATGGCACCCACAGTATATATAAAAGACATTATTGATCTTGTTATCATACTTATCCTGAATTATCGTTTGTTTCTTATTAAACAGATTTTTCTTCTTTCTTTAGCAAATTTATCCATATTTCCGTTATAAAAAAGACGTATTTGCAATAGACACCAAAGTTTTGAAATCAAAACTATTGTTAAGTAAATAAATGTCAACCTGCTTATCAGGGCAATCCCACGAGTCACTTCTGGTTTCTATGATCTATCCTTATTTTACGATCAGAGCATTTCTTGATACTGCAAGCTCTTGGTCAATTCTGGTGCAGGTATCATTTGAATTCTGACAATCTTGCTTCGTTAATATTTTCTCAAATCTTTTGCTTACCACAACAATACACAAGCTTTCTTCTCTGTAATTTTACTACAATGTTCAGACTCTAGCTAACAATCTTAGGTCTATGTGTCTGTATTTCTTTGAATAATGAGTAATGTTTTAGAAGGATATAACAAATATTTTTTATTGAGCTGTGCCATGTTTAGCTAATTTCTAGAACTAAAAATAAATCACAAATACGAGGTAAGACAGTCTATTTTTAACTATAATTTACCCATGCTAAACAAATGATTACTAAGATAACTAGCAGCCTTAATATTGAACTAAGAAAGAAATTGATCAAGTACTATATATGAAACATTGGACTTTATGGTTCAGAAACTTGGACATTACGGAAGTTGGGGAAGAAATATTTAGAAATGTGCTGTTGGAGAAGATGGAGAAGATAAAATGGACAGAGACAGTAACAAACGAATAGGAGTTTTAAAATGAATAGGAGAGAAGAGGATGCTTCAAGCTACCATCCTTCGTAGAAAGGCCAATTGGATTGAACACATCTTGTAAAGAAATTGCCTTTTTCATACCGCCATAGAAAGAAAGGTGGAAGGAAAACGAGGAGTAGGGAGAAGAAGAACACAACTGATCGATGACTTGAAAATCAGAAGAAAATATTGGGAATTGAAAGAAGAAGCTGAAAATCGAGAAACGTGGAAGAGACATATCCAGGCCCAAACTGAAAATTAAGAAGAAGAAAAAAACGTCATTAGTCCAAGGATCTGCTAATAGGCAGATGATCTTAGATGATTCAAAGCAATTACTTCCCTATTAACAATTCAGACTCGTGTTAACCATTATCATAACAAAACTTTATGATAAAACATCCCTTCACTAATTAGAAAAGTGAAACTTTTAGTTTAGGTTAAGTAAATATAGATCGAAAAAGTTGGATAAAACTTTAAGTAAGACTATTCAATACTCAGCAGTGGTGATAGAGGATCAGGATCTTCACGGGTAATGGAACATAAACTACCGACAATGTGTAATTCCTAGTTTTTGTTTTATGTGAATCGTGTTTGGGGAGAGAGCTCCGCACTTATACCGAGGAGTTTCCTACTGGAAGTGCCCATTTTAAACTTCAGAGTAGTGTGAATCAACAAGTTTCTCATGACTGCTGCTTGAAATACGTGTTCTAAATTTGGACATAATGTAACCCAACATTAAAATAAACTTATGACATTGCTTATGATCCAAGTGAAAATGGAGATTTTTAAAAAACGAACATATCTTTGTGTGAGAGATATTCAGAAGAAGAAACGTTTTAGTATGAAACACAAAGATTTATGGTTCACAAACTACATACCTTTTACTCTACTTTTTAACAATATTTGCCATACACGATATTCAAACACTTACTATAACACATAAGTTTTTTATATATACTATCATTGTACTCTGTTGTCGTCAATGTATTCAAAGCGTCTTTGAGTTCATCAGCATGGGAAATATTTCTGGATAAAGTCTTTCAAGTTTCGGAATAAATGGAAATCCCTCTATCACACTTCTCACCTCACACTTGGCAAGATTTTTTTCTTTTCTTTTCTTTTCTTTTCTTTTGTGCATGTGTTCAGGGCACACAACTCAATAGCATTCATGTTTACGTCTGCACCGTCTCGCTCCTTGGCCTTACTGGAAGGTAGAGAATGTTGCGTTCTACAGCAGATTGTTTCTCCTTTCAGGAAGGCACAGTTCCATTGTTGATGTATCCAAAGACGCCTTCATGCAGGTTGACTGCATTGATGGCACAACACAGTACAATGACAGTATACGAGAACTGGCATCATACTATGAAAAATACTTGAATGTGTATAGCAAATATGTTATCTCATAATGCTGGCACAACACCGAAACCTCTTTATTCCTACCGGGAGTCCGAGCACGAAAAACATTTCCTAGGCCTTGAGCTACATGGGAACACAATAAGCTATTGATTACTAATTTAAACTTACAAATTGTTTTTTCTCTTTTATGCAATTAATATTTCTCCCTTGTCCTAAATTCAGAATATAATTTTCTCTTATACCACTAAAGCCATTCACTTTCTTCAACTAGAAAAGAAAACAACTGCAATCTCGTAATAGTGAATTAAATTGAAGTTATTTATACTAGAATAATCATGTTTATAATATATAATCAGGAAAATTATTATTTTTACGTAAAAGTGATACTACTACAGTATATGTATCAAGTATATTGTTTAAAAGGATTTTAGAATACGCATTTCAAAACAAACGTTAAGTATACATGCCATCACGTAAGACAATAATACGCTAAAAGCAAATTGTATAACAGAGGAAAATACGACTCTAATAATTTCATTTGTGTAGTAAAATATGAAATATTGCCAAGTGCTGGATGAGCCTTGTTACAGTTACAAGGAAAATCCATCCAACTGATGGACGCAATAAATTTTAGATTATTCTTATTGTCCTTGAAGTTTGTACGTGTGTCATCATAGCAAAACATTTAATATTTCATTTTTTCTGTTTCCTTCTCACTTTATATGTTCAATCTTGTTACATTTCTATAATGTGTATTTATAACTAAAGATCGTGAAAGTCTTACAAATTTTAAAATGGAAACATGTATTGTAAATTCATTAAAGACACGTGTGTTATTAGATACACATTGAATTGATTTTCATGGATACATACCCTCTTGATTCATCCTTTTTACACAATAGATTTATTCCTTATAACAGGACTTAAGACAATTAATCCATTCGGCCCCCTATTTTCACATTTCTCAAAATATTCAAGTGATCACAGAACCTTGCCTAGGCAATTAATGTATTGCTTAATAAAATACCGTATTTGCTGACATAAGAAGTATCCCATTTTTTGTGTTCAATTTTGAGGAAATAAAACCATTAAGAAGTTTTTATTAAATATATAGCGATATTTTAGCAAGGAATATGAGTGTTGGTTAATAAATACTTAATGCTTAACTAAATATAGAATAGCACCTGTGTCTAGGAATGTGTATAGCACATTTGCATCCAGGGAAGAGCTTACACATAGAAAATACAGTGTAAATACAATCACTATATGTATCGTTTGAGAGTTAGTAAACAGTATGTAGCTAGGATGCTGCTGTACACCGTAAGTATGCAAAGAAGACAACACAGATTTATCAGGAAACCTTATTGAAATAATATTTGTATCGATGTGAGAAAGAAAACTACCCTCCTCTTAAGGTGTATGGTATAGGAACATTTCTTTATATTTACTCTATCCGTGTGTCTGCCCATCCGCCGACGGACAAAAAAATCTCCGGAACTAGCTACTTGACGGATCATCATCAATTTTGGCCAAGTACTAGTAACGAGCCAAAAGTTAGAAAACGAATTAGTTGGTAGAGATTATTTCCAAACCAGAAGTGACAAAAATAAACCATTTTCTCTTTTACGTTGATCGCTACAGAGAAAAATGGTAATAGAGAGTGAGAGGTGGTTTCCTGAAATCGATTAAGCGTCCCAAGAATACATTTCTTCATCGCCCTTAACGCTCTATCTATTAAAACCTGGACGTGATAGAAATATTCTACAATTTCTGGCTTTAATATTGATTACATAGGTTAAAATCTACCAGATATAGTGAGAAGTGTTTCCTTTGGAATCAATTTAGCGTCCTAAGAATAGATACCATATTTACTCTTCATCCTCTGTTTAACCAACCGAGAGTGACAGAAATCAACCACTTTCAGTTTTATCATTGATCGTTATACAGTAAAACGGTAGTAGCTACGAGATACGATTTTCTGAAACCAATAAAGCTTCCCAAGAATATGTTGTATTCCATCTTTACTCTAATCTCTCTGCTAAATCATGAGGTGGTAGAAGTTTGCTACCACTTTAGGTTTCAATAATAATTCAGAAAATATCAGGCCATACGTATCATACTCCTTCTCGTGGTGAACATATGATACTGTGACACCTTACTTACTCTAAATACTGCAGTTTCCAAACTTTCTCAGCCACGGAACCCTTACCAAAGCAAAAGTTTCTTGTTGGACGCCAAGAGTATTTACAGAGGAGCCAGCAAGAGAAGGTCTCTGATAGCTGGCTGCGGCGTTGCCACTACTCACGTGCCAAGGCTTTTTCGATGCATCTATAATGGCAGTTTCCTTAATGATGTAAAACAGAGTGTCGTGGTTGGTAACCTAGCACAGAAGTAGGGGCTGCCTTTTTCCTTTGCATGTTTGTCAGAAACTTCAGGGACCATCTCATGATGGTTCTGAGATGTTCTACAGATCACAGTTGTGGAAGAATTTAGCATGAGAAAATGTGTGGACATAGAAGAAACAAAAAGAGTAGGGGAATGTGGAAGAAGGTGAAATCTATGGAAGTTCGGTGAAAAAACAAGGGGCTGTTATAAAAGTGGAAAAGTTGTCAACGAATGGGAAGAAATCTTAGAAAAATGAAACAAAATATATTGAGGATATATATGAAAGTAGGTAAACCAAGAAATTTACGTTAAGTGAGGATGATATAGAGTATAAGATACTTCAAGATGAGTTTGGTAAAGTTCTGTATGAGATTAAGAATGCAAAAGGCAACTGAAATAGATAATATTCCAAGCGAATTCGTTAAGAATATGAAGAAGAAAGAAAGTAAGAATTGTTTTTATTTTGTAAACAAATTTATGAAAGAATGACCATTTTTTAAAAAAATGACAATAATACCGGTTACACTATTTCCACAGTCAAATATATATATGTGTGTGAACACTTTACGCACTATCTATTAATATCAGTGTACTATCGATTTACCGGTTTTCATACAAATCTGAATCAGTCCACACTTACTGTACCTCTAACAATCATGGTTAAGCTGTTTTAGTGATAGTACGTATATTAGATATCAAACTTCATCTTTCTGAAACCTTTCCTGTATATATTATTATATAACTTTTCGAAGCTGTTTTATTTATAGCCCAAATACGTTACTTCATCAGGAGCATGTAAAATGAATCAATCCTTCATGAATAATGAATGCAGAGCGGATGTTTTTTTTTTTCTTCCGTAACAGGATATCGAATACTTTTAAAAGCTTTCTGTGGGAATTTATATTGTGTTAATTTATGTTTTGGATGGCTTTTGCATAACTTTTTAATTACTCCCTGGGTTGTATATAACATTAGCTGTTCATGTTCTTTTTATTTTCCTCGTGGAAATTTCTACTGTCTCTCAATTGTTAATTATCGAAACAGCTGTGACGCACTGCTCTTAGTATGAGTGTCACATGAGATGAAATAATATTCGTTTCCGGATTTTTTTGTGTTATTTATGTCAATTGCATAATTCCAATATCAAAACCACATTATCTTGGTTTGTTTGTAAGTGACACCATTATATATTTATTTGGTTTTCAGTTTGTGTTGTTTTAGATTTTTATAATCATTTATACATCACAGACAAGTTAAAAAAAACGTTTGTATTACGGGAATACTAAATTTGCAATTCTGTTTATATTTTTCTAGTGCTGTGCAATAAACGTGTATATTGAATTTCCTGTTTGTTGATGTGTTTATTTAGGTTAGTACTTCTGATGTAGTATCAACATCGTACTATTACTAATACATAGAACAGTATATTTGTTTCCTGTTAGCAAAACTTTAATTCCAGTATATAGTGTGGCTTATAAGAGCAATGTCACTTTCCTGAATCCGTTTCTAAACGATGTTTCTCATCTAAACATCGTTAAGAAAAATAACTTAGAATCTTCTTATCTTTTACCACAAGACGGATCTGAAAAATATATTACTTTGAGAAATGTTACAGTAACCTGAATTAAATTCTGATTACAAAGATAACCCAACTGACTTTTTTTCCTTTTTGAAAACGTAGTTCCCTGTTTCATGGAAGGACATTAAATTTATTCAGATAAAGTGAAACAAATTGTAGAAGTCCAGGAACAGGAGTTGAACTACTTCTGATCGTTTTGCTAACGGACGTGTAATCGTGATTTTTCTTTATAAAGTTTCAAAAAGATTGTTAAAGCAAGTTATTGATCGTGTGAAGTGTCGAAGAAAATAATACCCCTTATATTCCTGTCGCTGTTTACGTTTCAGTTGTAAGATATTGCAGTATTGTTGACATGCTTTCATTCTTCCATTATATTATTCTAAATTTATCTAATCTACTACGATTCCTCAGCATAGATTACTATCAAATTCTATCCGACGTAGTTGGTTTGGGAATAAATCTTCATACAGAGTTTCAGCATTAATATACAATGTTGATGTTTTATTACAAAGTATTTGACATAAACCCTTTGTTCTTGATTTTTAGTGTTCAGAACGCAAAAGGATCAAGCCAATTACCAAAGTTGTGCGAAATTAGAGACATAAGTTTGTGTAATATGCTTAAACAAAACGTTAACACTGTTCTTTTGCATTTTAAGAGTTGTTTGCAATATTTGGATATGTATCTTTTAAATCTAAGCTCTGAAAGAAGTTTCAGGTAGAAATCTTAAAGGTGATGTTTGTCCAGAAAAACAAAGTAGATTTGATTTCCTTGTGTACTGAACGCTCCATTTGTGGGTATGACTAAAAGACTAGTGACTAAATGTTTTATGTAGAATAAGGACATGATATTTACGTACTGTGCCAGATGATTTTACCTTTACTGATAAAATACAAGTGTGTAGGTCTTTGAAAGAAGTTACGTATAATAAAGATTTATTAATTGCAGTTAGTGGAATTGGGTTATACTGTACATGCGCACTAAGGTAAGTTACCCAACTTGCAGGAAAAATATGTACATGCACGAGTGAGTAAACTTTTAAACTGACCTATTTATTCCACTTGGAACAGACTATAGGAAGCCTAAGAGTGTATGGAGTTACAGTTTCGTACTTTCTAGACTTTAGCATATACAATATCCCCGCGTAGTGTAATCGCTTACGGTCTCATGTAAGATTACCGATGTTGACAGTCGGTCGGAAAGGTGTAAAGTAAGTCGGTCGGTAAGTCTTGTCAGGCCAGCCATTCTGAGTGAGGTATTTCCTTATTCACAGGAAATAGAGGCCAGGATTATATCTAACATAAAGGTCCCAGGCCAATTTCTTCCTTCTCCACGTCCCAAGGAAGTGGGGTGGCTGAGGGACGTCATTTCTCATACGTAACATGCTAACATAACCATAAATGCCGAAAACCAACAACTTTAATTCCTAATTCAGAATATACAGGAGGTGATGTACCCATCAAATCTCCACTCACTTTTACTCCTTAGATTTTCCCAAGTCAGACGCTGTGTGAATACCTGTGCCTCTTTCAAATGATGGTAGATCGATCAAACATCTGCACCGGAAATTCAGTTGATAGGTAGATGCATTAACCATATGTCACTGCTTCTCTATTTTACTGCATAGTCTGGAATAAGTTGTAATACTATTTAAACAATAGAGACGAGTATTCTACTGTGGCCTGTACTTTTTGTTTTTTACTGTTATTAAGAAAACAAATCGCGTTGTTACAGTATACACAATGTGAAGAAGTTTTGTTTGTTTTTTGGTAACCTAATTCCTTAAGAAGCTACTTTACCAACCCTAGGATTAAAAATAGATTTTTACCTCAAATTAAATAAAATAGACAAGTCTAACCCCAGATGTGAGGTCTCCATAGCGCTGGGGACGCAAGGAAACTGTTCATGTGGCTTTTTGACAACATTGTAGTGTTTGTTGTTTTCCCCACTCCCAAACAAGTCTGCATGCACCTCACTGTAACTCTCAATCATGGCGTGACATTTGTTTGTAGTGGAGTTCCCGCTTGGCGCCCTCACCAAGTGCGAAGTTCGCGCAGTTATTCGGTTTTTGAACGCAATTTTAAACCGATTGAAATTCATCGTCAATTGATGAAAGTGTATGGCGAGTAGTGCATGGATGCCAAAAACATTCACGAAAGGTGCAAGGAACTGGTCGTATTGAAATTAAGGACGAAGATAGGAGCGGGAAATCGTCAATTTCCGACGAAAGTAACGTGGGTTGAGAAAACCAGTGACCAGCACCTGTTTCTTAAGTTGAAAGAAAGAACATTTGACCGGAATGTGCTTCAGCAACGACGTCGAGATGAAAGATGAGGTTAAACCCTTTCTCAAACACATGGCGATGAGTTGGTTTAACATGGGCATACAGAAACTGCCACAGAGCCGACAATACTATATTCACCGAAATGGCGATTGTGCTGAAAAATAGCTAAATATATAAACTTTAAAATTATGTAAACATTATAGAAAAAAAAACTTTTTTGTATTTCTATAAAGTAGAAGACATTACTTTCGCAAGTACTCTCATATTTTAAGACGAATAAATATTTAGAAATAGAAAATACTTAATTCTTTAGAATTGTCTAATAGATGATTGCATATTTAAAAACAGAAAACATTTAATTCATTAGACTTGTATAACAAAAAGTCATTTATTTTGATTTTAGTGTTGTATTCCACTACGAATATATTAGTATTTTGCATAGTGAGTATTATATTAACATGCTAATCTCTACAGCACTGTAGATGGTCTATGAAAGGAGGATGATATTCACAATTACTTCCATAGAAATACATGGAGAATCGATTTTAAATTCATCCACATCTTGGAATCAGCTGGATGGATCGCGTCCATCAAAGAACTCCATTGACTAGAACGAACTTTTGAATCTCTACATCCTAGCCAAGCTTGAAGGGAATCTTCCAAGTAGTCCTTGAAATTTTGTGTTTCCCGGAAGGATATTCACACAGACAGAGTAAATATATAAATATTTTGGTAAACAAATTCCTATTTTACACTGATAGTCCCAAAAGTACCCAACTTAACAAAGTAAAGACAGAAAATATCTAAAAGTCCTTATTTCTCAACATAGTTTTCTTTTAGCTCGATACAATTTTCCCAGCGATGTTTAATAACTTGGATACCCTGTTTATAGTGAAAATCGTTCAGATCATTAAAATAACCATTTACTACTACACACTCCACCTCTTCATTGTTGGCAGATGTTTTTACCATCGAACCATTTTGTTAAATTTAGAAAGAGAAAATAATCCGAAGGGGCTAAATATGGCGAACAAGGTGCCTGAGATAGCATTTCGGACTTTAACTCATTGATTTTGGCCATTGTGATAACGGATGTGTGAACTGGTGCATTGCCTTCGTGAAATAATACTTCCACTTTTGGCAAGTGTGGGCGTTTTTTCTTGATTTCGTTACTCAAATGCTGCGATAGATGGCATAATACTCACATTTGATTGTGTTCCCTTTTTTGAAGATAATCAATGAAAAGTACTCAACCCAAAAACTGATTCCATGACCCTGCCAGCAGATGGAATTGTATTCGCCTTCTTTGGACCGATTCTTCCCTTTCAGCCTATTGTTTTGACTGTTTCTTCGCCTCAAATGTGATGTGATGTACCCATGTTTCATTCATGGTTATGAATCAACTGAAAATCTCATCGAAACATCGCCAAACATTCGATTGAAGCATCCTCAAGACGCTGTTTTTGTTTCATTGTGAGCAAACGTGTCACATATCACGCTCACAGCTTTCTCATGTCCAAATTTTCAGTCAATATGCGATGTACAGCTGTTTTTAAAATGCCTATCATCTCTGCTAGCTCCCACTCTTTCTGTCGATGATCGTCTAATACCATTTTGTGGATTTTCTTAATCATATTTGGCGTGGTCACCTCATTTGGTCGATCACTGCGATATTTATCTTTGCAGTTCGTACGGCCTCGTTTAATCTCTTCCATTCAATATTTTACTATTCTGAACGAAGGAGTACACTCCCGCAGAGTAGAAGCTAGCTCGGCTATGATGTTGATTGGATTGAGACCTTTCAAATGAAAGTATTCTATCACATAATGATGTCCATTTTTTTTCGTATTTACAAATTCACTGACAAGTAAAGGGTCCAAATGAATGAATCGAGTTGCGGGATGAAACTTAGTGCGCCTGATAGAGGAAGTGAAAATATGTATATGTGCAAAGTTATAACCGCTGATCGCCATAAGAAACAAAGGGGAGAGGATCAAAGTTGGTGGGAGAAGGACTTTGCTACGTTATTGAAATACATCAAATAAACTGTTTAATCGTGAAAATAGTGAAAGGATAGACAACACAAACGGAGGTATGGTCACATATTGGAAAAAGAAGAATGGGCAGAGAAGATCAAGAACATCCGCTGTCATCTTGAACTCCTCCATTTTGAAATATATCTGATATTTTTTTTAATGGAAAGGTAATTATGTGATATGTCAATTAGGGTCAGCAAGTTTTCAAAAAGTCAATTATGAAGTTTAGAGATTGTATCTGTACTTATTTGGAAGATTTAGGAACATCTTTATCGTTATTTACGAAAATCTAGGAGACTGATACTCGTATGTTGAAAAAAGTGGATTATCACGAAAAAACATGTAAGTTAAACATATCTGCTATCTGACATATCTAAATATATCTATAAGTCAAGAAAACTAACAGTGAAATTTGATATCCAAGTTGTATGTTATTACACTATTATTATCATCAAATTTCACTATTGGATATCAAATTTCACTGTTATCTTTCTTGGCTTATAGATATATTTAACTTACGTGTGTTTTCTTGATAATCTAGACATACGAGTATAAGTCGCCTAGGTTTTCGTAAAAAAAACTATAAAGATGTTTCTAAATCTTCCAAATAAGTACAGATAACGATCACTAAGCTTCATAATTGACTTTTTGAGAACATGTTGGCCTAATTGACATATCACATGATTACCTTTCCATTACAAAACAATATTACATATTTCAAAATGGCGGATTTCAAGATAACGGTGGATATTCGTGATCTACTCTGCCAATTCTTCTTTTTCCAATATGCGAAACTACCACCGTTTGCGTTGTCTATCTTTCACTATTTTCACGATTCAACAGTGTATTTGATGTATTTTAATAACATAGCATAGGCTTTCTCCCACCAACTTTGACTCTCTCCCCCTCCGTTTCTTATGGAGCTCAGTTCCTATAACTTTGCACATATACACATTTTCACATCCTCTATCAGGCGCACTATGTCTCATCCCGCAACTCGATTCATCCATTTAAACCCCTTACTTGTGGAACATTCAGTATTGATAGCTGTCAAATAAATATTAAACAACGTAGCATCTTCAAACTTCAACTTTAAGCTCTATAAGGTTGGTACTTATGACCATCGTAATGTTTTCCAACCAACAATTACCATATATACGTCAGGTCGAGTACTTCTGGGACTACCCTCGTTTAATTATTCATTACTAAAATCAATCTAATTCACATACATTGCCTGTGTGGGATTGATATTGGTTATGATGAATGGCGTGAATTATAAGTAATGTTGAGATTCAGTAAGTTGAGGTCAATGGTCTTTGGCAGTAGTCGAAGTGAGACGGTATGCGGTGGTATGCCATACCGACTCTGGTTCTTAATGATGAAGACATACCGTCTCTGGTTTTTCAATGATTAAAACATACCGTCACTGCGTCACTGGAAAGTAGTTGCTAAATACCTTTAGTAAATCCATTTTTATTCATAGTAATTGACGAATAGCTTTCCACGTAAAAAGATTTCATTTCTTTTGTAGAAATAATTTCTAAGCCGACAATAACGACATATTTTTCTTACCTTTTGTTTTTAAAAAGAAGTGTCTTCAAAGAAGTTCGCCTTGTTTATATTTTGATGTGCCATATTGAATGGTTTCTCCCTTATATATATATATGTGCGTGTCTGCTTGCCTTAATACATGTAGATGTTGTGTTTTAAGCATTGGTGGATTTATCGGTTGTTTGCTGTGGGGGCGAACTTTTCGGGGGTTTGGAATATCCCTCAGTCGAGTGAGGGTCCGGGAGTTTTCCCGCAAGAAATTGTTAAGACAAAAACTCGTTTTTTGAGCATTTTTGTGTATAATTCTCCATCTTACAACATAAAATAATATTCTTTTTATTTTTCCACAAAGTTGTTGGCTGGAGATCAAAGTTTTTTCATCCCCCCCCCCGCCCCCTAACTACAGAGAAGCACACCAATGGTTTTCAATCATTATGTAAATAGAAATGCAATATTTTAGGCAACATACCCTCACTGCGTTTCAACTCTTAGATAGATGGTATGTCGAGTCAAAATCGCAATCAAACATACCGCCTCTGCTTTTTTACCACTTCGAACAATGGTATCCTGTGAGGATAAAATAATACGTTGAGCGCCAAATAGGTAGCCAGAAGTTTGACAGAGAATTAAGTAACAGGAAAATTTTCCTCAATGCCCTGTATAATCACTACATTATTTTGTGGTGCAACGTAAATATGAGCATATATATATATTCATGACTTTGCATCAACAACCTATACATAATGAAACCCAATTTTAATGAAGGTAATTTACTTAGGAGGATAGAAAATATTTTAAACGCTTTAGAAACATTTCTTCCAAGTTTTTGCAAGCCTACTCGTGGATAAATGAGTTACGAAATCGAAACATGCAATCATCTAATGGCTCGTCTAAGCGCAAGGGAATTCGGGAAATTACAAACTCTCCTTTCCTCTTCCCTTCAGACCACTTTATTCAGTCATTCATCTGAGTTGAAGACCAATTTTCCCAGACGAGAAAGTTTATATACAACTCTCAGTGAAACCGAAAGGCTTCTGTAGTGTTAATCATTAAATGATAATACTCCCCAGTTAACACTTTTAAAAAATACTTTTATGGTTTATTTATGTATATTTTCTTTAAATATTGTATGTATATTAACCTTTATTGTTCTTGTGATATTTAGTCAACTAATACATAAGACCTAGGTATATCCATCTTCAACAATTGTGTAAGTCCCGGCGCGGCGGTGGACTGGCAAGCATAGAGCCCACGCTGCTAAACTAAAATGAGGTATTAAAAATGTATTTCATGTTGTTTATATGCTTTATGAAATATCAGTTTATTTTCTAACCTATAAATAATGTAATATATAGTAAGTAATACGAAAGTATCGTATAAAAGCAAATGGTTAGTTATAAAAATTTTCAAAAATTTTAGAAAGGAATATTTTTATATTTACTAACACATACAATGTATAATTGGCATTAGGATTTTTAATAGTAAACACACACAGCACTGGAATTAATGCTTTTTGTTATTTATGAATTTAAACTCTCTTTTTTGAAAACAAGACTCTCATATTTCAAAAGCAAAGATTTGTCTCATTAGAACACATTTTCGCTAAGTAAGACCTAATCTCAACTCAACTTTGAAACAAAACTAAATAATTAAAACACTGAATAATAATTTAGGTTTCATTTCAAATAACTTCATAAATCAGATTTTACTTCAAATAGATTAAAATTTACTTTTAAATTACATACTTATACGTCACCCAAAAATCTAACGTAATATTTTGTGTGACTATCAATGTGGCGTGAATTTCGTTAATATTAATGTTATGCTTGTTTCGCTTTCAAGACATAAGTTACTTCATACCAGATACAAGATCGTCAAAAAAAAAAAAAATCTTCCAACAAATTTTGCAAACAAGTGAACAACGCAAGCAATTTTTGATTACTTAGCCCAGTGATTTTAGACACAATTTGGGTCAAACTGTGCGAAAATAGTCTAAAGCTAAAAATTGGGAAATTAGTTCTATTGAATGTCCTGAATAACATACCAAAAGTCCCCTAATTTAATTTGGTCGCTTCCTGGAATTCCAGGCGGTTAAAATCTGGAGTGCTGGAAAAGCAGAAGCTAAAATAGGACTCAAATGAAAGATAAATAATAGGGCTTCAGTTCAAGCTATATATTGTTTTAATTACACACCATCCAGGGCCGCACAAAACGATTGAACCCCTCAAAAGTCAAAATGAAAAGAGCTCGCTTTTTCTTTGCTTGGTTATGGACGTTTTGCTATCGCAGATATCGTAAAACGACCCGAATAAAAATGTTTTAGGAAACTTTCATCTTTCCATCGGTATCTTTGTAATGCATGTACGACTAATAGTTACGGAGCTACGTGCGTTTAAGTGACGCGCGCTGCACTGTTGCCCGTCATTCACGCGACCATTATGTGAGCACCTGTAGGCCAGATACTTTACGTAATAATAGTACAAATAATTGTGTAAAGCTGAAAATAGGTACATTTTTTCTATTTGATGTCCTGAACAACATATCAAAAGTCCGCTAATCTCCAGTGGTCGCTTCATGGAATTCCAGGTGGTTAAATTCCTGGAACGCTAGAGAAACGTAAGAAGTCTCTTGAATCGCTCTTAAATCTACACGAATAGGTCTACGAAGTTCAAATAGGACTCGAATGAAATATAAAAGAATTGACTTTATTGTAAGATGTTCATTTTACATCATGCACTGTGGCACAAAGAAATAGAATTTATGAAAACTACTACATTAACTCTTTTTTCTTTTTTTACTTTGAAAGCCTTAGTACCGCAGTTATTTGCAAAAACTCGATATAAATCTTTTGAAGCAAACTTTTAGCTTTCCAGTGACATCCATATTGTTTATATAGGACCACTAGTTGCAGAATTACAAATATTTAAGCGATGCACTGCACCTGGACTGACCTTTGTCCAGCCTCAAGTGGTAGTGCTTCCGTTGTTTGCTCAGCCGATATGCAACAGGTACAAACTATGCATGCAGAATTAATGAAAAATGAAGTCTGCAAATCCAACGCTCTCGCGACACTTCCATCTCTCTTGGAAAACGCATGCAACGGCTTATCATCTGGCAGCTGCACTTGAGCACTTTGGATAGAGTATGTTATTCAGGTGAATTTGATTCGTCAGTTTATTAGAGCTGAAAAAACTGAAGATTGAGAACTGCACCTTCACAGCGTAAAAGATATGTTGCCTCATGTACATGCTGCAGCTCACCTAAATTATGCTAAATGTGCGCATTTGTACATTCAGGAGATGCAAAATCTGGAGTTCAAAATTCATGCCTAAGAATATGAGAAGTTTTCCGTTTAAGGTTATTTTACGATAAGGAGTGACAAATTTTGGAGTGGAGTATGGAGTGATATGGTTGTGGAACAACAAATGCGAGAAATTAAAACCTCTGGAAGAGTTACGAGAGGCCGAGGTATAACGGACAATACCCTGGCTCAGTGAATGCTTTCCCTACTAGGAAATTTGCGGATATGTGATGCCTTCGAAAACTTCAGCGGCATCTCATCGTCATTCGAACAACATGTTGATCTCCGAGAATCCTGGCAGCAACGCGACTACAAGGATCTTGAGAAGTTTGTTCTATGGTTTAATGACCACAGTCCAAATCTCTATCGCGACTGAAGTTATTTCTGATGTTTCAGTTAAATTTTATTCCGCGGAAACTTTGGGGAAAGCCTGTGTAGAGAGAATGGTTTGGAAGGATTTTTGAAATTTAAAATTGAGGAGATCTGACCGAGTGAAACCTATTTCGTACACAGATATATGTATTAAGGTGCAGGAAAATGTGGTCCCGGCAGATACAAATCAATTGTTTATGCGGATAGCATGTGTGATGAAAACAGAGGAAGATCTTAACGAGTATCTAAAGCACGAGTTTGCCGCTTATCCACCGGCGCTATACCAAAACACGGAATTAAGAAAAACAAAAAGTCTTCAATCTATGATCTCTTCCATTCGAGCATTTCTAGTGATGATGATATCAAAGGAATGTTGTCCCATGCATATGAAATCATAGTGGATGGAGGTATGCTGCTTTGAAAAGTTGTTTGGTCAAGTTCAGCTACGTACGAACAAGTTTTTGAATAATATGTGAACTATGTGAAAACACAGTACACCAAATTAACTGTAAATTTCGATGGTTATGATAATGCTACCACAAAAGAGCAAGAACAAATCGGAAGGGCAAGAAAACGTAGCTGTTCAAATATTTAAGTTGAAGGTACAAAAATGGTTAAATGTAGTCAAGGGGATTTTCTGTCAAACAGCTCAAACAAAATACAACTAATGAAACAATTGAAAATTCGTCTTGAGAAGGAAAGAATTCACGCGAAGGAAGCCAAGGGAGATGCTGATGCCTTAATAATTACTACTGCTTTGCGATTACAATAGACTTTTAACAAAGTGACTGTAATAGCTTCAAATAGTGATTTTCTGGTCATGCTTGTGGCTACGATTCCTAACGGAACAACTATCAATCTCCTCATGTCCAGGTTGGGTCACAATATTTCAGATTATTTCTGATTATACAATATTTCAGATATCCGAAAGAAGGTTGATGATATGAAAAAGCATACATTTTTTGTGCATGACATGAGTGGAAGTGATACTATTTCTATTGGTTATAAAGAATGGCTTGGAGTATCTCGAAAACAACAAATCACAACTACAAAAAACGGTGGATATATTTAATACGACTGAAGCAGATTGTGACAGGGTATCAGAAGCTGGAGAGAAGTTCCTCATTAAACTTTATAACGGGCGTGGTTTTAAATCATTAGATCAACTGATGGCTTACAAGTACAACAGCCTTTGACCAAGACCGCAATAACTATCTCAATTAATTTAGCTACTCTACCTCCAACGACAGCTGCAGCACGTTAACATATCCTCCGAGTGTACAACCAAAACAGCAGTGGCTAGGAAATGATCTTCACGCTTCACAATGGGGATGGAGACTTTATATGGCACAAACATTCCTCAGCTCACTTCTACCGCCTGCATCCAGGAGCTACTACACATAATATCCTGCAACTGCAAGGGAGGCTGCACCGAAAGAAGGAACTGCAAATTGAGAATGGCTGGACTTCCATGCTCCAAAGTGTGTGGACGATGTTATGAGTTAGGTAGTTGACAATGAAGATGAAGCAGAAAAGGTCGAACTTCGCCTCTAATAAAACAAGGTAAGGAGATATTTATCTTTAAAAAGTTCATTTTTAGTTTGTATATCACTGCAACCGTGCTTCCTAAGCACCCGCTGTATTACATTAAAGTAACCAATACTTAACAATGAATAAAAGTAATGATGATTGTAAATATACCCTTTAGCCATAAAATGAAGAAACGAGAAATTGGTGGAGAAGATGACGCAACCTCCGTCAGATAAAATCGGGAGCTCTTTGGTCACACGAATTACTTGAAAACGAGACATGTTTTGTTTAAATTAAATGGTCCATCGAGCCCGGGGCAGGGGGCCTAGGCCCGCCAGTGTTTTGAATAACAAATATAATTGAACCTATTATTTATATATTTTGAAAGTTTATAGTAAAAACATGATATAATTATCATAGTCTGGGTTCTGGTTGACTCCCCCCAGCTTTTACCTTCTAGGTACGCCTCTGTTTAAATGTTTATATACACTTAACTACTGATCCTACACATAAAAAATATAAGTCATTGGATTTATATCGAGTTTTTGCAATGCCTGCAATACTAAGGCTTCCAGGATTGAAAAAAAAGGTAAAACAAAGGGGTTATTTTAGTGGTTTTTTATAAGTTCTATTTCTTTCTGCCACAGTACATGATGTAAAATGTATACCTTACAATAAAGTCAATTCTTTTATCTTTCAATCGAGCCCTATTTGAACTCCGTAGTTCTATTCGTTTAGACTTAAAAGCGATTCAAGAGATTTCTTACGTTTCTCTAGCGTTCCAGGAATTTAACCGCCTGGAATTCCATGAAGCGACCACTGGAGATTTGGAGACTTTTGATATGTTGTTTAGGACATCAAATAGAGAAAATGTACCAGTTTTCAGCTTTACACAATTATTTGTACTATTATTACGTAAAGTATCTGGCCTACAGGTGCTCACATCATGGTCGCGTGAATGACGGACAATATTGTAGCGCGCGTCACTTAAACGCACGTAGTTCCGTAACTATTAGTCATACATGCATTACAAAGATACCAATGGAAAGAAGAAAGTTTCCTAAAACTTTTTTTATTCGGGTCGTTTTACGATATCTGCGATAGCAAAACGTCCATAACCAAGCAAAAAAGCGAGTTCGTTTCAGTTCGACTTTTGGGGGGTTCAATCGCTTTGTGCGGCCCTGGGTGGTGTGTAATTAAAACAATATATAGCTTGAAATGAAACCCTATTATTTATCTTTTATTTGAGACTTATTTTAGCTTCGTGGGTTTCGCCGTTTGTATATAACAGCCATTGTAGTGATAACTTCTGCTTTTTCAGCACTCCAGACTTTAAGCGCCTGGAATTTCAGGAAGCTTCCACGGGAGATTAGGGGACTTTTGATATGTTATTCAGGACATCCAATAGAACAAATCTGCCAATTTTTAGCTTTAGACTATTTTTCGCGAGATTCAAACCTAGAATGACTAGGCTACTTTCGAGAATCGAGAATTGATTAATTGAGAAAATTCGTTCACAAGATACATGGATACAGGAAAGAGTTACATCTTTTATATGCTTTATACAATGATGTACATAATAGACCTTTTACATTTAATTTTCGAAAGAACTGCAGTCCACAAGCTACACAACTTTACACTGTTTTACAGCTTTACATTTCATCTTCGTCACTCTCATTATCGTCTTCTTCTTCTTTTTCCTCTATTTCACTTCTATGACTATATTACTTGCAGTCAGCTTCATTGCTTATATCCTGCTTTTAACATATTGGTTGATCCCTATAATGATTAGCAAATTGGAGCAGACCCTCTCGAATCTGTTCTCTTCCCACTTTACAGTAATTGGCTGTGGTATTGAGAGCACTATCAGGTAGTTCTCCTAGAAACTCACCTCATAGTAACGGGTAGGATCTAGCCAAACAATATCCTCAATCTGCGTTTCATTGCAAGTTGCTCGATAATACACCTACTGAAGGCTGTATCTATCTATAGTAACACTGAAAACGTTTACCTCTAAATTATTTTAGATAACCGCCGAAAATTCTAGAATAGAATCGAAAATTCTTGCCTCATGTGGTCTCAATCATCTATGGCAACTGTGCGTATTGGCAACGAACCTGTCCCGCAACTGTAACTCAAAATCCCACAATATTCGAAGACCGGATCATCTATGGAACCTTTTGTATCGATAGACATGAAGAATTAAAGATTTTATTTTCAAAATTGAACTTTTTCTTTTGTATGCCGATAGAAGTCAGTGGAATATACGTTAGCTAGAAATATTTTTCATGATGGTCTGCTCTCTGAGTTTTAATAAAATCCATCTCCTCCTAAAGATGGGACTCACCTTGCAGTTGCAGGGCAGCAGACTGGGCCAGTCCCTCTCTGTTGCAAGCCACTTGTATTAAAGACTGTGTACGTTTACGTCCAAAAACAGTTGTCGCTATCCTGTTTAAAGATTGGCTATTAGTATGACTTGAGACATACAGTAGTTTACACAATAAATAAAATAATACTTGAACGAGTAGGGGAGAAAATGGGGAGATTAGTGCAATAAGATTCCCATGTTAATTGTTTGAGTTAAGACGAATTCTATATAAAAGTTCCAGAAGGAGAATGCATTAACATGCGGGGACATTTTCTAGTACACAATAAAATGTCTTTTCGTGTTTTAAATACCGGTACTCTTATTGGAGAGGTGAATATTCCATGGGATGTAAACAGAATAAATTTATTTAATAAAATGCCAATTGAGAAGTGAAATTCCGTCTATTGACACTATTAGAAGCCAGAGAACCTTTTTTGGGAGGAGTATTACCTGGTGTCGAAATGGGTGTCTATATCAGCGTTTCCCAACCTTTTTCAACTTGCGGCACACTACGGGTGTAATTTCAATTCTCGCGGCACACTCATAGATATTATTATTATTATTATTATTATTATTATTATTATTATTATTATTATTATTATTATTATTATTATTATTATTATTTGTAAACATAAAATACCCTAGTATTTTTTCTCTGTGATTACTGATCTCACAGGGAAGAAAGGTCGGTCACTAGTTTTCCTCTCAGTGGTAAATCATTATGCTTATTTTTCATTCTAATTTAAAAATAGAAAACAATTGCAATGAAATATAGGACTCAGCTTTTTAAAAATACGCTTTCTTTTTCGAAAACTGTATCCAACCTTTCACTAAGAAGGAAGATAAATAAATAACGAACGAACAAACAAATATCTTGTACTTTTAAAACACAAATGTGAGTAATTTGTATACATGTTTGCTTTACCGAAAGGAATGAAATATTTTAACATTTCAAGCAGGGGCGTAAATAAGGGCCCCACAGACCCAGCATTGCGGGAGGTCCAAGCCATCAGGGGGCCCCAATTCGTGAAGTGGGACGTAGAGAAGGGGCCCACTGCACGCTGTCTGCAGGGTGGCCCCCAAGCCTTTATTTATGCCACTGCACTGATTTCAAGTTACGAAATAATCTGCAACCATAAAATAGCAATAATGGTCATAACAATGGTAACAAAAACTTTTTTCAAATTTATTAACATAGTTAATATACGTTACAATTTTTAAATATTATATGAATGTTAGAATTGTTCAATAATATTGGTAATGTAAAATTTTTGAATACTGTATCTATTGAAGGTTGCAATTGTTTAATGATAATATATGAAGATTACAATTTTTCAAAAATAAGTGAAACAAGTTGGTTCAGGAAGCAAAATTAATGTTCAACTTGAGCTTGATGTTCTTTCATAATCTTCTTCAATTATGGACGGATAGTTGTTACCCTCATGTCGTGTCTCGGAGTTCACAGTTGTGACCCGTTCTTACACTTTATTTTATTCATTGCAGAAAATCCTGCTTCACTCAAGTAGGATGTAGAGAAGGAAATAAGAACTTTGTTGGAATAGCTCTCCGGAGGGAAATCTAGAATGATGTCGTCTCTTGTTGCGAGTGCTGGAGTTTCAAACCTCGGTCATTCCTCAAATCGACCAATTAACTTTTTTCCTGTACATTTAATTCTGCTGACTGTAGGACAGAAGGCGCAAAGGAGTCCCTCACCCAGTCAAATGAATTAAGCTGAAGCGTAGGAAAATACTTCTCAACATTGGTACACAACAAAGACAGTGTGTCCGAAATGAGTGTTGAGAGGTTTGTGTCAATTTTATAGCACTTTGTAATCTCAAATGTCACATTTGTTTTGTTTTCTAATTCTGTCCTCTCAAAGTGAGAGTTTCTCCTTAAATGAGCAAATTTTGTCACTTAAAGTTAGGATATTTTCGTTTGTTTTTACCCTGAATACTTTTGTTCAGCGCATTCAATAATTGAAATATGTCAGTAAGAAAAGTAATTTTATTGCACCAAGAATCATCATTAAGGAAATCGGCATATTCACTTTCTTCTGACAGAAATAGAAGTTGTTCTTTAAGTGCATAACATTTTGACAATACACGACTACGAGACTACCACCTCGATTTCCTCGCGGCACACCAGCGGCCCATTCGCGGCACACCGGTTGGGAAACGCTGGTCTATATAGTGAAACGAAACACACAAAACTTGTATATCTTGTGTCTCTGATCCTAATTCCTGGTCTTGTATATATACAAGTACGTATATATCTTCACTCGAGTTCACCCGTTAGAAACACAAGGTAAAATTAAAAGTAGTTTTTCATTTTTACCCTTACCGGACCAGCTTTTCTGGGCTAGATTTAAGTAAATGGGCTGGACATTACATTCTTGAAGAAGATTCAAAGGGAAGAGTACTAAGCGTTTCCAATATTGTAGGGCGTACATAGTTTTAAAAGTTGTATGTGTTGAGAATAATTGGATACACTTTGAAATTTTCATGCACGAGTTTCATGGCACCTAGGCCTATACCAAAATAATTATGTTTTTTAACAATTCCACGTTTGTCCAGTTATTTCATCACAACCTACTTCCGCTCGTAATTATCTCTTTTAGGCTGTAGAACATAAGCATTAGATTTTTTTAATGGCGTAGTATTTCCGTGTAAACGATAAATACGGTGAAATTGTTATACCATTGGAAACGTCATGAGCATATTAAAATTGTGATATGTTATGTTAATAATATATTTTCTTGGAGTGTTTTATGGATCTTTAACATTTACATTGAATTATTGTTACATTGCAAAAAACTTCACAGACCCGTAATATATATATAATGAAAAGTGTTTATGACCCATTTTAAATCAAAACTTTTAAATCCACACTAGCTGTATCCATTACAGTGGCGGATCTTGAGGGAAATCACGTCGATAAAGTTGAAATTTCATTACAAGAAACTAGGGAAAGAAAGCATCACATAGTTTAAGAAGGTTGTACACAAGAATTAATACATTAGAAATCTTTCTTCTCTTACCTTGTACGTTGTAACGCTAAAATTAATCTTTTTTTTTTTTAATTATCAAAATAGCTTCCCTCAACAGCCACTACTAATTCACCCTTGCTGCCTCTAATTTGTAATGTTATACGAGATATTAGATTTTTATACTATATTTTGAAGGAAAAAGAAAATTAATCCTGTTTCTTTTGTAAGTCTATAAAATCTTTGAATATAAAAACCTACTCCTTGTAGTTCGAAAAGAAAGTTATTAATCGATAATCCTGTTCTTGTCTTAAGAATGCGACCAGCACCATTATTTATTCATGTGGGAAGAAGAACTTCTGAAACTAACTTCTAAAGAAGTTGATGGAAGCAGAGAAAACACGACATACGACAGGAAACTATTACGAGAAGTTTCATCACAAAAGTCTTGGAATTAAAATCTATTTGATTTATGGATAATTAAACAAGCAGTATTAGATTTTTTTTTACATGAAATTTTTGCTAAAGCTGAAAAACTACCATTTAACGAAAAAAAACTAAAGCATGTTAAATTTTGTAATGGTTCAAGGAGAATCGAACTAAAATAGTAGACATAGAAAATTTAGGTTTATGAATTAGATTTCTGGACTTTCGGCATCTATGGCTTTGTTAGCCCATCATGTATAAGGCATAAAGTCCCTTGGCGATCACACTACCAGAAGAATTGAGGAGGAAGAGAGGAAAGGGGAAGGAAAGTAGCGGCCTAGGAATACTATGTTAGGTACCGTCTCAACACCTGCCTGATGTGAAAGAGGAAAAACTCAGGATGGCTGGCCCGAGTGTTCCTACTGGGAATCGAACCCGGGATCACTCCTGAAAACATGGAAGATTTAATGAAATACACTGAGAAAAAAAATTGTAGGTGGCGTACTTAAAAAGATAAGTTACATGCGTAATTCCTGTAGTTTTTGGACTTAACGTACAGCAGACGTATAACTGAAAACGCATGTTTTATAATACTTTCTGTATAAGTGTTCCATCTATACGTACTTTCTGTATGAAACAATATAGGCGGTCAGAATCTCACATACAAATGGACGAATATAACATATAGCTGACAAAGGTAACATAAGTATATGTATGTGATATACGGAAAACTGTTAGATGTCAGACATCTTGCAACGGCATGATGTAACATCTAAGGGCAGTGCATATGTAGTATACGGATAAAATATGCTCCGTACTGATTTCTATAGTAAGCAAGAGGCTACCGTATATTTGTACAATATACCGCTGTCCGGAGAACGGATTTTTCTCTGTGTAAAAAAGAAATGTTTTCGTGAAGAACCATTATATTATTTTGTTGCCAGTGGTGTGATAGTAAAATTTTCTTTAGGCGTACTCGCGACTATTTTCACAAACATGTGTATACCTTCCTTGTTCATTCATAAATTTAAGGTAGATACAGGCTGTAGTGTAAAACTGTTAGGTATACGCCGCATGTTCGCGTATATGCCCCATTACAACCCTGTTTGTGACTCACGATATTCTATATATGTTGAGGTTAATTTCATATATTGCTCGATGTTTATACAAAAAAAAAAAAAAAGAAAAGAAAAGAAAAAAGAAAAAAACATTTGAAAACAAAACTCAGATCTGTTCAATAAGTTAAAGTGTACTCGCGTATAGCATAAAAACGTTATAGCATATTGAGTTACCTACTCATTTAAAACTCATTTAAAATCAGAGGATCCATGACGCAGCATTCTTGAAATCCCTGTTTTAATGGGGGCAAAGGAGCATCTATATATATATGAATGTGCATATATTTGACAATTAACTCATCACATTGTTAGACCACTGCACCGATTTTTGATCATTCTTAGTACATGAGTGGACCTTGTCTCTATCCTAACGGCACCAAAAGGGAGAGAAGGCGTGAGGGGATAACATGTAAAAAAAAAAAAAAAAAAAAGCAATCGAAATGAACCAATATTAATGTCCAGTCCATAATTTTCGAGATCTCTGGAATGAATAGTGATGTTCCAGATGCCATTGAAGTAAAAGTTCAGCTCAAATGTTATAGAGTGGGATGGGAAGAGGGTAACATGTAATCGAAAACGACTAATATTAGTTTCCAATCCCTGAGATTAATAGTGACACTGCAGATACCATTTAAATCTATCCCTCATGCATATCTTAAGGGGAGAAAGCGATTCAAATACTTGAAATAAACTTGTTCTTCTCGTGCAAAGGACGGGTATTTCAGCTAGTGTAATATAAATAAATAAAACATTGCCGGAAATTTATATTTAAGGCAATGTCTTAATACACTATTTGAATATTAAAATTGTTTTTAAATACTCAACTGACAAGAAATTCTTTAAATTTAAAAATAAAAAATAAACATATTTTACTTTCCATTTTCATATAATTGCAGTCTTCAATAAGCGCCTATTACTTATAATCAAAAATAAAATCAAAATCATCTCATAATTCATAGTATCGAAATCACTAGAACTTGTTTCTTCGTCTTCACTCATTACCTTTAATCACCTTCCTTCCTCTTCACTGTTTTCTTCCATATGTCAAACTAGTAGATCTCGACTCATGCTGAACCACTTGCTCAGAATGTTGTAGTTCAATAGTTTCCACAAGTTTCTGATTGAAAATCTTTCAGTTATATAAAAGATAGTTTCACGGCACTCTGTATTGTGAAACAAGTTCGTCTCTTCTTGTGAATCATGAGTGTCTTTAGAGATGGTGGGGGACATCCCACCAATATTTTTTTGTATCATGTCTAAGATTGCTAACTGGCTAGTATTTTACAGATAGGCTGAAGATGTTGCCGCTAGCTCGGTTAAAACAGACCTAATACCATGGGAAATTTGCGAGAGGTGCCGCCAATTTCATTTTACAGTGTCAACAACCTTAGTCAAGTATCAATGTTTAATTTCTTGTACAGTGTTAAATGTGGTTTTGTTAAATTACAGTATTAAAACTATCAGAACTTCACATTAAAAGTTGTTGTGCATACGTATTTCTATTCATATTAGTTCATTTATTAGATTTTTTTGCGTTACTTCTTTATAATATTTGACTATTTATTAGACGACAAAGGGGAGTGGCACGTTGTAGCAGTTCTGAGTTTAATGTAAATTCATTTGCTTCCGCGAAATTAGTGTGATATTAGTATTAGAGTTCTGAGTTTTCGGCATCTATGGCCATTTGCCTGTCATGTTATAGCCTAGAACTATATACCATATGCCTAGAACTATATGTTAGTTTCTCGCCCGACATTTGCGTGGTGTGAATGAGGAAACCCCAGAAAAATCCCACTCAGGATAGCTGTCCTGACGCAGTTATTACATTGTTTTTGATCGAGTGTACCCACCAGAAATCGAACTCGAGACCGCTAACTCGAAATATTATGCAATGCTATTAAGTTATAAACAAAGTTAACTACTCCCTCGATTGAAAGGAGAAAACTCATATTCAAATGATTGGAATATACTCATACAAATAAAATATTCATAAATATTTGAAGTTTATATTCGTAGAACTGACAGCTGGGAAATGAGATTGATAACTTAGATGGCTGCCGTGTGGTCTTTTGGTTAGTTATTTGATCTTCTTTTGTTGAAGTATATTATTTTGGCATTAATAACATACAAGTATATTTCTTTTCAGGTAAACCATTGAAATTGGTAGAACTTTTGTGGTAGGTCTTGGAGATTGTATGTACACATTCGTAGAGGCGAACCTTTGATTTTATTTCGGAAGGAAGGGGGAGTAATATTTTTCCGTAATATATCGTTTTTTATGTAATCGTTTTATCTTATATTATAATTCAATCTGAATGTCGTTCATTCTAGCTTTGGAACTAATTTTCTTTAATTAAAAATAAAATCTGGCCAAAGCAAATTAATAAATGATAGTGTTATAGCTTCGGCAATATATCAAACACATTATCTGACTCTAGTTTTAATATAATTCAATGTTTTGAATGTCTTTTTCGTACTTCCAGGGCGTGGTATATTTTCCAATGACAGTCATCTTTTCAGTAGTTGAACTACAATAATTTACAAAAGTTTCTTCTATAAAATTAAACCAAAATAAAGCATACTGTGCAACTAAAAATAACTTGTGCCTGTAAAATGTAGCGTGTTCCACTCAGTATTTAAAAGCTGACGATGCCATTGTTATGAATAATATAGATGTTGTTTGTTGAAGTTTAGCGTCCTTTTTCATCACCGAGGTTATATGAGATGTGGGTCTACTGTTCATGGAGGGAACCGAACACTGGAATGCATTCAAACTCCAATACTCTTCCACTGAGAATTGAACTCGGCATTCCCTCAACAAAAGGGACGAGCGCGCTAGCCACTAGACCAGTGAGGAGGGCGTGGATAATATAGAGTCGTTCATATATATATATATATATATATATATATATATATATATAGTCTATACAAGATTTTACTATTTACTTTTATCTTTTTTTAAAAAAAACAGAAAACAGGAAGGTAATTTACTTGTTCTCCTAATTCCAAGTATGAAGCAAATAGGTTGTACCGTACTGAATATGAGGAGTCAAAGAACCATTATCTCTTGCGGAAAAATGAACAGGTTCTGATATGGGAGAACGAATGCCTCTCCTTCTCAATTAATGTAAATCTTCGTGCTACTCGTGCGTTCAGCACATTAGTTTACTTACTTTTAATGATGTTACACTGAAAATACATGAAAAAAAAAGTTGTTAATTTTCAAATAGAGTTACAAGTTTTGGAAATTCATGCATATCTCATCATGACTTCACCACGAAAAACTACTAATACAACGTTATTTTTGCTACTTCTGAGGTAAATTACAAGTACTTTCCGGAAATCCCTTGATTTTTCCCCTTAATTAGAACCCTGCTACCCTGCAATTGTTTCATAATTAGCTCTACTTGCGGTACGTACTATGTTGATGCATGCATGATCTACAAATGATTAAAAAGGAATGTAATAATTTACTTGAGTGATAATAAGTTGTTAATGCACAAATAGATGAAAAATATGCTATAGTGGTAGTTGAGCCAGGAATATCACCAATATCTGCTTTCAGCTGTTTTGTTTTGCTCGGAGCTGTGCTTGAACCGGTTTGAAAGCAGAAGCAACGCATATTTTCATGTCAGGCCCGCAACCAGAGGGGGCTAGGGGGGCCTGGCGCTTCTAAACTTTTCGTGGCCCTTCCAGACCTCAAAACAAAAAATAAAATTTAGATATTTGTAAGAGAGAGAATTATTAATGACTTGTCCCCCCTAACATATTCATGACCCCTTCCAAACCTCTGTGGCTGGTTTTGGGCCTGGTTCATGTAATTGTTTAAACATTAGCTAGACACATAAAACATTTTCCACATCCCAAAAATTTTCTGAGGGATAAATGGTTATAATTAATCTTGCCAATATTTCAAAATATTAGCAATAATAAATACAACTTTCTGCCTTTTGAAATATTTCTGTGAACACGAGTAACGGAAGATGGATGAAGTAGTTGAAAATCATGTGCATAAACGCGGCATACTCCCTGGTCTTGACTGTTAGTTCAGTATTTTAAAAATACATACCGAGAATTATCTATTTCTCTATCTCCATTTTTATTAATTTAAGTTTATATTTGCTATTATTTACGCTGTAGAATGCAGTTACTATTCACTTGGAAGTATTGAAGAATTCTTCACAGTGTGAATTTAAATGTTATTTCTAAACAGAATTTCTACATTGATGTTGTTAAAAACCAGTTATTTGATAGACAGCGTATTCTGTAATACATTAGTGTGTTTTAATAGTTATATATATTGAATTCTATGTACAGAATAAAAACAAAAGCACTACTACATTCTCTAGGCACGCTTGCAATAAAATAAGACAACACAATTAACTTTTTATAGCATGATTAAAAACAGACCCATAACATATTAAACAACACTCCCTCTACCCTCATGTAAAAAGCTTGAATCGGTTGTATGCACCATTATTGTGCTCATATTTGTTTCGTTTAGTGTGTCGTATTTGTTTCTTACCAACCCTTTATTATCCTCTTTCTTACAAGATGTTGGTACCCAGTCCTCCATCAAAATGCATAGAAGAAATTAAAAGAAAATATTAAGTTAAACGCTCTTACGTAAGTGGAGAAATAAAGAACTCCTATGGAAGCAAGCTGACGGTTGTTAAATGGCTGCAACTACTATTCTATAATATGATAAAACAGGAGAGATGGGCGTTATGAGTATATATGTGCGTTCCCAATTTAGGAAATAAAAGTTCTTTGATATACGCCCAATGATAGTAGGTCCAGTTGTAGCGCTCGTGTAATCATAGACGCAAACCGCTCTATTCCTTTTTGTTTTTACATAGGTTTTCTCGAAAGATACATAGTCTTTCACTGAATTTAAATGTTACTCTTTTCCGAATATATTACTTTTTAAATTTAAAAGCAGATGGTTACATAACCATGTAGGCTAAGGCAGCATTCACGCCTTCTGTAAGCGTGGTTTCTTGGTATTGTTTGCATTCAATGTGTTCATTTTTGATTGGTCTTAACGCTTTCAATTTAAAGTGATAACTAAGGTTCGGTAGAAGAGATCGAAAACCTGAATAAAACTTACTATGATTAGTAATTCATAAGTAAGATTAGAATTTACTAAAGTACCTGTGTTTGAGTATATACTCAGACAAGTGATAATTGAAAAAGTAAGGATTTTATTTTATTTACTAGTCACCGGTTATGTTAACGTTATATGGCTTCGTGTTCTCCTGAAGTACATAACACCCATGTAATTCACGAGCACTCCGTCCACAGTTTTCGTCTTCATGCACAGATTCCAATTGGTGCGAGTACACAGCTACATTAATTTCCTGGTCGGATGCACTGTACACAGAATAGTGCATCAACCACAGAGCACTATCTTCTGTTGATGTAATGGTTGCTTTGATTGAGTGATAGTTATTCATGTAATACAATTCGATGATGAGGGTGTAGTGAAATACTGTATTGTAAATAGTTCACATCTCATCACCTGTTAGCACACTATCCAGAAACAGCTGCTTGCTATTACGATACGATACATCAACAAAGCACTTGCTCCTGACACATTTTGAGCGCAGTCAACTCAAGTGAAACTGTCTGCCCGTTTTATATACTATTTCCTAATCTTGGTGGCTATGATGACAAGTTATTTCTGTACTACAATTAGTACTTCTCCCAACGATTTACTTTGGGCTCCACATCGTGTATAACCATGAAAGGTAAGCGGTTTGTATCTAAATACTGAAAATTAGTTGACTGTCGATCTCGGTCATCGAAAAGTCATTAGGAGTCAAGGACATCGATCATGAGGTTCTGGGTTTGACTTCCGGAGAAGCACGTATTCGGGCTCAAGCCAAAAATTGTTAAAAGTAATAGAACGCCGGCCAAACATGTTCAATACTGCTCGGCCCGGGTTTAGGTCTTGCCAATGGCTCGAGCGGTTCGTCTCACAGTTCATTCACTATTAAGCCGAATCGAGAAGTGACTCGAGCCAATAGCTCACCCAACTTAGCTGGCTCGAACCGATGGCTCATCCGAGCTGACTCGAACTGAGCTGATTGCTCACCCAACCGAGCAGGCTCGAACCATCGGCTCAATGAGCCGAGTCGGTGGCTTGTCCCAACCGAGGAGATGTCTCATCCCAATCAAGCCGGCTCGAGCCGTTTGTTGAGTTGGAACCGAGTCGAGCCAGTTGACATCACTATCCGTGTTGGGCTTCTGCTTGGGCTAAACAATTCGACCGTGCAGATCTCAGCATTGGTGGTAACAACTACATACTCATATTGGTATATACTTATATTGGTCCACACGACATTTTAGGCTATCTCGTTATAAAAATGTATTGTCGTCTCGTTATCGAGATGAAACGAGACACAATAAAAGTTACCCACAAGATGCACTAAAAGTACTAGACGAGATGCACCCCTGTCGTGAGCGACACTAAAATATTCCACATTACTGCTTACATTTCCCATGGCCTTCGCTTTCTAGTCTAATCAGGCCATGATTTCAAAACGAGTTAAAACGAGCTGAAAGAGCGAGCCATTTATATAACTCGACTCGTCTCGAAACTCGACCTCAAAACAATAACTCGACTCGGAGCTCGACTCGAGAAAATTAGCTTTGACTCGACTCGGAAGTCTGCAGTAAGACTTTCTATTTACAAGGCTCTTCTAGTAGGGAGAACGGAATAAAAGCGTGTTTTGGGAATAATATCACCAGTGACTTGCGTAAGAGGGAGGGCGACGGCCCTGGGTGAAGAAGTAAAGAAGGCACAAAATTGGGGAGGAAAAAAGAAAAGACGAGAATGAAAGAAAAAGAAACAAAGAAATACTTGGAATATTACTAGTATGTACTTAAATCCTTTTTCTGCTTTAGGAAGGGGTCCTATAATGTTACTCATGTTAGAAAAATATATGTGCACATATATAAAATGGAAGGAAAAAGTAATAAAAGGTGCTCAAAATCAAGGTTTATTTTTGAAAATTTTCTTGTGCTTCGCATCAACCATGGTGGCGCTTCACGGCTCGTCTGTCGACCTCACTCATATGTACGGGTGCGCCATCGTATACTCTCGACCCGGGCACTGATTTTCCACGGCACGGCACTGGGGGGTACAGTAGATTTCTCGGGCTGTTGTTCGATGGGGGCAAGCTACAAATGAATGAGTCAAGTCATTTTGTCGCTTCCACTCTGAACCTAAGTACATGATTCCAAAAGACACATTTTGGAGGGTCAAACTACGTTTGCTGGGTTAAAGCATAGATTGGTGTGTGTTTCACTTCATTTTCATACAAACGTGTAGCCTTTCCTACCTTACTTTTAATTCTGGAGTTGCTTCTTTCGGAAAGTTAAACAAAAATTGCAATTCTTCTTTTCTTTATACTATTTATAAGTCAAAGCATTACGTAACCATTGTATGTTATGTAGCACACTCGGCTGGAACTATGGGAGAGCAAGCAATCCACGTGCCCCGGGCGCGTAGTTGGAGGGGCGCCTAAAAGGAAGGTTATATAATAGTATTTTTCTTGCCGGTATTTAATACTTTTCAACAGAGTGCGAAATCATGAAATCGAAGTGGGTGGAGACCAGAGGACAGAAGGAAAAAAGCTCTGCGCACGTCTCGTAAGGATTGGTTGGCGGGGATTACCTAAACTAGCCATGAGTTGTCAAATTAACAGTTATGCATCGTGGGTGATGATAATGATCTTGAGTTGAGGAGTGAAATTGGACTTGGAATGGAACGGAATGGAATGGAACGAATATGAAAATAAGGTTGCTGTAAAGTTTTCCACAGGGTTGGTAAAAATGAAACTAAGATTTTCGAAACACTTGGCAATTTTTTTTTATCACGACTTGGCAATGTCAATTTTCATCCTCCCCCCTTCCTCCAATCTTGTAATGCTCGCTACGCCGTTATTATTATAATAGAACAGAATGAACCATCACTTTAGTTGTACTTTAGATTGCTAATAAATTGTATGCTGGCTTATAAAATATAGTCGCAACTCAAAAATCAGTCATATCTTTCTTTTGATGTATTTTAGTTTGAACATAGCTCATTTTCGAAAATTCCGAAAATTTGAAACCCATGACAAAGAAAGGATGAAACTCTCAGGTTATTAAAGGGACATTCCATGTGAAATCAAATAATAAAATGACAAAATCTGACCTGACGACCTCAGACTTTTGTAAAAATTGGTGCACAGCTTTATTACAGTGGGAGATGAAAAAATCTAAAATATTACCCCTCTCCTCCTGAAAGTGTCCCCATACAGTGTGTTTTAAAATTTCAAAAAAGGGCATTTTTCAGTTACAATGATTATTAAAAATTGTCATAAAATGGTTAACATGTGCACTAGAGACATGGAACAAACACCATTGGAAAGCTTAAAGATTGCTCTACAAGTTGTAGTAAATTAAAGAAACCTGTACAATAAAAAATGACACTTCAAAAATATGATTTTTGAATTTCGCACAGAAATGTCCCTCTGAATTTGTTCAAAATTGTCCATATTGTGGTTTCATATGTGTACTAAAGTTGCATTTTGTGCACTCAATGGAATCCGATTCAAAATTCAAAATAAACCAAACATTGCAAGATATTGACCACATGAATATCTGGATTCAGACTGGTAACCACTTGCCTGTAACTATTTACCTGCAGCATCAAAGGAATTTATATTCAACTTCATTTGTTTCTTGATGTATTCATTTGAATTTCACAATTATCCACTTTTGGACTTATTTAGAGAGGTATTACGTTTCCGAACATTACTCAATAGAGGTCATTATTCTTGTTAGTCAGTATGGATGTTTTTAAATTTATATTGGCTACATTGATACATGTTATTTTCATTCCATGGTTTCAAGACTGCTGTTACAGAACTTAATATGAAAGGGAGGGATATATTTCCTTACTTTGACAATATTTGTATCAAATGTGTTATGAAACACCGGGGCAATGTTCACAATCACTTCACACACTTTCAGCAAAACCAATTAGTTAATACATTCCTTTTCCTATTTCAATGATGCACTTCCATATGTCTGTAACTGCAATCCTGAAACTATGGAATGAAAATAACATGTATCAATGTAGCCAATATAAATTTAGAAACATCCATATTGACTAACAAGAATAATTATCTATATTGAGTAATGTTCGGAAACGTAATGCCTCTCTAAATAACTCGAAAAGTGGATAATTGTGTAAATTCAAATGAGTACATCAAGAAACAAATGAAGTTGAATATGAATTCCTTTGAGCTGCAGGTAAATAGCTACAGGCAAGTGGTTATCGATCTGAACCCAGATATTCACGTGATCAATATCTTGCAATGTTTGGTTTATGTTGAATTTTGAATCGGATCCCATTGAGTGCCTAAAATGCAACTTTATGGTGTTTTAGTACACATATGAAACCACAATATGGACAATTTTGAACAAACTCAGAGAACATTTCTGTGCGAAATTCAAAATTAATATTTTAAAATTAATCTTTGAAGTGTTATTTTTTCATTGTACAGGTTTTTTTCAATATACTATAACTCGTAGAGCAATCTTTAAGCTTTCCAATTATGTTTTTTTTCATGTCTCTAGTGCACATATTAACCATTTTATGACAATTTTTAATAATAACTGTACTGAAAAATGCCCTTTTTTGAAATTTTTGAACATCCTGTATGGAGACAGTTTCAGGAGAAAAGGAGTAATATTTGAGATTTTTCATCTCCTACTATAATAAAGCTGTGTACCAATTTTTACAAAAATCTGGGATCGTTAAGTCTGATGACTATGTCCCCAAACTCTTTTAGAAAGTAGTGTATTGCGAAGCCTATATCTAGAAAGGTGACTAATGGCGTGTGTTGTATTTTCTTTGACAATTTTGATTTTAAAGATGAAAATTTGTATTTTTCAATCTTTAACTTTCAACACTTTTTAAAGGTATTTGTAGTGTAGTAGGCTTAAATGCATACTGGACATAAAATGTTGTACATTTAAGTCTCATTCAAAGGCTTTTCGTTTTGAAATCAATATCTTTAAAATTAGCAAGGCTACTCGCCTACCACAAACTTTTGTAAAGTACAAAATATGCTTATGCGCCTATACAAAATGATGATGACAAAGAAAATCTGAATATCTAAAAAAAATGAATGCTTGTTTTTTTTCCTCTTTAAATATAGTACAACTTTCTATAGAAAAATAAAAAAAGTTTAGCAACCAACATTTGATAATTTGATATGGATTTACCCGTGCGGCATGCAATAGGCATTTTTAAAAATGGTTATTTCCTGTTTTGCCTACAGCCTTGTCTAGAATTTGTATCATTATCTTACCTCAGATGTAAGTGAAACAGAATTTTTGTTTTATATCTATCTGTCTATCTACTATCTAACAAGTTGGATCATTCACATCGATATGTTCTTACAACTTTTAAACTAATAGACAAAAAACTATGAAATTGTGTACCATGCAAATATCGGCAAGAAGATAGTGTTAGGTATACCCTGTGATAGCAGAAGGTACCACAGTGATGGCGAAATGTTTGATTAGTGTTGCCAATTCAACATAAAGTTGTATTTTTTCAAATGACACTATATCAGTTATTACATATTTCAAATCCACGTGTAAAACAAAACAAAACAAAAAAAAAACAAACATTACCGCACTTGTAATGTAGTGTTTGAAAGTAAAGGCGCTGCAGTATGTACCACAAACGTGAAAAAACAACCAAATTTTGGAGATTCTACAAGCGTAATAACGCAAGTGAGACGGACGGGGTAATGGAGATCCAAAGTACTCTAATGTGGAATACTACAGTCATCATATTACTTATTTCGAACAAGTAGAAACCATGTTACAAGAATTTAAAAATTTGGCTTCTTTCAAAACATTTAATTTCAAAGCAGTGTTTAAATCAGTATCACATCGAATTGCATACATGATTTCTAATATGCATAAAGATCATAATGCCGTTTACAGCAATTTGATATCCGAAACCATTCAGGAAATGTGAAAAAATTGGAAAAATTAATGTATGGCCTAAAATGGCGTATTTGTGGAAACTTTTTAGAACAAATTTTTCTTTACTTTGTTCCTGTAACTTTATAATAATCCTTTCTGGTAAGTGTTATTGCAATACGTTTTCGGAATTACATAAATGTAAACAGTATTGCATACTTTAACCATTTTTACCATGTCTCGAGAACAGTTTCGATTGTCAATGAATCTAATCAATGAAAAAATATAACAATCGATGTATCTCTTTGACCTGAATAAAATTATATAGGTGGTTGCAAATCCTCATGGGTAGTTCTTGAGAAAATCGACTCAAACAAGGTTTTTTTAAAAATAAATTTAAGATACTTTACAACAAACATGCCACCATAAGATGAAACTGATATACTAATCAAACTTTTTACTATGCCATTATAGTAAGAAGACAATATACAGAGTATGATTGAAATGAAATGTAGTCTAAAATTATAATCAACTTTTAAACTTTAAAACGTTTGGTTAATACGATATTGTTCAAAGACAAGGCTTATATTAACCCTTGGAGTACTAAGATGCGGTCGATTTGACCCAAAGAGATATTAAGTAAGTTAAAAAATGTATGATGAAAAAATCTTCTAGGAATTCTTCTATAATCGTCTCTTTAACAATGTTGTATAGTTAACAAGTTTCGTAGATTTTAGTTTGTTTGTTTATTTACAGAAATGGCGAATGGGATCAAATCGAACCTGTCTTAGACAATCAGGAAATAAATTATATCTTTTAAAAAATCTAACATAAACTAAACTAACCTAATAGGTATTTGTGCAACTAGTTAGTTTAGTTTAGGTTAGGTTTGGATAATGTTACAGATATGTTACAGATGTAGTACGGTAAGTCACCAGTTAGATGAATACCAATTATTCTTATAAAATGTTAATATTTTCGTTATTGTTTTCCACTTGAAGTTTTGTGCTAATTTAAATATTCGTAGTGTTGTAAAAATTATATTTTATCCTTTCTAATAAGTATTCATTGTCAGTGTTTCATCAATATTTTATCATTTGATCAATTTCCTTGCCATAACGTTATAAAAACCTATTGGGTCAAAATTACCCCATCTTAGTCATTTAAGTAATATTTTGATCTTAGTACTCAAAGGGTTATTTGATAGATTACATGGAGATAAACAGAATGACATTCTTTACAAGGAGCATTATCATTTGAAAAAAAAAAAGCAGAGAGAGGCGAATTTGTAGCATTCAATTATATGCCATTCATTGTCAGTGTAATTCAGTTGATGGTTTCCATTCTGCTGGAAAAATTTTCTAATATGGACTGCTAAGTTGCAAATTGTATCTTTGTTGCTTGATTTGCTTTCACACTGACGCACGTACTACTTGTAATAATAATAATAATAATAATAATAATAATAATAATAATAATAATAATAATATGCTTTAATTTAATTTGATTTAATAACATATTTAAAGTGTTAAGAACAGCGTTAGTCAAGTATAACGCTGTACAGTGTAATCGAAAAGTTTGTGCATAATACAATTAAAGACTAAGAACTCAATGTTAGTACCATATAAAAGTACAATTGTAACATTTCATAGTTTAAAACTGAGTCATATAAAGTAAAACACTAAAATAGTTCCAATCTTAATGATTAGATTGTCTAATAACAAAATACAAGTATTTATAAAGGAAATTCATGTATCAATTGTTGCTATAACAGAACAAAACATTATAAAAGTACTAAAAACCTAACACAACCCTAATTTCTAAGAGTCCTGTCTTCTATTATTAGCCATAGTAAGCAAGGTATTGCCAATCTTACACAACAAATTTGATTTCCTTATGTTGTGAGTTAGTATTCTGTATGAGATATTAACGCTTGTTGTTCTCTTCTTTGTGATAAAAGGTCTAGATTAAAAATCTCTAATAATCTCTCGTAGTCACAATAGTATTCGTACAAATATACATATATTGTGTGGAAATATACATATTTTTAAAACTTTTCCTGGGCTCTTTCAATTTGATCATTATTCTTTGTTTTGCTAATGTTTGAACAAATTACACTTACGAATTCAAGTTTAGGTCGGATAAGAGTTTTAAATGGTCTTATATACGTGCTGGTGGTTCTTGAAATTAGACCAGTTTCTAAGTAAATTGCCTGTTGCGATTTTTGCATGCCTGATGATGTCATTCACATGGAGGTTAAATGTGAGTTGATGATGGTCAAACATTACTCCAAGGTTTATGACAGATTCTACCTTTTCTATAATAATAATAATAATAATAATAATAATAATAATAATAATAATAATAATAATAATAATAATAATAATAATAATAATAATAACTGTACTGGTAGTCATGGAACATTCAAGTAATAACTAATCATAAGAGAAAAAGTAAGTTAGTTGATTCACTCACAATGTTACTTTCTTTCTTTAAAAAAAAAGTTAAATTTGTTTTATTTTATTTTCTTACAAGAAAGAAAAGAGAAACTAAAATAGCATTTCGTGAGAGAGTTATTGTTCCTTCTAAAGCGCCTGATGAATATGAATGCGTTCCTAAAAGTATAACGCATTAAGGAGAATACAACTTTAGAATTGAAAGGGAAAAATATATATACATATACTAAAGAACGTTTTACAGGCAACTTCCTCTCGCACACCCTTTGCGTCCCTTAAAACAATCTCTGTTAGGAAAGGACATGCAAGCACGTAGTTTCTGGGACAACGAGAAGGGGAAAGGGTAGACGAAGGAGAAAACGAAGATGAATGGCAAGTGAGTCTTCAGAAAATGCCAGGCTTTTGATGATGAAGAAGACTGACGTATTGTTGAAGCAGTTCCCAGCTACTCCTATACTAAACTACTTGCCCCTTTGTGTTGTGCTCCACCTATTCTTGCTACACACACAAACACACGTAAATAAGAAAAGAGAGAGAGAGAGGAAGGAAGCTAACCTAACCTTTTCTGCTCCTCACCTCCTCTACTGGTTTTGAATAGATGTTTTGTATTCATTGCTTACAGCACCCACCACCCAAGTTTTATTCTTATCCTGTAAGATAGATGGCTTTTCCAATATTTTTATGTTGTTCTCTGCTACTACTTTTAGTCATCTTATTTTGTTAGTTTGCTAACTTTTCGTTTGAGGGAAAACAACGTTTATGATTCATATTTAGTATGACAAATCAGGACAAATGTGATGACAATATAACTTTGTAAAGTTAGAAAGAAATGCAATATGTTTATATAGAAATAATCAATGCTTTATGGTCATTATTCATCGTTATTTTATTCATTTATTCATTTAGTAATCACCAGGTACAGCTCAAAGACCATTTTATACTGGATTCTTACAACAACAACAACAATAATAATGGAAAGGATTTGGAAATGTTTCAGCCAGGGCCTGTTTAGTAAGTACCATTCCAACATTTTCCTGGTAGGAGCAGGGGCAGATCCAGGACGGACTTCTGGGGGAGCGGTGGGTTGTAATACTGGTACTTAGAGCTACTTTTAAGAGCGTCAAACCCGGGGATGGGTTTTTTCATATGTAAAATTAAAAAGTTTCCTCTTCTGGGGGGGCGATCGCTCCCCCTGAATCCGCCCCTGGGTAGAAGTGAGGAAAACTCTGGAAACCCCAGTCAGAATGTACAACGACTCACCAAAGGTAGTCGTCAACCTGGTTCGGCTAATGATATAAGTAAATCTTGAGTGGTAGTAATTGTTTACACATAAAAATATCTTCAATAATTATATACACTATTATTCTCACCTTTTCAATCGAAATTACAAGTCGATGATCGGTATTAAATGGTTTATTAGTTGATACTCTTTTAACGTATTTTCACTCAAACTGTCTTGCAAACATACATGTTGATTAGGTATCCATAAACAACTACATAGCAACGAATTATACAATAATGTACATTTCTTACATATATTAAAAACATTCTTCTTTTGTTATTTTAAATTAACATTATATCAAGTATAGTGCTTGAGTATGAGCACTTTCTGCCCAAGGTACAGGTAATTATTAAACGATACAAAGTATCTCGTTGTATAAAAATGTCGCCCGACGATGGGACTGAATATAAAAGTTACAAGCGAGCTTGGCTTTTATATTTAAGAACCACTGGTCCGTTTATAAGAACAATATTCCATAATTACGTCCTTTACATTTTGATCGACCCTCGCATATATATAACATTATTTATTTTCATTCATATAAATATATTTATAATAAATATTTCATTTCATTATCATTTATCTTTTATTACATTAATATATTTTATTATTAAAACGTCGTCGCTTATTTATATAATTAACGAAGGGTACGAGTTCAAAATAGTAAGAAGCAATTACATTTTAAAACATGAGTCACCATGATCAAGGGCGCATTATATATTAATTACTTTAGATGATACTCTACAGTATGCATTGTATCAATTGGGCGTCAGAATATAGAAGGATCTTATTCAAGTAACATATAAGATTGTGCATGAAGACAGTCGTCGAATAATTAGCTTAATAGAATGAATCATATACTTAACATAATCTTTGACAATTAAGTTTCAACACAAATCAAATATACTATAAATAACCTTTGCTTTTAATGAATCGAACTATAATTCTTCATATTAACAAGAAAGAATTAAAATCATTTGAAAATTATCATTTGTTGAAACAAATGTGAAAAAAATATTTAGGAGTTCATTAACTAATCCTATCAAGTATAATGCTTGTATATCGAAGTCATAAGAATTGTTTTCATTATTGATATTAACACATAGACTTAAAAATAAATATTCACAAGAATCTATAGCTGGTATGGGTTTAACCCTTACTTCATTAACTAGAGTCAGTTTAAATTTGTATTAGCATATGATTCTAATAAAGAACATTGTACTGCACTATCATGATTAGGTTCCGCAATATTTTGTACATGTATGGCGTCGTGATTCTGATTTTGATACGAAGTGCCATCTCTTGAACAACGATTATGTCTATACATAGAATTTGTAGCATTTCTAGAATTTCGCCATGTATTTCGATTGTTTTTATGTCTACTTCGGTTGAGTGATCTGACATAATTATTGTCACGATTGGTTAGGTTAGGTTGATTCCCAAAATAGCTTTGCCTATTTTGCTCGTTCTGATTGCTTGGATTTACTCGATTTAGGTTGTTTTCCGTATTATTCACATTACGGATATCTAGATTCCGAACAGGTACAAAAGGATCTGAATTATTTTTACTTTTACCTACTCCTGCTTGTTGATTCAGAGCATGGTATTGAGTTTCATAACATTGAACAAGCATTAATAAGTGGTTAAAACTCATACACTGTGTAGAAAACAGGATCTGTTGTAACTTAAACGGTAGCAAATTTCGAATTGAGGCTATGATTCTAGATTCCGATTGCAATGGATTTACAACTTTTAATTCGTTGTATGTATTTACAACAAACTCGACAACAGATTTGTGCAAACGAGGATTGAAATGTTGGTTTCTAATCGTGGCATCTCTATTTGCAAGCAAAAAGTCATTTTCGTAATTTGCGATTAGCGCTGCTTTGAATTCCTCATACGTACTAACGTGATCTCGTACTGCTTTAAACCATAAAGAACATGGTGGGAGTAATAAATGAGGGCTTAGTTTCATATATTGTGATCTATCTATACACATTATATTGCACTCGTCCTGAAATTTTTCTAGGAAAGAAGTAGCATTCTCATTACATTTACCACTGAACTTACTCATAGCACGTATTTCACTCATCTTTACGCTTAACTTTACCTTCCTTTTATCATTCCGTGTTCTTGTTGAGTGACAATTCCTACCTATGGCGTGATGTGTAGTTGCACCATCTCTTTTCCGCCCATCTGTACTCCTCGGATGAATTTCTTCCAAAATAATGTCCTCATCAGATACGGGTGAAGGCGAAGTCATCTCTTGTGAACAAGGGAATTCTACACGATCATTATCCATGTTGTTGTGGTATGTGTTGTCCTTGATCTGTAGTGTCCTGATTTTCTCTTGTAAGGTAGCTATCAACTGTGTATTCACACGTATCTGGTTGGAGTTATCCGTGACCTGAATCTTTTGTTGCTGTACCGAAGATTCTATTACTTCCAAATCCCTTTTTACACCACTGACTTCTTGGATTAGATGGTTTTGATTATCCTGGCAATCCTCAGATATTCTTTTTAACTTTTCATCAAACTGCGAGGTGATGTCATTCATTGCCTGAATAATAAATTGTTTCGTCTCTTCTGACTTCTGCTCCAATCGTCTGTTGGATTCCTCGGACTTCTGCTCCATCGTCTGCTTTAATTCTTCATATTGTCTGTTGGATTCCTCGGACTTCTGCTCCATCGTCTGTTTTAATTCTTCATATTGTCTGTTGGATTCCTCGGACTTCTGCTCCATCGTCTGCTTTAATTCTTCATATTGTCTGTCTATCGTCTGCTTTAATTCCTGCTTCATGGCTTCCATATTGTCTTTTCGGCTTTGTTCTTGCCGCTGTAAGACTAGTAAAATTCGGTCTTCTAATGTCATTCCTGGTGCTGCACTTCGTTCACCGTTATCACTATCACTGGTTTCTTTCTGCATTGCCTCACCGTTCATTTTTCTTGGGATTATTTTACCACTTCTAAGTCTTGTCAAGTTCGTAGTCATTAACCTTATTACAGAAGTAAATTCACCCTTACTTTACTTCGGGATATGAATTTACAAGATTCCCGGGTGAGGTAAACCAAAATTTTTACAACGACTCACCAAAGGTAGTCGTCAACCTGGTTCGGCTAATGATATAAGTAAATCTTGAGTGGTAGTAATTGTTTACACATAAAAATATCTTCAATAATTATATACACTATTATTCTCACCTTTTCAATCGAAATTACAAGTCGATGATCGGTATTAAATGGTTTATTAGTTGATACTCTTTTAACGTATTTTCACTCAAACTGTCTTGCAAACATACATGTTGATTAGGTATCCATAAACAACTACATAGCAACGAATTATACAATAATGTACATTTCTTACATATATTAAAAACATTCTTCTTTTGTTATTTTAAATTAACATTATATCAAGTATAGTGCTTGAGTATGAGCACTTTCTGCCCAAGGTACAGGTAATTATTAAACGATACAAAGTATCTCGTTGTAAATGGTCGGTAGCGGGAATCGAACCCACGACATCCCGAATACGCAGCCAACGCTCTACCATTTGATGAATTAGTGCTATTTTATCATAAACTGTACTTCTATTCGATTGGGATGGTTTGATTTTAAATAGCCATTTTTATCAATGTGGGTATATGAGAAGAAATATACTATTTAACGTGGGATTTGGACCTTACGCCGGTTTGTATCAGTGTCGAGTATATTTACCGGAAATCGAAGCCAGAACCACACTTGAAGTTTGAATATTGAGAGAATGAACTTATTGTATTAGTTGAAACTGTAATTTTGTTATTGCATGTTTCTTGAAATCGTGAATGCTCTTCATTCTAAGTTTGGAATTATGTATAAATTAAATAAAAATGAAATCTGACCGAAGTAAACCTTTTTATTATTGATCTACCTGTATGTTACAGTTTCGGCAACATATCATTGCCTTCATGAGACACATTATGAAAGTACAATCTAAACCTACAGCTTACATATTTAAGAAAATAAAAGGATGTCACTTCTTACAACTAACAAGTTGCTGACCTTAACTTTTACGTATTTTCAAACATTTTCACTTTTTGAAATCTTAACTTTTAATTAGACACACACGTGCGTTATCTTGTACTAATATTAGTAGTAATAAGTATTTGCTTCGATCAAATTTGATTTTTATTTAAGCCTTGAATATATTAAACCAAAACTACCGTAAATAACTTAGTAACTCTTTGATTTAAGGAGAACCAAAGTTCATCAGCATAGAAACATATACGTTGGATTCTATCCCTCGTGTAGTCAATTCATTTGGATCATTATTAGTCGCTTTCATAAGATCCTGTTTTATATTATTATATTTTTTTCTTTTTTAGTTTTTAGCTGTCCAAGGTTCTTCCCCTAGGCTTCCCAGTTGGGGAAGATATTTCTGTTCGGGTTGTATTCTGTCCGAGTCGGGATGTATCAGAAGGTATTACGAGCACCAGGAATCTAGCCAGAACCGTGTGCACAGACAGCAGCACGCACGCTCTGCCGTTCTCCTGTCACGCTGTATTATTTAACAACAGCACAGAATATCATACAGTCGTTATTTTACCAAAAAATTACACAATATAAAGAAACTATTTGACAAAGGTACGTGTGTTTTACGCAGTGTTACCAATATGGGGAAAGGTCACTACACTAGGGAATTCGATTTCCAGGATAGCAGCAAAAAAAAAAAGAAAAAAGAAAAAAAGAAAAAAGAAAAAGAAAAGAAAAAAGATTAGCGACTTTTTGTGTTGGTTTTTGAAGGGTGATTTTGCGACTTACAAATCTAGCGACAACTTTGCTGCGAACAACTTGTCCTGTAATTAGCTATTAGCTCGAATCAGTTCAGATATCTGTTTATTTTCCTTTTGCTTATTAGGATCAGCGCAAGTGTTGACGAAGTAGGAAAGTACATAGCATTTATCCCCATATTCCCGCTTTATTTGCTGTTATCTCTTGCCCTCTAACGGGGACAAACTCCAACCTTTAATGTTCTTTACTTTGCAGAATTTCCGTTTAGAGACACAAATAATTTATTACCGATAGCAAGCGGTACCTGTAGAAGCGTGAGTAAAAGTGAAGTAGATGCAAGATTTTTTCTTTGTATCCTTTTTTTTTTTTTTTTTTGCTTTTCTTCGTTTTTCTAAACTCATTTTTGATTTCATTCAAGTGAAATTGAGCATAAAATAAAAATATATATGTTGTATTAAAATTGAAATTATTGTTAGTTTATCTCATCTGGGTCATTTCATCTCCCATTTAGCGACTTTTTGTACCAACTTGTTGGCAACACTGATTTTTACGCATAACATATACGTATCATATACTATGCATGCAACATTAGACTTCTAAGTGAAATGGTTGGTGTCGTTAATATTTTTCAATTCACTTTCTAATAGTTTAATTTTCAAAAATCTTGTTTTTTCAAGAGAACATTTACCATTTGATCAATGTGATTCTATGTAACGAAGGAGTTGTTCTCTTGAATTCTTAAAGGAACTGGTATCAACGTAATATCCCAGAATGGGATATGTCACATAATGCCCCAATATTTATAAGATTGGTCATTTATCTTGGAATGCTCTTATAATTTTTAAACTAATAGATACATTTTGTACGAACAAATTTGACAAGAGACGACACTGTTTTTGATACAGGGTCTTCTCTGCAGTACTACCAGATTAACAGAGTTGCCAACCCAATATTTTTTATATTTTTCAAATAGCACTATGGTAAGTTATTACATGTTTAAAATCTGCATGTTATTCAAAAAATACAGTATCATACTTACTTTTCAGTGTGACGTGTAAAGTATACTACGATATCACAAACTTCTTTTCACAAACAAATTTTGAAGACCTCTAGAACAACATTGACGCTAGTGGGATAAATGAAGCAATGGATATTAAAACTGCTTTAGTGTTAAATACTATGATCATGATATGAACTGTTTTGGGTAAATAGGAACAAGGTTACAATGAATTGAAATTTTGACCTTTTTCAAAAGTTTTTTTTTTAATATTTCGAAAAAAGTGCTCAGATAAGTATTACGATCACGTAGATTGTTTCCAAAATATGTATTAATCATAACGCTGCTTACAACAATTTTGTACTTAAACCGTATCGGAGATATGATAAGCGTTGGTAAAGTTTCCAATACTGCTTAATATCAAGGGCTGACTAGTAAACTTTGGCCTATCCAGCTTAACTGTCAAGTTTACACACTATAAAAATTTACATATGGTGGTAGTTTAAATTGCAGCAGGGAAGTATTTTTTTTCGGAAGTCAGTTAAAAACTTTTATAAATCCTTGAATATATGGCAAACAAGTTCTGTGGTAGCTTAAATAAGGTCCTATTAAATTTTGTTCTAACGTTGTCGACTGTGTTTCTAACTTCGATTGAGAGGTTGCGTATTCTGGATGATCACTCATATTTTTCGGTTTCTTGAGCAAAACTAAAGCTTACTTTCAGTAAAACAGTAAGTTCATTTTTAGTTTCTCTGCAACAAGACATTATTTGCTATATCATCTTCATAACTGACAGGAATTTTAGGATTCAAAGGGTACTCAAAGTAAAATTTTGATCAAAAAATAATCTACAAATATACGTCAATATTCTCATGTAGTGTTGTAAGAAGTTTATCCCAAACCATGCAATTTTGGGAAACCAACCCGTTCTTTTTTCGATTTTACCAATCCCAGGAAACAAGTGTTTTTTTTTAAATAAAAACGCTGATTTTGAACTTTTTAGTAGTTTCTTGCCATTCTGTCGTTGCAAAACTAAATTTGATTAGCAAATCTTATACAATTTCTTGCTTGTGTTGAATACAGTTACATACCTACGCTTATTGCTGCCAGGGTTGAATTCACTCTGAACTCTTATCCCTCTTCGAACATATACATAAGCAAACATACTCAAAGATTTTTTTTTGAAAGCAAAGATATATATTCATTAACTGAGGGCTTAATTATTCAAAATTCAAAGCACAATTATTTTCTTTTCATATTATATTTTAAAGATTAACTTACGCTATGATATATTGAAAGCGATTGATCAATGTAGCATTGACAAAAGCTCTCCATTGACTTCTGTCCTTAACCAAATTTATCCCATTTCAACTTTGTATTCCTAAGATCCATTTTGATACTGTCCTCTCATCTGCGTCTAAGTCTTCGTATTGGTCTTTCTTTGTTTTGGTTTCCAATTAAAATCTTGGAAACACTCCTACTTTCTCCCATTCTAGCTACATTACCTTCCTACCTGTACCTCTTATACTTAATGACTCTAGTAATGTTAGGTAAACGTTATAAATTATGCAGTTCCTCATAATGAATTTTAAAACTATTTTCACTAATGCACTGTTAGATGCATTTGACCTATGCAGAGTCATTTTGACGTATGATTAGCGTCATACTAAAGACCTGATTACTGCAGGAAACATGTTAGTCGAATTCTTTAGGACGGCACTAATCATGCGTCAGAACGACTCTGCATAAGGCCCATTATATCTAATGTTTTTACAAAATAAATTGAGTTTTTATAATCTTATAAATGAACGAATGATCTATAATAGGTTGCGAAAATCATTTAACTTCGTTTAGATATTCGAAAGTCTGTAACAATTTGCAAAGAAAATTAGTGGGCCTATGTTCGTTGACTATACAGTAACGAGAATTACTTAACTTTGTAATATTGTTAAAAACTCCTAGCTACTTACTTCTCGTTAAAAACCTTGTATCCTTTCCTGTGTTTAAAAAATGTTATAGTAACTTCGTACACGGCTTTGGGAATACAGCCTCTTAAAAAGAAGTGTGTAGCTAGGTTTTTAAAAAGATTATATATTGCATTCTTTGTATTTGTCCCAAAAAACTGTGAATTCCTCCTCCCTTCCCTTCTTCTATTTGTTGGGACTAGATGGAAGCCAACTCCCCATTGTTTCCGCTTTGTACGTCTCTGGTTACATTGCAAGCAATCAGTTCAGGTTTGCATTTTCGTACTTTAAGTACAGGAAATCACTTATCTGACGAACTTCCAACTTTGAGTAAAAACTATAAGTTCATTTTTTCTGTCTAACAGAGACTAAAACACTACATGTTAAACACTATAGCTGGCAGGTGTACAATATTTATTCCATATCATTCTTCCTTAAACGAGTGAATGGACTAAGCGATAATTCGTGTCTAATACACCGATTGTTTCTTATAATCGTAGTTTTCCAGTTGCAGGAAAAATTCGCCTTTCATTGATTTTAGCAATCTGTTATAATTACGTACTGAATTTTACTTAACATTTAATAAGTTCGTTTTGTATATTTTCCGCTAATTTGTGCTTTCAATTTGTAACGGTCCCGTTACCTGGATTTGAAAAAAAAAAGAAATGAAGAGGAAATAAAATTGCATTAATTATGTATCTAATTATATTCAGAAAGGGAAACGAAAAGGAAGTCTATAACTTTGCTTTGTTTTAAAAGATTTGGTTTAGAAAAAGTTGCTTGAGAAAAAATTATTGTGAGAAGATTTCCTTTATATTCAGGGTCAAGCGCCTCAAGATTGTCTTGCTTACATGCTTGTAGGTCGTTTGCACATATTCGGAGCTTAGGACAGCAAGTAGCTTGCCTTAGCAAGTGAACTTTGGTAGAATCAAAATTTGTAGCGTCCCCGTCCGTAGCCTATCGGGCAAGGCGGAGGAAACACCAACCCAACAACGGCCACAGAAGGGGCTTACACAAGAAAACAACCGGAATATGGAATTATTAATTTTAAATCGGAATCCAGAGGTAAATACTAAACATACAAAATATAAATTTCAAACAATGACAACACAAACACTTTCCAGAAAAAAATCTTTATTACAATAAATTACAATCATTAGTAGTTCTCCTCCCCGCCAAATCAGAACTGAATCCCATAATAAATATATAGAATGTAATTTGGAATGAATAATTTTTCAGAACAAATTTCCAGAGAAATTACCAGTTAAATCGTCAAAGCCTTTCAGTTGAAGCATGCAATTACCGAATTCAATTACTTCAGGCCAGTCCAGCACCTCTACTCTATGAATCCGAAAGTCTTTTTTTCTTTTTCAAGAGAATCGCAAATTATTTTAATATCAGAGGAAGATTTCTTTTATATTCCGAATCTAAATACCTTTATTCCAACAAATATCGTATTATATTTCCTCGTAAAATTTTATAAAAATAAAAGAAATATAGCTGTCCAAAATTAATGAGAAAGTTATCGACACTAAATTGAGGATAATTTAACATATAACTTGCTTGAAATATCAAAGTTAGGAATATATCCGTTTTTTGGACTATTAAACATTAAACTTAAACAGCTTAAACATCTCAAACAACTTTACTTTTTAGAAAAAGAAATTTTCTAAAAAACTACGCGACTGAATCTGAAAATAACTGAAGTCAAATAACTGACCGAATAATTAATCTTTTGAAAATTAAACCTGAAAAGAAAACAAGCACATTCACATTTTTGAGGCTTTGGGCGTGAGTGCGCCACCTTCTCTCCCCTGGATTTTCCGAGTTGACTCGCGCAAATTTTCTTAATACAAATTCGATAATACTAGCTAAATGGATTGCGACAGACGACCCACAATTAAAATTAATATAACACAGACAAGACAAAGTACTAGGAAAAATTGAAAATTAACTCACCTTTAATTTTCCGTCTTTATTACCTTTGAATAGCGTCTTTCTCCTGATCTCAAATGTCTCAAACTCATTCACAAACAAGAATAACCCAATATATAGTGAGCATAGCATTAGTGATTTTTTTTGACTAAGTACAAACACCAGCTTTGATTCGAAGTAACTCGTAAATCAACATTTTGACACACAAATAGTATTTCATATGCTTATTAAACAAGTCAAGTTCTACCTCCTTGTCAAGTTTGGTCCAAATCGAATAAACTTTGTACATCGTGTGCAACAGTGGTCGGAAACATTTCTTTTGTTGTAGCAGCCAGTTCTGAATGTCAGGCGACACAATAATAATGAAAAAACAATATGATACATAGGCCTAAATGTTTTGGTTTGGCTAGGCGCATGGTGACTTGACACCCAGGACTTTTCTAATCCTGGCATACAAAATATAGTCATTGTCAACTGATTTTTTAATATTTTCGAATTCAAAGATATTGTATCTATATAAAACCTGTTTATTGCTACTATTGGTTTATAAAATAAACAACATATAAGGATACAAAAATGCATGATCCTGTATACATTGAGACAGATCTATTGAGAAAACCGTTTTGCAGTAAACAAAGAAATAGCAAACAGACAACTAATGTCACGCTTTGTTCTGATGATGCATCGTTTCAACGACATCTAGTGGTGTTTGTACGAATTCTTATCAATATTTGTATGTTTATTACCACGAACGGTTGTGTATACAACGATAACGTTGTATGTTTTATTTGGTTTATTATCAATCTGTGCCTATTTAATGAAAGGAATCAGAGGCGAATTATGTGAGCAATATGATGTATAAGGAAAAGAAAGATATATTGAGATTTCGAATTATTATTTAGGTAATTAGTAACAAAAAATTAAGTGTGTGTTGATGTTTCTATAGCAACGTCGTAAATAATATACATATAAGAAGACATATTAACGAGTAAGGAAGTGAATGTATGAAGGAACAAATATTTTTATTGTATATGTAGAAAAGTCGATTATGTACACTTACAAGTGACCAAATATTAAACGACAGTTAAGAAAGTGATACAAGGCGTGTAAGTTATTATGAAGATTAACTTTTAAGGTAAAACGAACCAGTGACCTCTTACAATAATTGGTGCCGAACCACGGGAGTATAAGTGTGTCGTTTCGAAGATCAGTAAAAACGGCATCTCAACACGTCACAAAATTGCGAAGTGGAAAAATTATTAGGCGAAATATGGATATGAATATTGAGTGTAATAACATGACTGGTGAACAGAATGTATATCCCAAACCAACTTCGAGTGACAATTTGGCTGATATCTTAAAAGATTTGGGCCAGCAGATGAGAAACCAATCTCAACAAATTCAAGACAAATTGGACCAGAAATTGACTCAGTTAGCACAGGATTTTGATGAAAAATTAGTGAAACTAAGCCAACGTAATGAAGACAGATGGGAGCAGGCGTGTCATCAGATAAATCAGATCAACCTCCAGGTGACGGAAAAATTCGAGAAATATGAGGAGAAGATAGGAAAGGTGGTACAAAGAAGTACAGAAATAGAGGAATCCATGGATGTTCTAAAATCAACTATCAACGTCCATGATAATCATATCAAAATGCTGCGACATGAAGTTAATTACCTCAAATAAAAATGTATTCCCGGAACTTCATTCCAGGATACCGAAGGCGCGAGTCATCATATAGCCACAGGTTGGGTACCTGATCACCATCCAAGAACAACATTGGAATTAGAGGGATCATCCAGCAGTCCAGAGGGTAGTGACAGAGAAGAACAAGTGAGACAAATATCCAAGCGTCGACACATCTCCAGTAGAAATTTGAAGACAACCACAGGTAATCGGTTACGTTTTAGTGAAATAAAGTCGCTTACCAAGTTTAGTGGCGTGCCAGGAGATATGCCTGCCAGGTCATTTCTTGAAAAATTCCAAGATGAATGCGAGCTCATCGGTGTAAATGAGTCTCAATACTTAAAATTATTACCCCATATCTTGTTGCCACCTTGCCTAACGTGGTTTAAGGCTATTAGGGATAGTATCCATTCGTATTCAGATTTTAAAAATGCTCTTTTGTCAAACTATGAAAACGATTTTATTGTAGCAAATAGAGATGCTGTTTTGCGAACGAACCATTACAATCCTAAGTTACACCGAAGTATTACCGAATTTGTAGTGTCGACATATCATGAGCTAAGATCATTAAATCCTAACCATCCTGAACCTCGAATTATAGCTTAAATTAGGATATTGTTTCCATTTAGATTACAACAGTTGTTAATGTCAGCTCAGTGTATTAATTTCAGTCATTTAATAATGCTCGTTCAAAGCTATGAGAGTCAATCTGCAATTCAGAATAACAATAAAATGCAGGATAGAGGTCAGGGTAATTATGCACGTAATCAAACACAATATGCTCCAGTTCGTAACGTAGATATACGACCTGAAAATGATACTAATGTTCGTAGCGTGAATAATAGAATGAATAGTTATAATGGTACCGGAAATCAAACGCAACCTAATTATAGAAATGGAGCTAGGAATTTCAGAAACAACAACAGGAATTTCAATAGGAATAATAATTACCGCCGATCTTCACAAAATCAATTTGCAGATGGCAGGAACTTCGTAAATAGGAATCAAAATACGGTATCATCCTATGAAAGACAAGTACGTACACAAGATTGTGCTATACAGTGTTCCTTGAAAGAACCCTTTGAACGTATAACTTGAACTGACAAAAAAGGCGTCCGATGGATTTGTATTAATTTGACCTTTGCTTACGTCTATGGTTAATGTGTTCTTCGTTCAATTTATTATTAAAATATACGTTGAAAACATATGTAATTATGAAATATTTTGATTATGGGTAAAACTCATTATTTACGGAATATTGAGGAAGTTAAGTTATGGCAGTTAATTGATAATATTATCGAACTAGCAGCGTTCACCCCGCTTCGCTGCGGTCACCCCGGAACGCAATAAACTTTGTTACTTAGATAATTTTTACTTTTTCGCTTTCAAGTGATATGATAAAAACCATTATAACGCCTGTCATGTATGTTAACCCGCCGAGTGACACGGTCATGCGGGTTGCATATAAATACGTTTATTTTTATACCTATGATGAACTAACAAAGGATTTGTACGTAATGGACACCTGAATGGTCAATTATCTCAAGACACTGGTAATTGAAAATTAAAGTGATATGATAAAAACCATCTAGGGTCCAAATCCTAATAACCCCCCAAAAATAAAAGAAATTGGTTCAGCCGTATTAGCGTGATGAGCGGACAAAGGATTTGTACGTTCTCTTTTATATATATAGATTAATTCCTTATTGTTTTATTGCAATTTCCTTTTTATAGCATTAATTGAGAAAATGTTAATTTGTGTTTCATGATAAGAAATTATCTAAGAGCTTTATTATAAGAAGCTATTATTGTTTTCGTGTTTTTATTCCATTCGGATTTCATTTGAATATTATGAATATTTGAAAGATCACAATTTTAATGTAAACTTATGAAAGTAATAACAGATATATAAGATAAATGCACCTTATTATATGGAAAAGAATAAGAATAATGAATATCGAATCTCTTAATTTCTCAAAGTTTATTAATGTATTAAATGAGAACCATCAATGCGTTCATATGTTCCAACTTTGTTAACTTCTGATCCTATCAATATTTAATGTTATTAAGATCTTGGTTTGTAAATAGTGTTATTTGTATATGAAGGAATAGTTAATTTTGTACCCTAGAAGAAAACTACCAATTAGGTTCAATTTGTGAATAGCCTTACTTATGATAATTGGTAATGCGTCATTATTAATATTGAGATATTTTGATAGATATGAAAATGTGTTGTATTATAGTATAAATGTTTCATGGTAGTTAACCCAGGGTTCTTTCCTTCATAGTACGACTATTATGGAAGTCCCGTTCGAAGCGACATCTACAACGTGAACGTTGTATGTTTCATTTTGTTTTATTATCATTCTGTGCCTATTTAATGAAAGGAATCAGAGGCGAATTATGTGAGCAATATGATGTATAAGGAAAAGAAAGATATATTGAGATTTCGAATTATTATTTAGGTAATCAGTAACAAAAAATTAAGTGTGTGTTGATGTTTCTATAGCAACGTCGTAAATAATATACATATAAGAAGACATATTAACGAGTAAGGAAGTGAATGTATGAAGGAACAAATATTTTTATTGTATATGTAGAAAAGTCGATTATGTACACTTACAAGTGACCAAATATTAAACGACAGTTAAGAAAGTGATACAAGGGGTGTAAATTATTATGAAGATTAACTTTTAAGGTAAAACGAACCAGTGACCTCTTACATGTATGTGTGTGTGTTATTCAACCGTAAATATAAAGTTGGGTATGAACGTGTGCCATGCGATCGTGCCGCTTTCACCCGCGTAAATTAGTAACTTAGGATGAATAGTGTGAAAGTACTATAAAATGCGCAAGAAAAGCTGTGAACTAAGTGCCGAATCACGTGCTCAAGTGGTTAGTTTGAGAGGAGAGAGTATTCTCTGCTGAAAATCGCTCAGTAGTTGCTGATATCAGTCAAGGTAATGCCTTTAACTCGTGAAAGATAGTCACAAACTGGTGTAAATATTGCACACAAACATACTGATCGTCCAGAAATAACAGCTTCTTGTAAGGACAATTTATTATAACCACAAGCAAACAGAAATGACGTTTGACCACTCCAGAAGTAGCAACAGAACTGAAAAGAACTGTTCCTAATCAATATCACTATTGCATCCAATAACAAGAAAAATATTCAATTAGATATTGGAAAATGACTATTCTTGTTCAACGCTAGGACATGTAACTTCATTTTTTTTTTTAGTTCGACGTTTCACGAATGTGCTTCGACGCTAAGGAGGACAAAGTGGTGGAAGGAACCGTAAAAACCTCTAGAAGATCTACGTAGTATTCGTCCACTTCAAAGCTCACTTGGGGAAGCTTGTGTGGTGGACAAACACCGTGTGCGTGGGTTTTCTCGGGGTTTTCCCGTTTCCTCCCACTTTCTTCATTCCACCATTTCATTCATTTATCATCATCACCGTCTCCTTTAGCCTAACCGGCATAACCGTGGGACGTAAAACTCAAAAATTTCATTTCATTTCATTTGGGGAAGCTAGGATCAAAATATGAATCCTTCCACCAGTGATGCTCTACCACTGAGCCACCGTGGCCTCTAATTCATATATCTTATTTATATGAACTGGAGTAACAAATCCTTCTGAGAATCATATAATGGGGAATGCAACCGTCTTCTGAAACCATACAGGTTTGACGTATTGCTCATGAAGTCACAAAAGCAGAATTGTCGAAAAGAGAGGGTCGCTTTTAGCAAGTTCTGGTCGTCAAGGAACAAACTTAAAGTCATTAAAACATGCAGGAAAAATACTGTTTGAAATGTTTTAGCATTTAAAATACTGTTTTACAAAGGCTGATGATATCAGTAATTATAATACAACACACTATAAGTACTATATATAAATCGCTTGTACAAAATCTCTCCATAGTAGGATGAAGCAACTATTGGTTTTGTAATCAGAGCGTTAAATTTGACTTTATCTATCACAGCATATTTCATGTCGTAAAATCTTCGTAGGCCTGTGTAATTGTTCACAAGGGGAAAATGTGCGGGCGTACACGCTTGGAAATATAGTGTATTGACAATATGAAATAAACATTTCAAAAAATATTTATTTATAAATTTCCCCCTCTGTGCGTATTGATTATCAAGATCATTACGATTAATCTATATTGTGTTTTTTAAACGAAGAGCAACAGATGACAATGTGATCTATTTTATGTATAGAGTAGTCTTAAGAAGACTGTTGCCCCTTGTTGCACAGACAACCCGCACTACTTTGGTTAATTCTTGGTTGCATAACATCCGCGCAGGTTACCGCTAGCAGAATGTAATCCAAATTTAGAAAGGAAATGCGAAAATTAACGAAATATCTATAGCACTGTTCAAAAACACCTGCTCACACGCACACACACACATCTCATTGAAAGTACATAATTATCATAATCATGCGATGGACAATTTAGTATCTTCCTTTGAAATACCAGATCTTAAAAAATTAAGGAAAATTTACGTTTGATTCAATTACTTCCACTTATAAACAAGAGCACATTTATATTTTCTCTTTTTTAAAAAAGAAAGGTGAGTGACAAAGTTCTTAAACAAGACTATATTGAGGATTAAGAGGAATAATTCAAAGTTATTGGCTTCTGAAGAATGTGAAATTTAAGAGATTGCTTTGAGTGAATTTCTATTGGAAATAAAATTAAATATTATCGCGCCAGATTCTTGAACCTAAGATTTAGGATTTATTTCTAGAAAGTATTTTCTCAAATCTATAGATTTTGATTAGCTAAACCGTTATGGTAAATAAATTAATGAAAGATTGTGATTTTTGTATGAATTTGTCACGTAAGTTTTGGAATATTTTGGTGCTTTTATTAAGGAAAGATTAAATAAATATCAGTGATATAGTGCTGTCCAGTGTTTGGTTTCACCTCATCGACGAATTGAGGCCTGATATGAGTTTGCTTCATACTTGTTAATGTATGTAAAACAGTTATTTAGGCTCCATAATGTTGCACTGTACTCGTAACCTGAACTCGTAAAGAGGCTCACATTTTTAGAGTTGAAATGGGCGTAACAAGACGTTGTTGTAATAAACTTATAAAGGTAACCAACAAAGTTCTGTTGCTTTTCCATCCACCATCTTCGAACATCGATATGTCACCTAACACGTACCTGGAGGATCAAAAATAGTCCCCATCAGTGTCGAGAATCTTCTGCCACCGTTCTGAAAGGCCATGGATTCTATCGCGATAGAAGTTGGTGGGCCGTGAAGTGAAGAAGGTATCAAGTGCATTTTGCACCTCTAGTAGGGATCTGTACTCTCCTCCTTTAAAGTGATTGTCAAAGGAATGGAATAGGTGATAATCGGATAGTGCAATGTGCGACGAGTATGGTGGATGCAATAGTGTTTCCCATCGAAGCAGTAGAATGATGTCCCATGTCATCCTAGCACGTGTACTTAGCGTTGTCCTGTATCAGGAGGACTTCTTTGCAATTCAGAAGTGCTCGCTCCAGAGTTTTGAGTTTTTTTTGAACACGGCTCAACTGCTGATAGTAGGGTGGAGCGAAAAAATCCAATTTTCAAGTATCATATTCTAATAGGGTTCGAAAGTTGCGTATTCGCATGCTAATCAATGGTAAAATAACGAAAAAATCACACTTTGGATCTTCAGTTCGCGCAAACGGCCTAAAGTTTGAAAAAATGACAGGAAAACAACAAAATTTACCTTTATGCGAAAGAATAAAATTTTGGAGTATCGAACTCTAATAGGGCTCCAAAGTTGTGTATTCGCATGCTGATCAATGGAGAAATAACGAAAAAAAGGACCTTCAGTTCGCGGAAACGGCCCAAAGTTTGGATAAATGACAAAAGCACCAAAATTTACCTTTATGCAAGAAATATACAGATTATTTCTTGAGTGTATATTTGTGATCGATCCGTGTTACCCGGTGTGAAATCATGTGAATCCAATTTCTTTACTTTGTCAGTTGCGCAGAGATACCAAACGCCAATGGTATGATGTACACCTATCTCTTCTGCAGTTACATGTTTTTCTTGGGAGTCTGCTTCCACATTGTTCCTGTGAAGCTTATTGAAACATTTAGTTTCATTGGTGGCCTTGGGGCCAATTTTTCAGTGTAGTATCGTTGGCTCAATGTTTCACAAGCAAGACGTTGCTCTTTTGGCTCTCAAATAGACATTTCAAGCGCACCAACCCAATATAAAGTTTGAATAAGAAAACAAAGGATATCATCAACAATTATATCTTCAACTTAATTAAACAAGAAAATGTTAGAAACTTCAGCATAAAAATCTTTAAGTAAGAACAATATTGTTTCTTACGCAGAAGAAATTGTTTCTAACACCCACTGCTATCTCAATTTTCTTTGTCCCCTCTTAAAAACATTCCGTTTTTTAAGAAAAAAACAAAGAATCGCAGAACTTATTTTGGAGGAGAGGTAACAGTTACTTTTAATGTTTTCGACTAGACACATGCTATAAGCTGGTATGCAGTTGTTCCTATTGCTATTCGCTAGGAACCTAAATGTAAAATGAATTTTGCAAGAATATAATTAATAATAACATTAACATATTGACGTAACTGTCAATCATTTCTTACGGCAATTTAACGAAATATATCATTAACTACATAAGTAAAAGTCTGCAATTTCTTTAAACCCCTTTATTTTACAAGAGTTTAAATATGAAGACTATTTTATTTAAAATCTTCTTGTTTCATAAAAATGAAGCAGTAATTCTTCGCAGTATTGCACTTACGGAGAAAATGAAATCTTTAAGTTTAACGTCCCACGGTTATGCCGGTTAGGCTAAAGGAGACGGTGATAATGAGAAATGAGTGAAATGGTGGAATGAAGAAAGTGGGAGGAAACGGGAGAACCCCGAGAAAACCCACGAGCACGATGTTTGTCCACCACAAAGTCCACACGAGCGCGAGCTGGGATCGAGCCAGGGACCCCAAGCACCGGAGGTGAACGCTCTACCACTGAGCCACCGCACCCCCTGCACTTACGGAGAGTCTAAAGAGGTTCATTCCTTCTGAGGTAACTAAAGAAAAGACAGTACTTTTACTTGAAGTTAATAATTTAGTAAAATTGATGTATGCCTATTAATTTTATTTATTTTGTCTTTGTAATTCCTCATACTACAATAATCACATATTTAAAAGATACGCGTGAAACTTGAAATAATGCTACTACGAACATACAGTGTCCCAAAAGACCCAAAGGCAGTCAGACACATTACCCACCAGACTCAAGATACAGAAAGACCCTAGATCATGAAACATGACATGAAACATCGTCATATACATGAGCAATGAGGCTAGCAATGTAATTCTAATAAACAGAATTTCTCTCTCTCTCTCTCCCCCTCTCTCTCTCTCTCTCTGCCTATTTTCTCACTAAATCCATGATTTTTATTCTCGCTTGTTATTTACGGCTGTTATGTATAAAAAATTACATTAAAAGATAACTACAATATTTATTATTAGTATTAAGTATTCTCCCTGTTGGCAAATCGTGGGAGTAATAACTTTTTCTTTTTTCAGATTTTAGGTTTGGGCCTGGAAATGTTTCTTCCACGTTTCTCGATCTTCAGCTACTTCTTTTAACTTCCAATATTTTCTACTATTTTTCAAATCATCGACCAGTTTTGTTCTTCTTCTTCCTATTCCTCGCTTTCCTTCCATCTTTCCTTCTATAGTTGTATGAAAAAGACAATTTCTTCTCGAGATGTATTCAATCCAATTGGCCTTCCACGAAGGATGCTGGCTGAAAGCGTCCCCTTCTTCCTATCCGTTTTAAAGCATCTTTCTTTGTTACTCTCTCTGTCCATTTTATCTTCTCCATTTTTCTCCAACACCACATTTCGAAGCTCTCATGATATTTCTTCTGTATCTTCCGTAGTGACCAAATCTCTGAGCCGTACCGTCGAATGCTTCATATGTAACACTTGTTCAACTTTTTTCTTAGTCCGATGTTAAGCCTGTTAGTTAAGAATGATCTTTTCTTGTTAATGCTTCCTTGGCTATGGCAGTTCTTGACCTGATCTCTTTGGGGCAGTAAGCGTCATTCGTTACAATACTTTCCAGATACTTGAAATTAGTGACCTCTTCAACTGTTCTTTGTTTTATTCTGACCCGTAACGGTGCGTTCCTAAGGGATATTCTCATGACTTTCTAATTTTTAATATTGATTTCCATTCCATATAGTTTCTCAAGAGTAAATGTGTGAGAATCACAGAAACGATAAGGGATCGTCGGAGTTTAATCCATAGAACGTATAAGACATGTCGCTTAGAACATAAAAGATTCCACTGAGCCCAAACACTGCTTTGCTAAATCTTTTTGTATAGTCTATTATCGAACACCACTGCATTGTTTTTCAGTACGAGATGATGAATAAACATGATATTAAATTTGAAATATTCAAAACATGTTATCTTGATTAAGAAATGTCACCTCGAGAATCGGTCGAATGAATGTTCGAGCTCGAGTAGTGAGCATCATTAATCGACTGCAAAATTTCGCTGTTTTGGTGCAGAGCTGATATTTCGGCCACTTTTGGGTCTACGGATTTGTTTACGTCCCTGATGTGAGTTCGTCCTGGTCACTTAGTCTATCCATATCAGACCAGGTATGAGGAGCGAGACTCAGACCTGGATGACCGGAATAACATCGTAACCATCGACTCATTCCATCACTGAAACTGGAGCATATAACTTCCTTACGTACAGCATAAACATTGCTCTCTTCCCCTATATAACCATTCAGGGTGTGCCCAGTGTGCTTACGATTCTCGATATTGCTTAATGTTTATTTGTTTCTGTAAACGACTTGCGAATATTTGTTTATATGATCTAGACTGCTGCCTTTGACCCACTTTTCTTTTAAAATTGCAATAAAGTGTACATAAGTCTTCTACAGAAACTGTTCTCGATCTTTCACAAATAACAAAAGGAAGATGCTTAGCAACTACCACCCACCATCCAAAGGGAATAAATTTGTTTTTTATATGTGTGTTCTTGGCGTTGTTATATTGTCCTTCCTTTTTTCTAAACCATCCATGTCCGTTGTATATCGAAAAAGACGGAGGGATACAACATTAATCTTCATCTCAATAATGCACAGCTTCATAGTTTACACGCTTGGTGGCAGCACAATCAATGTGAACGAACGAACCATGGACGTCGTCGTAAAAAACAAGTCCTTAGTGAATTTGTTAGTATACGTGTATATGTGTGTATAAAGACCGCGTAGATGTACTATATAAGACGAGAAAACGCCTGATCGTAAAATATACATGGAAATGGTGATTGCACAGAACTGCTGGATAGTAGCAAGCTAGATCGACCGACCTTTTCTCCTTTTTTTCTTTTTTTCTTTTCTGCATAAAAGTTCACTTTGTCCTTCATAGAGGTCTCTGTTGTGGTTTCACTAACTGTGAACTTTAGTTTTATTAAGTGTATTAAAAAGAAGTAAAGAATGAAAAAGAAAAGGAGTTTGTACTGTGGAGGAGAGTAAGTCAAAGTTAAGTTGAAAAAACGTAAGATTAAACAGTATCAGATTACCTAGACAAAGTGTGCGGAACCTCTAACAAAATACAAGCTATCTAATGCATCCAATCCTCATTAAATAAATCCTCTTATTATAATTTGCTATTTCATCTTTTTCTTCTGAAACTGGAGTGGTGTACAGCAAGTTTTTTTAGACCGGGTCCATGACTTTTTCAGTAGGACTGAGATTCTTACATACTGAAAGTCTTCTTTCAGAGTAGGAAAGCATTAGTAACTCACCGTACCTAGTATCTATATGCATTATTATTATAAGTAGGATGTTTGTAATGTTAAAGTGTGTGGGTCACTGCTAAAGAAGGTATTATCTTGGAAGATAACAGCGTATTTTATTTACATAAACAGTACATAAATATATAAACATGTTCCAGCAGAAGTAGTAGTTATTATTTGCAACGCCTTTTTGGCGTCATAAAAGATCATTTTTGTCGATTTTCTAGGAAACTACTATTTATCAGGTTTTATCCACAAACATGTCATTTTATTTTGCTTGATGTGATCTTTCGATTAATATGTAGTTCCTGTTTGATTAGGATTAGAATTTAGGTTTCTGGGCCTTCGGCATCTATGGTTATGTTAGCCCATCACGTATGAGCAGAGATGTGCGTCTACGCGTAAAAAACGATAGTTTACGTTTACGTGTCAACAATGCGTAGACAATGTAAACAACGTAGACTATGTAGAATATGTCAACAACACGTAATTTTGCTATGGCGTCGTGGACAATAAAGGAGCTTTCTTTTGTCGTTACCTTGCGAAATTGCGTACAAAATAAAATGCCTAGACCAGCGAATAGTAACTTTCGAATACTTAGTTTCGTCTTGATGAAGGAAAATGAAAAATATTATGCATTTTGTAAAATATGCAAGAAAAAATTGGCAAATACAGCAGCTTGCCCACAGGTGAGAATTAGTTTTGTACGTTTCATTATAAAAGCAGCGCTCGAAGTGGAAAATCTAAGGAAGGGTATGCACAGACAAAGGATATAGGATTCATTCTTCTACCTTTCTTAAACACTACAGCAGCATCGACAGCACAACTTCAGCGTTGCCATCCGTATCACTTTCAGATTAGATAATTCCCTCTACTTTTTATATGTTAGTCATTTCCCTAATCTTTCACTGCACCGAAGCAAAACAACTGAATGAGGAAATATGAACAAACGAACAACGAAATTCTTCCTTACTTTTGATCGTGGTTGTCTACATAGTCTACACGAGAAAAGGTGTAATGTAGATTACGTATAGATTACAGTAGACAATCGCGTAGACGTAAAATTATAGTATACGGCACATCACTGCTTATGAGGGACGACGTCCCTCGGCGAGCACACTGTCCGAGGAAATGGAAGAAAGAAAGAATTGGGGCCTTACGTTGATCACACTATCCGAGAAAGTGGAAAGAAGAAAGAATTGGGGCCTTACTTCGATCACACTATACGAAGAAGGAAGCGATCTGGAACCTGTATTTTAAAGAACATAACAGCATATGCCTTGTGTGAATGAGGAAAACCCAGGAAAACTTCACTCAGAATGGCTAGCTGAAAAGCTTTTACACTTTTTCGACCTAGTGTCCTCATCTGGAGTGGCTCATGTTTGAACAGTATCATAGTTAATTAAAAATTAAAGTTGATGTGTTAGTCATAATTTTGGACTATATCTATTAACCACATTATATACTGTCGCCCTGCTAGTGCAGTCTTGGGAAATAACGTAACGGAAGTAACGCATTACTATTTTTTAAGTAACGTTTGCTAGTAACGCGTTACATTTGTTCCAAAGTAACTGTAATGGTAACGCGTTACAAATTTTTAAGTAACGTTCCTAGTTTCTGTTACTTTTTATTGCCTTACATTTCGGTTGAGTAAACACAATATATGTAGGGCCTATATTTTTTTGGAAACAAATGTTTATTTCCTGTAAGTAAATTTCTCAGAATTAAGCAATGGAGCATGAACTATGTCAGTGACAGAGTCAGTCACTGACACACAGAGTAACAGGCAACATCTTAGTGTCACTTGCTGCTTTTGGAAGATGAGTATAGCCTCAGGGAAATATCATGTGTATTGCTTGCAAGTACCTAGAGGATTTATTCATAGATTTTAACAGCTTCAATTCAATATATTCAATGAGTGAAATGCAAATGCAATGGTAGTCTAATTTACTTTGGTTGGTGATGTTTTTATAAAGATGGAGAACGAAAATAGTTTATTTACCATTCGAACATATGAAAAATTCTTTTTCTTTGAAGTTGAGGATGATGGTGGACAACTCCGGCCAACTCCGTGTCAGGAACGAGATATCCCGAATTCGAAGAACGCTTTCATTGCACACCTCTCAATTATAAGAAAATGTTTATATAGCTGCCAAGTAAGAATTTGTTCTTGCATATACATAAACCGATTCAGAAAGTGCAATATTGCGTTTATAAAGTCAGCGAAGCACATCAAATTTCCAATAAAGTAACTGTCCGCATGAAAGGATATAGAAGCGCTACTATTCTCAATCTACAGTTCTAAACGTGTACGATGATTGAGGAAAAATGAATATGCATTATTATTATTATTATTATTATTATTATTATTATTATTATTATTATTATTATTATTATTATTATTATTATTATTAACAGAAACAATAATAATAGTAGTGGTAGTGGTGGTAGTAGTAGTAGTAGTATGGAAAATTGAAATATATATATATTCAAAGTTTCGGACCTAAAAGTAAGATGACGTGCAGTTTCTCACGGTGCTCATTATCGAGTAATTTCACACGGTCCTGTTTATCGGATTAATCATTCTGCAGGTGTCGTGCACTTTCATATGGTCCTCCTGTCAATCATTTCATTCATCCTGAAAACGCTTTCACTATAGGGGGAAGGAGGATACAGAACAATTGTGAACTAACTAAGAACAGAAAAATAGCAAATACAAGTTAAAATAAATACGAAAAATTGCAAATAATAACAGAGGAGGAGAGTTTAGGAAATGTTTCACAAAAAAAAAATAATCAAAATAACCGGAAATTAAACTAACTAAGAACAAGACAGAACAAAAGATAAACAAACAATAGTTATAGTAAAGAAGGTAATAACATAAACGATATAAAATTGAAATAAATAAGAAAAATAATAACAAAAAATATCGCAAATTGAAATAGATGAAAACAAAAAAGAATAACAAATGAAAATAAATAAAAACAAAAAAGAAACAATTAAAAATTGTAATCATTAGGGATAGAGGATAGAACAATCACAAATTAAAATAAATAAATAAATAAATAAATAAATAAATAAATAATAAAATAAGCAGCACATCAGAGAATTCAGTCAGGAAGTTCAAAAATCAGAAAAAATTGTGCTCACTCCAGAGCACAGAAAAACGTTGTGATTTGTGAATCACAAAACATTACCTCCATACTCAAGGCGGTACGAAGAAGAACCTTGTCGTCTTGTTATTTTCCGAGCGAACAACACATCGTTAAAGTGAGCTTTCATACTTCTGTACATCGTCAATTCATTGTGTACAATCCATAGTTCATTATTCCAGCTTTTGGAGATGGGCAGGAGCAATTCGGGCGAGTTTTTTTGAAACCCGACTCGACTCGAAACAGACATCTTTGAACTCGACTCGAGAGTAGTGATGAGCGCAACAGTCTTGGTCTTGCAGTTTGTGAAAGAGTCTTGCATGCAAGACCAAGACCAAGACCAAGACTAACGGGTGCAAGATTAAGACCAAGACCAGGACTCTTGCGCAAGAGTCTTAAACAAGTACCAGCACAGTGATAGAGTGTTCACCTGTGGTGCACGGGGCCTTGATTCGATCCCAGCTTGCGCCATGTGAGTTTTTTCGTTAGCAAACACTGTGTGTGGGTTTTTTTTTCGGGGTTTTCCTGTTTGCTCCTCCTTTCTTCATTCCACCATTTCATTCATTTCTTATCATCACCGTCTCCCTCAGCCTCGATGCATAACCGTAGGATGTTAAACTAGATATTTCATTTCATTTGGTAACATATTAGTGTGTTCTTCCAAAATTAAAGAGAAATATAGTATTGAATATCGGTAATTTCGTACACCATACGTGCGGACTACATGGGTACACTGAGAAAAATCCGTTCTCCGAACAGCGGTATATTGTACAAGTGTACGGAATTCTCTTGCTTACTACCGAAATGAGTGCGGAACATATGTTATCCATATGCTACATAGGCACTGCCCTTAGGTGTTACGTTATTCCGTTGCAAGATGTATGATATCTGGTTTCCTTATATTACATACATATATGAATGCATAGCCGGATCCAGGATTTTCTGAGGGGGTGCACTAATAACTACCAATCACACTAAAACTCTTCAAAGTGGCATGTGACAACATTTTTTACACTTGACAACTGTGGTACATAAACCGGGAGGGTTTTAAAGGGTCGCAACTTGATATGCAGGAAAAAATGTTCTCTCCTACTGGCTTCTGTTTTCTCCCTACTTCACAAATGTTACATTGTTTTGCTTGGTGAATCATTTTCTTTCAACCTTCAGAAAATCGAATTAAACTATAGCTTTTACAAAGCTCTGCTTTCTTTTTAAGCCCTAAACGAAACATGATGGCAGAAAATTTCGGAAAGTCTTTCTATTTCCATTGCTAACTTCTCATTTTAGGTAGTGTATATTTACAACAAGGGGGGTGCACATGCACTGGTGCACCCCCCTAAATCTGGCCCTGTATGTACGTTACCTTTGTCAGCTATATGTTATATATGTCCATTTGTATGTGAGATCCTGACCGCCTATATTGTTTCATATGGAAACTGCGTACAAATAGAAGATTTATACAGAAAGTATTATAAAACACGCGTTTACAGTTATACGCTTGCTGTATGTTAAATCCAATAACTACAGGATTTATAAATGTAACATACGATTTTACGTACGCCACATACATTTTTTCCCGTGTATGGCCTTGGCTCAGAGGCTCATGCATCCGTTGGAACGTTTTAATGTGTGCTCATAAAATTAATACACCGAAATAAAATTTTCATAGCATTGACAAAAACTTAGTGCATTGAAGTGCAAGCTTGATTTCATGGCCGGATGCTTTTACCCTCCTTAGGTATACGAATATAACATTATACAACAATAAATAATCTATATTCGCAAGTAAGGGTGATTTTGTACAGTTATTTCAAATAACTTGGTGTTTGATACCGTTATTTTATTATTTCTAATACAGGTCAAAAGTAATATAAATTGAGTTTACACAAAATACATAGGCTGTTGAGTCGTTTTCAAAAATGAAAATGAAATCTTTAAGTTTTACGTCCCACGGTTATGCCGGTTAGGCTAAAGGAGACGGTGATGATGAGAGATGAGTGAAATGGTGGAATGAAGAAAGTGGGAGGAAACGGGAGAACCCCGAGAAAACCCACGAGCACGGTGTTTGTCCACCACAAAGTTCACTTGGCGGGAGCAGGGTTTGAACCCACGATCCCAAGCACCAGAGGTGAACGCTCTACCACTGAGCCACCGCGCCCCCAGAGTCGTTTTCAGTCAAATTATTATAAAATATTAACAATTTTGATTATAATCATTATTATTTTAATTTTTCTCTCTTTTTTTGGCCAACATTGCAAAACATATCATCATCATCGTCGTCATAGCTATTCTGCCATTAATGGCAGGTCACTTGCTGCAACTGAAAATCTTCGATATATGGTAGTTCTCAGCTAGTCTCTTCCCTCCGTATCCTCTACCACTTTCCTCATAATACAGTTCCTCCTCAGCCAATGTTCCAACCACTTCCTCTTCGTTCTCTTAATTACATTTAAAATCCTTCTTTTCTTCCCTACTGCTTTTATTTCTAATACCTCATTCGTTTTCCGTTCAAGCCAGCTAATTCTCTCTTTTTTTCCTCCATGCCCACGTTTCGAAAGCCTCCATTTTTTTCATCGCCTTTGCATGATATGTATGCATGGTATTTCAGTAATCTGTGCCGTCTTGATATTCTTTCATACGTCTCAGGGGTAGCCTCCCCAGTGTGTGAATCAAATATAAAAAGATTACGAATCGTTGTGATTTATCTCATAAGTAGTGAAGCGTGGGCACCCATTGAAAAATAAATAAATAAATAAATAAAGGTCACCGCCTCTATTGTATACTATCTTCATACTTACACGAAGCTAAACTATATTACATTTAGAAACATATATTGTATTTCCGTTACTATTAGCGCATTGTAGAATTTATTATCTCTTATATTCAGAGTAAAATTTACTAATGAAAAGCATAAGATTTCTTAAAAGCAAGACTTGTAAGATTCTTGCAAGCAAGACCAAGACCAAGAGTTCCAGTGCAATATCAAGACCAAGACCAAGAATACTCAGGTCTTGGTCTTGGTCTTGCATTTGCTCATCACCACTCTAGAACTCGGCTTGAAAAATTTCCTCCAACTCGACCCGAATTCAGGTCAAGTTTCGAGTCTAGTTGAGCCAAATCGAGCGAAATACTGTGTGCAGTTTGAAGTATCCTATATAGACAATATAATTATTATCAATTATATTACTACTGCTACAAATTATTATTATTATTATTATTATTATTATTATTGTGGTGCTTATACACTTATACTATCTAACCTGCCAATTATTAATGTATCCACCACATTATTATTATAACAACACAGCGTATAAGCAGAAAAGACAGGCGGTTTATATCTGAATACCAAAAACTAGTTGACTGCCGGCCTCGGTAGTCGTGAAGTCTAGGAGACAAGAACATCATTCAGGAGGTTCTCGGTTTGAGTTCCGAAGGTGCAATTATTCGGGCTCGAGCCTAAAACTGTTAAAAGTTATACGGCGCAGGACAAACATGTTCAAAACTACTCGGCCCAAATTTAGAGTTGTCGACGCCTCGAGCGGCTCCTGTCACAGCTCATTCACTATCGAGCTGAATCGAGAAGTTAGCCGAGCTTACAACTAATCCAATCGAGCTGGCTCGAGTCCTCGGCTCAGTTGAGCCGAACCCAGCCGATGGTTCAACTGAGCCGATCCGAACCGAGCTGATGGCTCACCCGAACCGAGCCGAACACTTTCCAGTTGAGCCGAGTCAAATCAAGCCGATGTACTCGTTTCAATCCATCCTGCTCAAACGATCCGCTCAATTGAGCCGAGCCAATGTTTCATCCCAACCGAGTCGACTCGAGTTGTTCGCTTAGTTGAACCGAGTAGAACCGATTGTCATCGCTACCTTGGTTGGGCTTCTGCTTCGGCTCAACAATTCGACCTTGCAGATCTCAGCTTTGGTGGTAAGAACTACAGTATATACTTATATTGGTGCTCACGACATTTGAGGCTGTCTCGTTATAAAAAAAATCTATTGTCGTCTGATTATCGCGACGAGACGAAATGCGAGCAGTGTTCCCTCTCGTGAGCAACACTGAAAGTATTCGACATTACTGCTTCCAGTCTAATCAGGTCATGATTTCAAAACGAGTTAAAACAAGCTGAGAGAGCGAACTATTTATCAAACTCCACTGGAGAAAATTACCTTTGACTCGACTCGAAACTCGACTTGAATTCGCGTCGAGAGCTCAAGCTTCTCAAGCATTTGTTTAAAGTCTACGCCATTTCCTAGTTTCTCCAGGACTAATTGTAATCTGTGATCAAGATGAATGTAAGATGATTTTCTACGCTTCTCCAGATTGCAGTTTTTAAGCCCTGACTCGCAAAAGCATGAAAACTAGCCGTAGTGTCTGTTTTTAGTACACTCGCAAGCTTCAAGGTACGTGGTGTACTCCTAGATACGCTACTGTTTAACTGATTGCGCCAACCCTCCACTGAATTGTTTGTTCTGTGTCTTTGGCCATTGCAGTTCTATATTTCTCTGAATGTTTGGAATGTCCATCCATTGTTTAAGAAAATAATCGTTTAACTGTTCGATTTTCTGGCCAGATGGACAGTCCTCCATGATGATCCTGCTTGATGATATTAATGTTAAGGCACTACACATACAAACATGATGACATACATCTTCACTGTGAAGGTATCCTTCGATGAGACCTAAAAAGCTTCCACCAGATGCAATGGTTAAAATGGTTAAAGCAGCCAGAAACCTGTGAATTAAGAAACATCGCATGCAATGAACTGATTGCAGCAAGCTCAAAATCCACTTTCAGCACTCGAGATTCGTTTTGGACAGACCACATTTTAAGAAATGTAAACAGTTCCTTGTATGTTCGTTCTATTTTATCTGGCATCAATTAATACGCGACTGGTATAACCAATGTCTTATCATATTTGGTTCCTATATCTGCATGTATGGTGTACAATTGGGAAAAATACTTGAAGCTAGTATTAATTCAATTGCTCGTACATATTTTAATTTGTGTTTGCTGTGTTTCTGTTCCTTACTTAGTTGACAATTGTTCTGACCTCTTACCCCTATAGTGAAAGTGGTTTCAGGATGAATCACATGATTGACAGGTGGACCGTGTGAAAATGCACGACACCTGCAGAATGATTAATCCGACGAGGAAGACAGTGCGAAATTGCTCGATAATGAGCACCGTGCGAAACCGCACCGTGCTAAATTGCACGGAATCAAAAGTAACGTGTTAATTTCGAAGTACAGTAACAGTTACTTTTCTGGGGCAAGTAACGCGTTACACTTTACGGAAAAGTAAAGTAACTTGTAGCGCGTTACAATTTTACAAGTAACTTATGCAAGTGTTATAATGAAGGAATTCATGAGGATGTACACTCATGTCCAAAATGATTGTCACATATCTATAAGTGTCTTCTTATAAGAATAAAATTTGATAATGATTTTGAAGGGTACTTTTAATATTGATACTATGTATATAATCGGGAAATGTATATTTGTGTTAAATTTCATAGAAAAAGAATTACAAATACGAAAATTAGAATGAGTAAAACAAAATGTTGGTAAAGGACAAGAAAGTTTTATTTTCGTTTTATTGTTTTTATTTACAACTCTTTTGACATGAAATTTGCCACATACATGTCTTTGCCGATTATACACAAACTAACATTATAAGAAAAACCGGGCGAATTCGTTATCAAATTATATTCTACAACAACATATTTATAGACATGCGACAATAATTTTGGACATGAGTGTACCTCAGTATCAGCCTTAGGCTAGGCGAGAATTAAGACGCATATACCTCATGTGAGGCGCCGCAATAGTCATGATTTGTGAATTGCAGGAGGCATTTTACAGACCTCGCCAGGAGGCTGCACAAGTGATTAATGATGATTAAAATTTTTCTCTTCTTGTAAGCTGATGGAAATTATCGGACTATTTCATACAAAAGCTAAAACGCAACGAAAGTATTAAGGTGAAACTAAGATAATTTTATTAATTTCTATGAAAACTTCTTTATTTGATTAATGTACTTGTTGGACTTGGAACTACACTTAGTACTCTGTAAAAGACTGTTATTATACTTTCTTGTATGTAGACAGAAGAAAAGTCTAAGAAAACAATTGACATTATTGATATTACATAATAAATAAATGATAACAAAACACCACACAGGCAGGTAGCCAGGATTTCGTGAAGAGGTGGGTCCGTGATATACTGTGGTCATCACACCAGGGACTCGATCATTCTAAACTATTTTACTGGAACATATATTGGTTCGTTTAGCTAGGATTTCGTAACGTAAGGGAGAGGGGTTACATGAAATTCTGAAGGCCAAGGAGCTCGATCAATCGAAACTACTTTACTATCAACATATATTGGTTTGTTAGGAAAATAAAATGAGGATATGTTGGTAAGTATTTTAGTAACAAACTATGAAGAAATCTCGAGTAAAATAATAAAAAAAGCGTATTGAAAAAGATTATACAATATTTACGTCCTTTCTCTTTTTATTGTAACAATTTTCCTTTCATTATGACCAACTATTATAAGAAGTACATATTCACTGTTATAAAAAATACATACTCAATAATGTCTGGTAAAATATCTTTCAATATCTGCTTTTTTTCTCTGTTGAATCAAATGTTAATAGAACTTTTTTCCACATAAATTTTTATTTTTATTATTCCGTCAACTACTATCTGTTCCAAATGTCAGGTTAAAGGAGCAGTAGAAAATTGTTTTTGAAATACCATGTTTGATACTGCAAGGATGTGATGACGAAAAATTATGATAAAAAATGTCCACGCTATGCTTACAACGGCACTATGCTTTCGGAAGCTTGAAATCTTTCTGACTAGTAGCAGAAATTCTGAGAATTCCCTAACTTTTCTAGAAATTTCAAATTCCCTGACTCTTCCAGGATATCTCGCTCACCTTGCCACCATGTATTGCAAGTAATACAAATTTCCTCATAAGAAAGAGTAACCAAAAGCTTCCTGTAGTTTATTTTTAACACTGATCGTTTTTTCTTATGTCATTTTGTTTCATCCTTTCTTAATTTTATTTTCATTTCTGGTGTCGAAGGGGAGTCCGGATCCCCCGACCCCCCCTTGACTACGTGCCTGCACCACATATATATAATTTTTCCATCCATTTTCGGTTATGCTTTTCATACCCACTGTCGACGTTTGTCGACACGATTTAAAGAATTTTCATTTCGGTCCTGTGACCATTGTCGACAAATGTTGACATCAGATTTCTGATAACTGTACACTCAAAAATTTTAAAAATCTCATTTCCGACACTTCTGTATGTTGTTAGTAAGTAAATATAAATAACAAATCAAATAATCAGAAAAAAAATTTGAGCAGAACCGAATTAAATCGATATAGACCTATTTCAGATGTTAACACTATGAATATTAGTGTCAATACCTTAATATTCGTACGTATATACGCGTTTATATACAGTTAAATGGTTAAGAGAAAGCTATCAGTATATGCTGCAACTAGGGATAAAAGTGGATCTGAGAAGGTAGGGGGACGCATGACGTCACGCCATTCCCCGTGCCTACCTTTGCTAATTGTAATTTTTATTAAGTGGGGGACGCCATAGATATTTTGTTGGAAGTGGGGGACGACGTTCGAATTTCGTGTTGCGAAACGCACATCCCCCAAATGTATTCTGTATTACCCTAAACACGCATTGGTGAAATATTAGCTCTCTACAAGAACGTTAACCTGTGCCGACTTGACGACAAAGTCATGAAATTTACGGTTCCACCTTATATATAATATATTTTAGAGTTTCTAACCATGATAACAGAGAAACTAAGAGATAGAGAAACGAAACTTTGCACGAAGCAACTAGAGAAAGGACGACATCTGTCCCTGTATTGACATCATCACCGGATAAACAGTGTTGCCAACCCAAGAGAAAGTTATGTTTTTGTAAATTGAATGATCTAAATTGGATATCGTCATTGGAAGCAACAATGAAAATAAAGACAAAAGAGATGGTAAACGTAGATCAGTGTTGCAAACTTTTCGAGAAATAACGTGAAACATGTGCTGAATGCAAGCATGCTTGTGCTATATGCACAGTTAGCGCATATAGGAAGTGAGATGCTAACGTTTTGTACACCTTAAATTAAATGGTAATAAGAACTGTTTACTCTGACTCTAGATCTAGAAGGGTTCGCGGAACAATGTTGCCATCAACGGAAGAGACAAGTTGAGTTTGGAAAAGGTACAATAACTCGGAAAAGGACACTAATGCTGTGTGGTTTAAAACCTATAATGCAAGGCCGTAGAGCATGAGGAATAATACCGTGGTTATGTGAGATCGATAAACCACGTACTGACCGAGATATTCGTTATCTTGTTAAAGCTTAGAAGTAAGCTTCGTAAAAAATGGCAACACTGCACAGTAGGTTTGAATCCTAACAATCTGGTTAAAATATATGAAAACAGCGTGCAATTTGCATGGGTTTACGTACCCGTGGGTTTTCGAGATCACTGATAACGATGATGACGTCAAGAGTAAAAAACCGCCGATGTGCAAAGCGAATATGCGTAGGTCGACTTTATTAGGCAGTATGTAAAGAAACATAACATGTGATATCCAAAAGTGAAAATGTCACACGTGAAGATTTTGTGGTAGGCCTTTGTTTATTATCAATCCACCTGTGTTATCTAGTATTAAGATTAGGAATTAATTTCTGGGCTTTCTTCATCTATAACCATGTTAGCCCATCACGTATGAGGAATGATGTCTCTCGGTGATCACACTACCCGAGGAAGAGAAGCGGCCTGAGACCATTGTTAGAGGCCCCTGGTGTAAATAAGGATATTCAGGAAAATCTCATTCAGAATAGCCGGCCTGAAAAAAACATTTCACACTCTTTCGACCGAATGTCTCTACCAGGAATCAAACCCGGGACCGCTCGCATCAAAGACAGTTATCTACAAAATAATAATAGATAACGCCAGCAAAATTTGCGACTAGTAGTCTTAGCCGGAGTTGGTGACATAGTAATGTAAGTTTCTTGGAGGCGAGAGAGTACTATCAGGTATGGCCCATTGATGGTATGCACACTCATGTCCAAAATGATTGTCGCATATCTATAACAGTCTTGTTTTGTGAATATAATTGGATAATGATATCGGAGGGTACTTTTAATACTGATAATGTCTGTATTTGTATCTAGGTATATTTGTGGTAAATTTCAAAGAACAAAATTATAAAGACGAAAATTAGAATGAGTACAGCAAAATGTTGCTAAATGGATAAGAAAAGTGTTTTTTTGTTATATTTTTCTTATCTACAGCTCTTTTGAAATGAAATTTACCACACACATGTCTCTGCTGATTATACACATAGTAACTGTTAAAAGTACTCTGCGGTATCATTATCTAATTATATTCGTCCAACAATCATTTTGGACATGAGTGTACATGTACACTCATGTCCAAAATGATTGTCGCATACCTATAACTGTCTTCTTGTAAGAATATAATTTGATGATTTTGCAGGGTACCTTTAATACTGATACTATGTGTTTAATCGGGAAATGTATATTTGTAGTAAATTTCATAGGACAATAATTACAAATATGAAAATTAGAATGAGTAAAACAAAATGTTGCTAAATGGACAAGAAAGTTTTATTTTCGTTTTATTGTTCTTATTTACTGCTCTTTTGACATGAAATTTGACACATACATGTCTTTACCGATTATACACATACTAACATTATCAGAAATACCGGGCGAATTCGTTATCAAATTATATTCCTACAACAACATATTTATAGACATGCGACAATAATTTTGGACATGAGTGTACATCTGCCAACAACTTCTTTTTAACATTTAGAAAATACAATCCTATATTTATATTGCATGTAATTATAGCTAAATCTATCAGCTTATGAGGAAACTGCCTACTGCTGAGGAAGATAAATCAGAATGTAAATAGTTCTGGAATTTTGTTCTGCACTTTCTTCTAATCAAACCAAAGACCTTTCTTCCGAGATATGATTGCTTCAACTTCCGAACCGACGAGCTATTTAATTGTATAAGAAAATGATAATGGTTCTGTGTTAGAGCACTCAATTATGATGCGAAAGTAACTGGATAAATTCCAAACCATATAAAATTCGTAGTGGGACACATTGTGTAATTGTATTTCCTTGAGATTCCCCTTCCACACACACACATACACACACACACCATCCTCCCTCCTGGTCTACTGACTAGCGCGTATGTCTTTGCTGCACGTGGTTCCGAGTTCTCGTGAAGATTCCCAGCGTGAGATCACAAAAATTTACTTTAACAACCATTCACTTTTATTACTCATCCGTCTCCTTTAGCCTAAAGGACCTAATTGTGGAAAGCTAAACTATAATTTCATTTTCCTCCGTTTTCACATTTCATCTACTCACACCTACATTAGCAATTCGTCCCCTTTAGCCAATAGATCATAAGTGCAGAACTTTAAACATTGCATGCTCTGCAGTCAAGTGAGTAGACGCGTCTTTTTTGTATGTCTTGGTCTTGCATTCTGAGTACGTGCCTCAGATGCGAACCTGACTCAGATCGGATCTTGCTTTGCTCAAGAAGTCACGTCGCGTGTATTCTCAGCGCTGAAAAGGAACATTAAGGTTAATCAATCATAAGATGTTGTATGCTGGAGATTAGAAGTTCTAAACACTAATTTTCATGCCAATAACCTTAAGGTATTTAGAGATATGGTCACCTTATTTTAACGATTGCTTATTTAAGCTTATTTTAACACTTGAAATCCCGACTCTTTTTCTGTTCCTCTCTTTTTCTTACCTTACAACGGAAATATCAAAAAACACTGAAACACGTCTTCAGCTATTTAAATGAAGAATCTAAATACCAAATTTCATGTCTTTAATCTTAACGAAACTTGAGATGTGGTCATCTTGTTTTAACAATCTCAATAACCTACACTCTTTTTTATTACCCCTTTTTCTTCTCATCCAGAATAAATATAAAAAATAGCTTAAATATCTCTTTAATTATTATAAATAAAAAATCTAAATACCAAATTTCATGATTAACCTTAACGAATTTCGAGACGCAGTCAGAGGCAGATCCAGGGGGGTCGATCAAGGCGATCGCTCCTCCCCTATTAGAGAAAACTTTCTTATTTTATATATAAATAAAGCCATCCCAGAATTTGGAGCTTTTAAAAGTAGCTCTAAGTATCAGTATTACACCTAAACCCCCCCAGAAGTCTATCCTGGATCCGCCGCTGGATGCAGTCATCCAAGTATAACAATTGCAACCCCACCCTTTTTCTTCTCGCCTTTTTATCCTCCAAGGCCAAATGTCAAAAAAAAAAAAAAAAAAAAAATGAAACACTTGCCTAATTATTTTAAATGACAAGTTCAAATACCGAATTTCATGTCTCTAACCTTAAAGGATCCTTCCACAAGATGGACATCTTATTATAGTAACTGTAATCCCCCGACTTTTTTCCTTCTCATTCTCTTTTCTTCCCTTTTACGTCAAATATCAAAAAACGCTGAAAGAGACGTCTAATTATTTTAAATGAGAACTCCATACATCAAATTTCATGCCTAAGCTTCAGAGAAACCGAAACATGGACATTTTAAGATAATAATTGCCACACATCTTTCCCCCCTTCTCCGTCGAATTTTCAGAAATCCTTCCTTAGTGCGGTTTTATATCATAAATTTTATGCTCTGTTCAATTTTCGAGTTTCTAGCTTAAGCATTTGGCGTTTATCAATTAGTCGGTCAATGAGGACTTCTTTCAAATATATATAGAGAGAGATTAAAGTTCGAATCAGTTAATCTTAAGATATTGCGTACGCTGGACGAAGTTTGTAACGAATTAACGGAAACTGTTTTATTGAATTCTTTAATCGTAGCAGAAGAAAACTGCTTTTATTAGATTTTTTAAAAATCTTTTAATACTCTTTTGTTCCAATTGACTCAACTTTTGTTTTCGTTTCGGAAAAGAATGTGCGAAGAGAAAGGCGCATGAATGAGTAAAAAATGACAGAAGAGAAAAACATTTCTCCCTTCGGACTAGCTCCTGATTAGCTCCTTGGAATTATAACAAGTCATAGTCCATTCTATTAAAGGATTATTAATTGATATGTGTAAATACTCATTGTGTGATATTGGCTTTGATGTTAAGTATTTACATGTTTCTATCCCTAATCTTAATTCCTTGGTTGTAATTTTCTAATATCGTTTTCCATATTCTTTTTTTTTTCAAACCACGAGATAAACAAGAAGCTAGTCACTTCACCATTGATGTACTATTTTAGTGATTACCTCAGCCTTGATGAACATGTTGATTATCAGATTTATGAGAAAACCTCCAAGAAATGGACAACTTACGATTATTTAGTAACGATAACGGGTCAAATGCAATTCAAATATAAGTGTTAAGGTGGGATGAGCGAACTAAAAGTCAAGATATTGTAGAAGTCTACAGTATATCTATGTTAAATTATATAATTGCAAAAATGCTTAACATTATTTTCTCATTGCCAGGAAAATTGAAATCTTATAAGATGCAATCGAGTCTGGAAGAAATTGTCTATATTGTTTTGTGCTTATAGTCGAGCCGTGACACTAAGAGAAAAGAGAATCGAGCTATTGCAATGATGAATTGATCGCGCGAAAGTCGATTAAATACTATTTGTGGACGAGAAGGGTGAATGTAGAGATACATGCGAGAAGATAACTGAGGAGGCCATTGTAACCATATAGTACAATTGGCATTTATTATTTTCCAGTCGCGAAATAGAATTATTTCGTTTTAAGTATCTACGTATGTGACAGATTTACAGGTAAATAAAAGAAATCAGAATTTTAGTGTGTCTATAGTTTGATCCCAATCCTAGGCAAGGTGTGAAATCTTGGCGGGACTGGAGGAAAGGATTCCTCTAAATTAATATTTTTATAATAAAATTCCCCACACTAAGAAGTTACTGGGGAGAAATAAAGTGACATTATTGTCAGAAGTTTGCAAACTAATTTCAAAAGTCCATATGGGATTAACCGGTGAACTAGTTATATGAGAAGATAAGGAAACAACTAAAGTTAAGTATGATCTGGCAACTTCATAAAGAAAGTAGAAGCCAAACACAAAGTAATCATATTTCTGAACTTCTTATAGTTTAATAACTATGGATGCTCAAGTATGTGAACTTTCTATGTATAAAACTGGTGCAACACTGTTTTCACTCCTGTCTGCCCCCTACATTGAATGTAATGACTTCACAACTTAGTCTTTGTCTCACGAGTACCAAAAGGGATCCTGTACTGAGGATTTTGAAAAGCTAAGCCTTCCAATCCTATAAATTGTACATTCTGAACCATCTAACACTGGTTGAGCTCGACAAAATTACACAAAGTCCAAAAAAATCTATCTTTCAGGGAGATATTTTTCAACAAGGCAATTTTTTGTTAACTGGGAAATGGTAAAGACAAATTTAGGAGCTGGTCAATTACTCGTATAAACCCTCACGATATTTCTGCGGCAAGCTGCAAAACTTCCAAATTTGCGATTTACATGTAGTAGTTAATTAGATGCTCATTGTTTTTAGTTCTTCGAATTAGCAATCTGTTCTCAATATTACTTCTGCAAGATAGATGATAAAATCGTGTAAGCACTTTACATGATTGGTGTTTGTTCTAGATGAATCATGGAATATGTAGTGGTACATCATTATGTTTTGCTTGGCTTGTGTTTGTCAAACACTAGATTCGTACAAGAGGCCAGCGGAATGAATACTATGATATCCCGACCTCAACTTCGGGAATTTTAGAATATTATAATTTTGAAATCGGTGATGTATGATATAAGAATCTGGGATTAGGTTAATCTTCGGGAGAAACAATTTTTGTAACGGTTATTTTGGATCCTTATATATATTGTAGAAATTTTAAACAAATATGATGGAACGTGTGAGAAATTAAATTGAGAATGTTGCTGCACATATGAAGAATGCTTTCTCATTAGCATAATGTTCTGCTCATAAATTATTCTACTGTTTCTAGTCTGTAGTGTTTTCAAACCATCTTTACCTTTTCTAATTTCCTGCGTTAAGAAAAAAATATGCTCTTGAATCAATAATATGCAGTTAGAGTTTCACGACGGAGGTTATAAGCAATAAAAATGAAATTATGTCAAATAGAAATCCATATTAGAAATTAGAATATTCAAAGAAAGGAAACAAAGATATCGTTTTCGATGGTTTCAGTTCACTTCTTAACCATGATTTGTTGAACCTTATGTGTATACGCGTATGTTAATCCAGTGTTTATAAGGATATATTGCAGAAAAACGCCCTTCATCTTATGAGCAAATCAAGTCCATTATAGAGTTACTGCAAATTGAAACATTAATAAAGATCTAATGGGCTTTTTATACCTACTGCTATAACCAAGACGAAAATAGGGTTAAATGTGCAAAACAGCGCTCTAACAGGGTATGGAGCTTATAAAGAGATAAGACTCAGCAATCCTACATAAAGTAAGATCAATATAATATCTCTCTTCTATTTCCCTTCTGCTTTCAACTTGTTAATGCTGTTACTTCTCCGAAACGTGGAGGATAAGAGTCGTTTTTGAGAGCTTACTTATTTTTATGCACGGTTGTGCACTTAACTGCGAATGGTTTGAATTAGAAAAGCCATTTTAACAATGCAAAAAAGAGGTTAAGTCAGGATGTGTCATAAGAAACCAAAAGTGAATCAAATATTTATAAGAATAGTATTTATAGCCAAGAGCATACAGGACTTGGTAATTAAACCCAAATCTTCACTTAAGAACGTAAAAACTACAATAACATTATTTATGCTTTATCGTCTCATAAGCTTAGCTGCAAAGAAGATTATCATATTCTAATGATGGAGAATTCATAGATGTAGTAAATTATTCACAAAAATTACTAAATTTAATATACTTTACACAGAATTCTTCATAGTAATTTTCTTGTTATTAAGAGAAACACAGATGGTACTAGTCATTAACATAAACGGATGTCCATGTGGAGAAAAGGATTTGAAATGCTAAATTTAGCCAACCTAGCAAATCTTGCGTACCAGTCGATTCATTATTCCTCCGTATAAAAATTAAAAAAATACGTTGTCTGTCACATCATAACGAGAAAGCGAATGAATTTTTGAACATAGTACCTATTTTGGATTTCTTTTTATCATGTATTTTTTTTTATTAAAATGCGTATCCTAAGGTGAGTGAGGGAGTTCAAAATTTATATCAGAAATAGAGAATCTCAGGAACCCCTCAAATTAAGGAGCTGAAACTCGTACATATACTCCTCATTAAAAATAAGTGAACATATGTTCTAGCGTTTTCGAAAATTCCGTTTTAAAGTTGGCTAAGAGAAGATAAGCAATTGCAATATTTTTTTCTCCACATTCAAATCAACGTTGTCTGTCTCTACATCATACTGAAACGACTGAACCATTTAAAATGAATTGATGAATATAGCACTGTTCTTCAGTCGAATTTTCATCATGTCATTCTAATTAAAATGCTATTCCTAAGTCGTGTGGGGGAGGGATCCGGTTCAAAATTGATGCAAATAATAGAGTGTCTCATAAAGTCCCTTATATTAGGAATGTGAAACTTGACATACAAACTCTTCATCAAAAACAAATGATCACCTGTAGTAGCGTTTTCGGAAATTCTACTTTTAAGAGAGAAAGGGGCAATTTCTATGTTTTTTCTCTTCAATATTTATACTTTTATATAAAAGAGTAGAAGTGAGTGGCTCATCACTTGGACTATACTGCTACAGATTTGAGAGTGAAATTTGTACAGAATATTCATTTACTCAGGAAATCGAGTGATAACGAAGGATTTTTGAAAATATATATTCCAAAGGGGTAAGTATAGAGATTTTTTTGTAAAAAAAAAATCGTTTATCTCATGAGTCTCTCAATTTCGAGAGTTAAAACTCAGTATACGAACTCTCCGCTTCTAATGAGAGAGACAAAGATATATCTAATATACTCAAATTTCCCTTTATTTGACCAGAAAGAGTCGAATGTGAGAATTTGCTTTAGTTATATGTGTGAAATTCAGTATATAGATAATTAAAAAAATAAGGCAACAGTATTTCAACTTTGTGAAAATTCCGCTTCTAAGTGGTGAAAGAGAGACAATATCTATGATATTGAAATTTCCTTTTTATTTATTCACAGAATACCAAATATAAGGACTTGCTTAATCTGGAGACGTGAAATTCGACATATAAACTTCTAGATAAAAATAATGGAACACGTACTTTAACATTTCAAAAAATTCCCAGCCCTAAGGGAGAGAACAGAGGTCATTTCTATAATGTTCAACTGCCCTTTCTTTATTGAGAAAGTGTCCACTGTGATGATTTGTTAAAATTCATTTTCTTTCTTTCCCCTACTACTATATTTTTTTTTCTGAATCTGTAAGTTTTAAGTTTTATCTTATCTTCAATTATATTTCTATAAGTATCACACACATATAACTTGTTGAGATTTACAAATGTGTAAACCTCTTTAAACGCAGTGATCTTTCTCTGTTGCCGGTAGATTGAAATAAATAAATAAATAAATGATACTTGAACCTACAGCTTAAGTGTGATCTGAACCATATGAAATCCCACCGGGAATCGTACCCATCTCCTCCGTGCCAAATGCGAGTACGCTAACCATATAGCCACGACAGAGCTATTTATATATTATATATAAGTCCTTTTATAAGTCCTTAACTAAAAGTAATGGAACACGTGTTCAGTCTTTTCGATGCTTTCGTACCCAAGAGTAAAAAAGGGAATGGGCCATTCCTATAATATTCAAATTTCTTTTTATTTTTGAGAAAATGTCCAGTGTGGGGACTCACTTAAGTTGGCGGTGTCAAATTAGTTCTATAAACTATAATATAAAGTGAGAATACACATATTTCATGTTTTTTTTTCTAAAATTCCGGTTCTGAAAGGGGAAAAAGGAGCAACTTTTACTAGTATGAAAGTGGCTCATTCATAGGTGCTCCGGCCATACTAATATGTCTAGAAACTTAAAGATTTGAACAGAAAACTCCTTTCCTTAGGAGGACAATGAATAGGATGGAATTTTTTGAAACGTGTGGGCCAAGGGATGCAAAGGGAATTCAAATGTTTTACCCAGAATAGAGTGCCACTAAATTTAGGAAGATTCAACTCGGCCCGTTTCAGCATTGTTGAAAATTCTCATTTTCAAAGGGAAAGAGACATTTTCTGTTTTCCCCCGCATTGAAAGCAACTTGGTTGTTTGTGATCGCATCACGGGAAGACGGCTGAAAATTTTGAAATGAATTAGGAACATAGTGCATAACTCGAACTAGGTTTCAATCAATCAAGGGTTATCGTAAAGGAAAATGGAGTTCAGAATTATTTCGAAAAATAGAATATTTCACAATCCTCTCAAGTTAGGAAGATGGAAATGTATACAAATTTTTTATTACAAATAAGTTGACTCACTTCACTCATCATTTCCCAAAATTCCTGTTTTGAAAAGTGAAGATAGTCTCTATATTTTTTCGCCATATTTGATTTGACGTTATCTGTTGATTTTCGATCGCATCACTGTACCTCGCTTACCCTTTTGAAATGAATTTTGAAACATAGCACCTGCCTCAAGGGTTACACTTTCATTGCAATTACACTGCAAGTTCATTGTTATTACTAATTCACTCATTGAAATGCGTATTCGAAACGAAAAGGGAGTTCAAATATCTTTTATAAACCTACTCTCCCCATGCAAAGAACGTGTATTTCAGCTACTATCATATCATAATAACATCCAGGTTGTCTGTCTCATAATCAAGGGAAAATAGACGAACCGTTTGAGCATCATTACCACTTGATTACAGCAGGATTTTATCTTATTACTTTCATTAATGTGTATATCCTAAGAGGAAAATAAAGACTAAAAGGCACGCAAAAAATAGACTAGAGGAAAAGGGTTCAAATTTGAACACATTTTTCTTAATAATTTAATATTCCAATTTAATTACTCATTTATAGCAGGAATCACAGTAGTGTAGTTTATTGTAACATAAAATAAAATAATATATCAAGTAGTTTGAACATAGAAGACAGAAAACAAAACAGATGTAAGTTGTTTAAATCTGTCCCAGATTTGAACGAACATAGAGCACATTTGAACAGCCGCGTTTTTTTTTTTTTTTTTTTTTTTTTTAATCAAAAACATACCAAGATGAGAAGTTTTGCTCTTTGTTATATTCAATGCTTTACATTTTACCTCCTCTTAAAGAATTACAGTCAAAATCAAAATATTTAACCGCTGTTATTCGTATTGTTCCGCCTACAATATTAACATGACGCAACTTGCAAATTAAATCTAAGTTTTCTACTTCTTTCAAGTTTATTTTCTCTGGAAATGTTAACATCCACACCCTATACCCGCCGCATACAATGCTGTTACAGTACAATGTAGCCTTAATCGTCAGCTGACGATTGATCAAAATGTTTTGTTTTATACTGTACTGTATTGTAGGTTACAACCTGGTGGGCCTATGACCGCAGTCTCTACAGAGGTCGAATACTTAGAATTAGATTATCTATGTTATGTAGGTTCAGAATACTGCCGTGCACCTTCATATTTATAAACAATACCATGTACTTCTCCACAAGTAACACAAACAGCCGACGCATGTCATCTCCGAAGAAATACAAGGAGGGTGCGGAGAGTCACGAAAAGACCCTTAGCCGATCCACAGGCTATAAAAGAGCATGTCAAGAGTTAGAAGACATCAGTTTCAGCTGATCAATTTCTCTTTTTCTCTACAAGCTGCTCTGGGCAGGAGAGACTCACTAACCGTATCAATATCCCGCTGCACTGCACAGGAGATAGTAATCCACCTCTTTGCTGCTCTGGGCAAGAAGATTCCTTTGCATCTTCACGCTGCTCTGGGTAGGACACTCTTAACCATCAACCATAAGACCTCGCGCTGCTCTGGGCAAGATGTGTAAACCCATAAAGAAAGGATTATTACTAAAAACATCTAATTATTTGTAGTACTGCATTCATAAATGTAGAACTTTTTATAATGAAAGGGAGGAATACCAGTGTACCGCATCTTTACCATACATTACATGATGATCACATCGGTGGGACAGTGATTTTCCAACGGGCCACTCATTTTACTAACCAGGGCTTTAACACTTCTCAAGCATTTTAGGGAAGTTAGTAAAGATGATCTATTAAACTTAGGTCAAATTTTCATGCCCGAGAAAGAATACGTGGCAGGACAGACAATATTAACAACATGACAGAGTCAGGACCTAGGATTTCATTTAATTTTGTCGCATCTGACGAGATATTCCGGCCATATAATGGAGGATTCCGGCCATTTTTATGCTCATCAATCACTTGGCCACTCTATAATCTTGGACCACGGAGAAGAAAAAGAAGGTGTTAAACATGTGCCCTCAAGAGTAGCCTTACATCTGGTACTTCCAATTGAAAGCTAAAATCAATTGGACACTTTAACTTACAACCAATTGAAACAAAAGGTAATCTCATTAGGTAGACTGAAGATCCTAACGTATAAGGCCGAACTGGAACTATTTCAAATCCAGCAACCGGAGGTAGAACCAATCAATGTTTACTTCTTAAGAAAACTACGAACAATATAACAAATTATGCCGGATGCTATGGAAGAACAGAAGCTTCATTTCTCGTCGCTGGGACGCCAGCGTAATATTTTCACAAAATTGCATTAGAATTATTCCAAACAGGCCAGGCTTTACAAACTCGTCTCTATTCATTAGAGGTTGCACAGGATTTGATCAGGAAACGAGATTACATAGAACTATCTCAAGCGATATATCTCTCGTGCGGCCAACTTTCCCACATTCCCTCACAATTATTAAACGAAACGAACAGTTCTTTGCCAATGCTTTCGCAATCGCACCAAGTTATTACTTTCAATCAACCTATAATCCCGTACAAACACCCATTTCCTCTGTGCAAACATCCCAACTTACGAATTCACCTTTTCAGGTATCACAACCAATACCTTTTGCCTGCCAGTGCAGAATATTTTCCCTCTTCAGTCAACTTGCGGCTTCGTACAAGCTCTTCAAACTTCACTTCACACTCCCACTCCAAACCCCTATCTCAACAAATTAATAATCCGTCCGATATCACTAGAATAGCCAACCAAGTGGCCAAATTATCCTTGATAGACGGACAGAACAACAGTTTACAGTTTGTTCTAGTATCTACACTACTAGTAAAAATATAGATAATGCTATCTCAATTTTTCAAGTAGAAATCAATCCTAACCCGAGTTTTCTTAGGCGTCACGGCAGAAGGGCCTGGACAAAGAGCGAAGACTAAAAAGATCGAGTCAAAACGGCCCCGCACCAAAAGATTGACGGTCATGAAAGCCAAGTCAAAAGGGCGCCACGCCAAAAGGGCCTAAGTCAAAAGTATCTCACGCCAATAAAACATGAGAGCCTGAAAAGCTTGAAAAGTATAAAAATGGTTATTAGATTAAAAATGTTCTCTGGACAGCACTTGATTTATTTGTGTTGAAAGATAATACATATGGATCTGCATACATGATTAGTCAAAAGTATTATGACAATAACATCTGGATGAAGGAAAAGTAAATGTTTCAGATGAGTATTGATACGAAACCTGCATTGAATGGAGTATGGACCTCATGGCAGATATCTTGGATCCCACCATATTGGATATCACACAATATTTTTTAAATGGAATGGCCGTCTGTGTATGTTTGATACATTAACTTAGACTAAAATGTTCCCACCACAAATGAGAATGTGAACTCATTTTTTAACCTATCTTCATTCGTTTACGATGTAGGATGTGCTATGTTAGACATGTATTTCTAGTAGACAAAAATATCTGGATAGACAATTAATAACGAGAGACGTGGACGGAGGAAAGGAGAAGGTTGCAAGTGTGTGTTTATGCGAAAACTGCATTGAGTGAGTTTGTAGATATAATGACACCATCTTGGATTCCACCATATTGGATACCACATACTATTTTTAAATGGAAAGAAGTATATTTGGCACATTAATTTATCCTTGAATCTTCCCACAAACGAGATTCTGAACTCATTTTTTATCTATCACCATTCTTTTATAAGGTAGGTGTGCTATGTTTTGACGTTTGTATGTAGTAGACAAAAGTATCGGAACAGACTAGTAATAAGCAGACATGCTGGCGAAGGAAAAGCTAATGTTCAAAGTGGATGTTAGTGAAAAAAATGCAGTGAGTGAGAGTGTGGACATTATGGCAGCAAATATGAATTCTGCCACATTGCATATCATATATTTTTTAAATGGAATGGATATGTGTGACACGCCAATTTTGACTAGGATCTCTCTAGAAACTAGAATCTTTACTTACTTTTGACCTATCACTAATTCTTTACGAGATAAAATTTACTACATAAAAGAAGGTTTACGATATTCCTTTGGGCAACTGTACACTGCGTATTACAGGGACATGAACAAGAAAATATGACATTTATTTACACTTTGTCGATTGTCTGCAGGCACCCGGTCATAAACATTGGAAAGTGCATGCTGTAGCATATCACAGAGAAGTCTTCTTGTTTTTTTCACAATACGATGTCGTAAGTCACTCAGGGTGTGTGGTTTGGAGTGATACACCTTACCTTTAATGTACTCTTATAGAAGTTAATCCAGGAGTGATAGATGGGAAATCATGCGGGCCATTCGATCACACCTCGTCTTCCCATCTATCGTTGTGGAAAGGTTTTAGGTAAGTACTGTGAAAAATTCCGTCCATAGTGTGCCGGCGCTCCGTCCTATTGGAACCAAACGTGATCAAAACTATATGTGGAGATTTGATGGCAGGAAGAATCTGTTTACGAATGACTGCAAATTTTGGTCACGTGTCAAATTGCCGTCATTGAAAAAAGGATCAATAATGGTGTTTCCTATCATCCTACCGAAACATTCAGTCTCTGTGGACACTGGGTATGATGTTCCGTTATCAAATGCGGTTTATGTCAGTTCACCTGACTGTTAACGTAAATGTTTCATCGAGCACACAATGTCATTTACGTTAATACTGGTGTCATCAATATTTTGTATCATTACTTCACAAAGTTCATTGCAGTGATGAAATTCATCTGCCGTAAGCTTGTGTATTAAACACGTTTTGTAAGTTTTAAACTTACTGCGCAGTAGAATTCGTTGCAATGAACTTACCATCATGTTGGGAACGCTTGTTGTCGATGTTTGCTGAGTTTCCACAAAAGATTGTAACATATCCAAAGAAAATGCCTCATTGCTACACGATTTCGGCCTTCCTGATCACACACGGTCTTTATCACTTCTACTTTCTGCAAAATGTCGAATGGTTCCTTCGACGGTTGACTTAGAAACTGGGTTACGTTAGGGGAAAGTAGCTTTAAATTCCTGTCACATCTCTATATACGACCGCTTGCGATCTCTATGACAACATATTATTAATAACATAGTACTTTTCCCTGTACTTTTCTCCATTCTGACCACTGACACGGAAACGGACAACAATTAACATTTCTTTTCAGCTGCAATTTGTCTATCGATGTTTCAACTGACTGACAGTAGAATAGGATTATCAATGCATCAGGTGTAAAATTGCTGTAGGTCTAGATAGAAGTAAAACAAACTAACTGAAAAATACCGTAATAATAGATCGATAGTCACATCTCGCAATTTTTTAAAATATATACTGGCAATGTGCTCTGTCATACTGAATGCGGAATTCAGAACAGTTTCAGGGCCATTATTCTGTGACTTTGTATCAAACATTTACACTATATACTTATTATTTCATCAGTCAAGATTCTTTTTTTTTTTTTTTTTTTGCATGAGAAAACCAATATTTGTGGAAAATGTCGAAACTTATATTCCGTTGTTTTGAGAGCCAACATGATAAAGAAGGAAGCATGTGGAAGAAAATAATAGTACATCGTCTTTTTAACGAAATGATGATGCAACATTACTGTATTTCCTCTATCCAAAACAACATATAACAATTAGTGTTTAATTTTTTTTTTACCAGCTCTCCTGAAGGCGAAATAGTAGTATGTAAATAGTAGTATACTATGAGAGTTGATCTTCGATAACGGTGTGTGCATCCACCAACTGCCCCTGATTGAACCCTGGTTGTGGTTCGAAAACCAAGTTAACAGTAAATCATTCGTTAAACCACGGTTTTGCTTCTTTTTTTCTCAAAAGTCAAAAACTCAATACCCTACAAACTCGAAGAAGCGGATAATAATAAATTTCGGCACATCGTTAACGGACCGGTAGAATATCAACCTACTATACTAGAACGTCATGACTCCTATCTTAAAATATACGTTTTTATTGTGGATAGATTCAGATCAAATGAGTTGAAGAGAGTCATGTGATGCATCCAATCGAACTGGAAAGTTTACGTAAATACAATGATGAAATCTGTTTCAATCGAATTAGCATGCTCTATCCCCCTTTCAAATTGTTTTTATACTGAATTGTACAGTATAATCGCATTGGGTATATATTACACGATCCCATTCTTTCCAAACAATGAAATGAAATGAAATTTTCCAGTTTAACGTCCCACGATTACGTCCTTTACGCTAAAGAAGACGATGACTAAGGCAAGTAAATGATAATGGAAGAATTGGTGGAATGAAAATGTAGGACGAAACAGGAGTATCCCAAGAAAACCCACGGACACAATGCTATCCACCATAAACTTACTTGGTCGAGGATCGAATCAGAGGTAAGCGCTTTACTACTGAGCCACTGTCCTCCATTTTTTTTTCATGCAAGTGACCTAAGTATAACACATCGGCTTGCAAAGTTAATGTCATGACGAGCTAGTGTTAAAAAGAAAGTTGATCCATTCACGATATGCTCAGAGTTGTCCTTGCTATTTTACTTTTCGAACGCAAAAGATGAGCTTTGATTTTTTTTTTTTGTCTATTATTTTGGATAGAGGCAACATATTGATGTCGTTTTGAATCACAATGTTTCAAATTTCTTTATCACTGAAAAATATATGACCTCTTCCGTCTTTCCGCCACCTACCTTTTTAAAATTTTAGAGATGACCTCCATCTACAGTCTCTAGTGTTTTTTTTTACCTTTTAGCTTCACATGTCTGCCGCTGAAAATAACGAAATGCGTACTTTGACACTTCAAAAAATACTACTTATTTCTTTATAGGAAGGGTGGATCCTGACTTTTGGGACGCCCAGAATATAGCTTTTGAGCCAACTGAAAAGACTTTTACAGAAAAGAAGCTTAATAGAGAAACTACATTCATAAAAAAAAAACTGAGTAAATGCTGAGAGATGTTTCGGCAAGAAAGGAAAAGTTTACAAATATATGAATAATGTAAATGTTTGATCTTATTAGGGGCAATTCTAAACTAGACAGAAATGTAGGTGCAGCAATTGATTGAAGTTATGTACGAACTAGAATATGGTCATAAAGATCTCTTGTGTTGGCAGGCTATGTGCCACTTTAAGATTTACCAAATAGTTCTTGAGGTAGTTGCCATGAAACTCTTCAAAACGCCTCTAATATGTAATGAATCTTGGTTGGTATAAAATGACACGGTATGTATATATACATAGGCAATTAACTTTCACGAGAATCTCTGTCAACAAGGGAATATTTTGAACCGATTACGATGCCTCAAACCCTGGCGATAAAATGCGGTCTATGATGGCAACACTAACTATTTATATAGTCTTTTTGTTTCCTTCTCCCATCCACTGGAATATCCACAATTTCGTGATTAGAGATGCAAGGTTTACGATGTCGTAAACGATGTGGATGGATAATCTGGGTTACACGAGACAACAAGAAGATTTCTATGAAGTGCAGGTGGGGGTAAAGCATGCGTTACGGGCCTTCTCCTGTTTCCGTTTGTAGAAGCTTTTTAATTTCCTGTATGAGGATTGAAATGACGAGATGTACCCGCACACAATGGCATAAATGAATCTGCTGAGCTATTGAAGTTGTGTCTCCTTCCACCCAGCGCATCCCATTATTTTCTTTTTTCCCACTTTTTGCGTCCCAAAATGCGAATCCACAATATGGTGCCTGAGCATGCACAGACCACTGGCAATTATTGAACCATAATCATGAAGTGATGATGTCACTAACAGCTTGCCAGTGCAGGTAATAGGATACGAGCACAGTAGAATACAGATTGGTAGGAAAACATCATTCAGAGTTCACGACTCTTTCGGAGATTGTTGTCTCTAGCGTTCCTAAATGAATGGCTACTGTTCTCGTTCTGTAATCGAGAATACACGTATTCAAATCCCGCAGCGGCATATCCTAAAATGGGATTTCCATATTAATTCTACTAGTCCTATCAGACAAATAGAGAGATGGTAATTTCTAGCACGGGCACTGATAAATTCATCGCCAACTTCCTTGATAAATTCATGTTTTATTATTAGTGCCATTGTAGCAACTGGGGGGCCGCGGTGGCTCAGTGGTAGAGCGTTCACCTCTGGTGCTTGGGGTCCCGGGTTCGATCCCAGCCCCCGCCAAGTGAACTTTGTGGTGGACAAACACCGTGTGCGTGGGTTTTCTCGGGGTTCTCCCGTTTCCTCCCACTTTCTTCATTCCACCATTTCATTCATTACTCATCATCACCGTCTCCTTTAGCCTAACCGGCATAACCGTGGGACGTAAAACTTAAAGATTTCATTTCATTGTAGCAACTAAAGCATTATATACAGTGGTGGAGCTATAGGGACTGTCCTTCTTCGTAATGATCCTCTTTTTACAAGCGCGAATGTTACTGTTAATTAAAATATGGAAGAACGTAGTACAAGTCGATAAATACTTTGTTATCAAACATTCAAAACTATTTTCTTATATAATAATTACGAATAATTCCTAAAGTGCCATTTCTGAATTGACTACTAGACAAAAAAATCTCAAGTCTGACAGTAATATGTCTGGGATGTAATGTTTGTTCTAAAACTATCGTGTGATTCTTTTATAGGCCTCCAAGTTATAAACTTGGTATTTTGAATAATTGTTCACATTGTTCATAATACATATTTACGGCCTTCTAGCATCTAAGGCTCAGGCCGGGGTAAGCCAGGGGTCCGCGGTGTTGGAAAGGAGTTGGTCAACGTCTATTCTGAAGGTGGGCTGAAGCAAAAACGTGTGAAAACCTCAATAAGGATTACGGCCGGGTTTCGAACCCATGACATCCCTAATCCTAAATCACAAGTTTACCAACTGAATCATGGCCTGGTGCGTGTATTGGAGGGGAGTGCAAAGGTCTTTCTCGCAACAATGACAAGTTTTTTGCAATGTGCAGTATTTTTTTTCTCTCTTGTACAGTATTATTACGAGGCTCATCAACACTAGCACACAGTAATACCTTCAGTGGCAACCACAGGCATCATTTCGGGCTCTAAGGGGAAGAATTGATTACTGATTCTGAGATTTATATACATTTTAACTAATGAAAAACATGAAAATATACTTACTTTGGGGGTCGAATCCTCCTCTAGTAAAATCCAATCACAACAATGCTACATACTAATTTATTTTCCGTTATTAAATGAAAATTAAATGTTGAAAGAACAAAAATTGCATTGCATTTTAACCTGTTTAATTGATCATTTATATTATTATACTCCCAGGGCCGGATTTAGGGGGGTGAAAAGGTACACGTGCACCCCCCCCCATTCGTTGTAAATATACACTACCTAAAGTGAGAAGCTAGCAGTGAGTTTTGCAAAATCAATAGTTTAAGTCAATTTTCTGAAGGTTGAAGGAAAAGAATTCATCGAGAGCAGACCTTTAGCATTTCCAAAGGAATTCCTCATTCACATCGCAGATGCCTAAAGGCTTTTAAGAAACTTAAATTTAATTCAAATGCACTGGTAGTTATTGGTGCACCCTCCTTAGAGAATCCTGGATCCGGCCCTGTATACTCCATATACATTAGAAAGAGATATTACCTTTTTGTGCTCAAGATAATGTATTAACTAGTTTGCTAAATTAATATATACTTTTGGGGCATGCAACAATTAATATGATCTCTGTTATTTTATATGGGAAAATTTGAATGCATTAATGGGACCTCCATTTCTATATGGGAAAATTTAAATAAATCAATGGGATCTTCATTATTATATGGAAGAATTAGAATAAATTAATGAGATCTCCAATATTTTATATAGAAAAATTGAAGTAAAATAATAGGACTTCCAGTATATTAATTATGAAAATTGGAGTTTAAGAATGGGATCTCCATTATTTTGCACGGGAAACTTCAATTCGGATAAAGACACTTTCATGATACGAATAACTTTTGGTAATGAATTACCCTCAGTGTTATATGTCATAAGTCGATATAACACTGTATTTAGAAAGAGAAATAAATTGAGCATGATTTTAGTGTTTTCACTATTTGTCTCAGTTACGGTAGCAGCATTACTAACGGAAACAAGAAATTTAACAAATATCTCAATTGAATGTGATTATTTCTTTTACTATTCCATTACAGATTGTATAAAATGGAAGATTCGAATACTACGAAATAATTACAATGTTGAATAAATTCAGCATCTAATGAAAATCCATCAGATTTATCGTATTTGAAACAAAGCTTAAATTTATGTTATCACATTTGTAGTAGAAACTTGAGCAAATCAACTCTTCCATTCCCCTCTCAAAAATGGCCTTTTGTGGCTAGGATTGTCCACGAACCCAGAATAGATAGAATGTCTGTCATGAGATACAAGACGAGAGGGGGCTTTCCTAATACCTAAAAATAGGTACGCTTTACAAGACGAGAAAGATCTGTCCCAATACCTGAAAATAGATACGCTTTACAAGAAGAGAAAGATCTGTCCCAATACCTGAAAATAGATACGTTTCGCAAAACGAGAGAGAACTTTCCCAATACCTAAACATAGATACGATTTACAAAACGAGAGAGAGCTTTCCCAATACCTAAAAATGGATTCGCTTTACGAGACGAGAAAGAGCTTTTCCAATACTTAAAAATAGATACGCTTTACAAAACGAGAGAGAGCTTTCCCAGTACCTAAATATAGATACGCTTTACGAGACGAGACATTACTTTCATGACACCTTTTCGAGACGACGTAGCGTCTGCTCTTATCTCGTAGTCAATCTTATTTGTGCCCCACACTTTATTCACTCATCTTCGATGAGTATAGAGGTTTGGATTACGTTGCCCATCTGATGATTTTGCTAAATACCCTGATCCCAACAAATCGCTGGCTAGCGAGAAGGTGTAATCTTCTAAAGCCTTTAAAGTGATAACAACTAAAGGATAGTATTGAAATACGAAGAATGCTGGAAGAGTTTCTACAAACTACTACTCACAGTGGCGTTAGTATTCCGCTATTATAAAATTCGGAAAAATATACCTTTCTACGTTAAAATTATCTTGGATTATTTGTTTAACACTTCAAGTGCCATTTGCATATCTATATTTTATACACCCTTGGTCCATTGTGGGGAGCCATATGAATATATTATTCACAAGTTGAAATTCTTCAGGAGACCAGTGCATACTGCTTACCTCAGAATAAAACATTTGATTTTAGAGCTTAGGGCTTAAAGTGTTAAGCCAATTCGTGTATTTTTCACAGCAGTGTAAATGAAGTAGTTTTGTGTGAGAAATGTTAAGTTATCGTGTACACTTTCAGGCAATGATTCTTTTAAATTTCAAATTTAGTTTAATCGAAATAATGAACGACTATTTGCAGGAGGTGTGCGATGTTACTCGTTTTCTGTGGGCCAAGGGAAAGAGATCGTCTGACACTCATTGAGAAGTGGTAGAGGTCTATAGAGAGAAAATTGTGTCGCAGAAACAAGTGTATGTGTGGTGCAACGTATTCACAAGTGTAGGAGGACTGTGACAGTGATGACAGAAGTGGCAGATGAGCAACATCCACCACCAACAGAAATGTTTGTGACGTCGATGCGATGATCCATGAAGACAGAAAAGTGAGGTTGAAAGACATTGCAGATACATTGCAAATCTCGTATGGTTCAGTGAGAAGCATTGTCCATGACCAACTTACCTTCAGGAAAGTGAGTGTGTGTGTGTACTGAGTTCCAAAACATCTGAGTGAGGACAAAAGCACCTTCGAACATGAATTTCCCTAACCCACCTCACACGAACTGATCACGAAGAAAATTCAGTCCTTCATCCCACCACAACGGGCAGTGAAAATCCAATACCCCTATGGACATCTTAATCAAAATTCTAGAGTATGAAACGGAAACGCCTGTCGTCTTCGCCGATCAAGAAATTCAAGACCACAACATCTGCTAAGAAAACAATGATTACTGTAATTTGAAACAGTCAGGGTGTTATTCATGTTATATTTCTACAAAGGGTACGAGCATTACTGCGGACACATTGCCAAACCATGAACAGATTGAAAGCAGCCTTATGTCAGAAACAAAAGTGGGCACTAAGAAAGGAGGGTTTGTTACTGCACGATAACGCACAATCACAGGTAACTCAACAGACGTGTACGCAAATCATGAGTTTCAACTGAGAAATTCTTGACCATCCTCCGTATAGCCCTGATTCCGACTATATTTGTTTGGAACTCTAAAGAAACACCTCCGTGGGTGGCGTTTCGATACACTGGAATAAGCACAACAGGTTACGGTTACCTTGTTAGGAAACTTTGAGCAAAACTTTATTTGCAAAGCGCATATAGGATTCGACGTCACGTTGGAATGCATGTTTGGACCGCAATGGTTACCATGTCGAATATTAGTGTGATACCATATGTCAAACACGATACAGCTTCAGATATTTATCTCTACACATTTTTCAAAAACTTGAAAATTCACCATGCCTTACGATACTACCTTTATATATATCAGCAGAGTTGCCAACTGAACAAAGTTTTTTCAATGGTACTATGTTAGGTTATTACGTATTTCAAATCTACATATAAACGAAATACATAAAATTCGACATTTATCATACAGATTTCAAACTAAAAAGCAGCAGTCTAACAAATGTCGTAGAGCAACATAAGTTTGAAAAGTTTTACAACACTAATAACGCAAGTGAGACTGATGGAATAATGTATATCCAAAGTATCTCGAATACTACCTTCATTATACGGCGTATTTGAACAGTTAGTACAAAGTTAGAAGGAATTGAAAATTCCTGTTGTAGATGCACCCAGTGTTAGGATGATTGCGGTAGTTTAGCGTCCTTCGCTTTAACGCTAAATATTAATTTTAAACTGCATTAAATTATTATTTTCCTTATTTTGTATGCTCACGAAATTTAAAAGAAAACTCCTTTAATATAAGGATTATCATCGTAAGTGTTCTGTCATCATTGGTCTCTAAACTTTCCATATATTTTGTTTTCCTTACGCCCAAACTATGAAAATAATCAGCTAATTCCAGGAGATTTTTATGCCGCGGTCTCCAAGATTTATAGTCAGTCTGGTCGCTGCAATTTTTCATATTTTCATTTCGTGTGAAGATATAAAATATTTTTGAATAAGTGATTTTTTTTATTCTCGTGTTAATATTCAATTTGTTTAGCACATACTGAGAAAAAATGTATGTGGCGTACTTAAAATCGTATGTTACATTTGTAAATCCTGTAGTTTTTGGACTTAACGTACAGCAAACGTATAACTGAAAACGCATGCTTTATAATACTTTCTGTATATGTGTTCCATCAGTATTACTCGTCTGATTTTTCTCTGCATGCGGCGAAGTTGGAAACTAACTTCCTTGTTTACAAGTGATAGGAGCAACATGGCAGGGTCGCCAGAGGTACTAGTTTCTTGAGATTTCTTTTATGGTCAGGTTTTCGAGAAAATCAAAAGGATATGGACAGAATCAAATTTGCGTAAGAGTAGTGTGTACATATTTCAAGTCGTTTTGCGAGGAATATGTAAAACTATTTGATATGCAATCAAACATTAAATATCTAGATGGCTGCTAACTTAGGATGTAGGAAGACGTTAAAGGAATACAGAAAACCATTCCTGCCTTCCCTCCCACCACTCCCTTCGCCTAGTGCCAAAACATAAACACAACAGCAGCGCCACTACAAAACAAATGCACAGACTCGGGCGACAGGTGAAATGTACTTTCCGTATGAAACAATATAGGCGGTCAGGATCTCATATCCAAATGGACGTATATAACATATAGCTGACGAAGGTAACATACATATATGTATGTAATATAAGGAAGACTGTCAGGTATCAGACATCCTGCAACAACTACCTAATGGCAGTACCTATGTAGCATACGGATAACATATGCTCCGTGCTTATTTCTGTAGTAAATAACAGAATTCCGCATATTTGTACAATATACCGCTGTCCGGAGAACGGATTTACTCAGTGCATTATTATTACTCTCTATAGATTTTATTTTATTTGGAAAAACATTATCTGTTTTCTTTTGAATTTGATGAGTAAAAATTTAATAAAATAGTTAAATAACATACATTAACTACATCATTACCACAAAACTAGCATACGCTAATCACATCATTACTACAAACATTTGATTAATTTTATATATTTCGGTTTTTGATGCTTTAATAATATGAAAATAAAATGTTACTTTTACTTTCGAGCGATGGTAGGAAGTGATCGTGATTTTAAAACAAAAATTCCATATCCCTTTGGGGATCCCATGGTACAATCTGTACCATACGGGGTGTTTCATGGTACATTGCGTTATAGCTCTCCTATTTGAGTTTTTTCGTCCGTTTTTTTTTTCAAGTCCAGAGGCATTGTAGAAGACATTACGCATGGTTTCACACCTTCCTGCGTCGAGACATAGGAGGTGATGACGTCATAATTCTAAAATATATATTTTGTGTAATATTTTTTTGGGGGGGTTATGTAAAGTATTTTTGGCGGGCTTATTTTTGCACGTAGAAGATTGAAATTTTGCACAAACATTCAGTCCACCGAGTAGTATTTACCAGATTTTTTTCAGATTTCTGCGTTAAAACAGGGGGGTACAGAGGGGCTAAACATTGAAAAAGGGAAATTTTTACCAAAAAATCCCTTTCACGAGATTTTCCCGTCTTAGATACATGATGGGGACAAGTGAATGGTACCTCCTGAAAGGCAGTTCTATTCTAAAGAGAATGATGGGCGAAACATGAGCCTAGGGTAATTACGGATGTCTCAGGGAATGTTTAAAAATTTCCCTCTGTATACGGGAATATGGGACATTGTTGGTATATATTTTTTTTTTTTGGCGGGCTTACTTTTGCACCTGGAAAATTGGAATTGTGCATAAACATTCAGCCCACCGAGTAGTATTTACCAGATTTTTTCAGATCTCTGCGATAAAACATGGGGGTCAAGGGGTGCTAAAAGTTGAAAAAAGGATATTTTTACCCAAAAAATCCCGTTTTTCCTCATTTTCCCGCCTTAGATACATGATGGAGACACGTGAGTCATACTGCCTGAAAGGCAGTTCTATTCTGAAGAGAATGATGGGCGAAACATGACCCTAGGGTAATTAGGGATGTCTCAGGAAATTTTTTACCTGAGATCATGGTGTTTTACGGTAATTTGAGGCATGGTGGGAATTCCTGATAAAATTTCTCCCGCCCTTGGTATTCAGGATAGAAACTTGAAATTTGGCACACACATTCAGTATACCAAGTACTATTTATCAGATTTTTTTTAGATGGTTACGTTTACACAGGATTGCTCCAGAGTGGCCCAAAGTGTGAGGAAAAGAAAATTTCCCTCCGAAATTTTCTCTTTGACATCATTTTTCCCGCTCCTGGTATATGGTGGTACCATTTGAAAGCCAGCTCTATTCTGAAGAGATTGAGGTGTGAGCCATGATCCTAGGATAAATAGTGACGATGCAGTAGCTGCTTGACTGAAAGTCTAAAAAATAGCCCAAAAACCCCGGATCCGGAAAGTGATATTCCACCAGATTAAACATTTCGTGGCCTCTACATGCCGAAAAATTTAATTTTAGAATGTTGTTCGTCCGTCTATTCATTCTGATGCATGTACATACCTTTAGAGGTCGCATCATTCAACATACCCGGACCATATTTTATACTGACCTTTTGTAGGAGGTTCGAGTTTTCTTTCTGCCTCAAAATGTATCAATAGTTTGTTCGAGAATAAAGGTTTCTAAAAAATGCTATTTTTCTCAACGTTAACTCTAATGATTTTGTTTATATTCGATAGATCAAAATTTCTCTAGCAAACCTATAATTGCGGTATAAGTGTGCTTTTCTTGGAAAAGACCTAAAAGGTAGTTTTCTCTTAGAATGGGTTTTACTGACCTTTTTCCGAAATGAACCAATGATTTTACGGTTTTGATCTTATTTCATAAATTATTAATTCATTAATAACGCTACAATATAGCATAAGTCATTTCTCTTAGGAAATCTACAAAGGAAGTTTACTTTTAGAGCCAGGGTTTCCAGACAATTTTCTCAAGAAAAGAAATCTAGGCGATTTTGTGCAAATTTCATAAATAAATGTTTTTTAATAGCCTTAAAATATAGCAAAGTTATATTTCAGCTATAATTTAATATAAAGATATATTTTTCTTGGGAAAAATCCACAATTTATTCTTCCGGTGAGGTTTCTCCACACATTTTCACGAAAACGACAAGGGAATAGCTGTTCATGTTTCATAAATAGGCCGTATCATTAATGATTGAACAAAGTCATTTCTCTTTTTTAAAAATCTAAATAGAATGGTTTACTCTTGTGGTGGTAAGATTTTTTTTTCGAGGGGGGGAAGAGATTTTCTAGAAATACTAGTGAATATAGAAGAGTCGTTTGGAGGAGTGGATCGTCCTGTGAACAGTGAATGTAGTTTGGAACGATGCTTATGTTAAAAGAGAAAAAAGTAATGCACTCGGAACCCCAAAAGGGCTAGTTTACTAGCTCATTATTTTTATATTTCATTAATAGTCCTAAAGTAATACACAATTCATTTTACCTCAGCCAATTTTAGAAAGGTTAGTGCACCCTCACAACCTTAAACATGAATTTTCTAGAACATTGAGATGTGTCAGTTTTTTTTTTTTTTTTTTAATGAGAAGTTTATTAACCAAGTTTCATACAATTCTGTTGACAAATAAAAGAAAGTTACATAAAAATGAAAATTGAAAATTTGGTCTTTCTTTGACCTCTATTTATGGCGTTCCTGACAAGATGAACGTGAAACTGTTAGTGAAGAAGGATACCTGTTTTTCTACATATGTTCCACGGAGGGTCATTCAGATCGCTTGTAAGCTGGCCATGATTGGCCATAATGTATTTGCATGGGTGCGTTTTAGTCCAACAATTTTGTAAAGAGAAGAAAAACTTGTGGTTTTCTTAGTTATTTAACCTGAAATCTAATATAAAACATATCTTTCTGTGAAACTCAGTAAGTGTGTGCTGTTGACAGGAACAGATTTCTTTAGATAATAATTTCCATAATGGTCTACTTTGTTCATAATTCATGAACTTATATCTTGAAATAACCCTTTCATCAAATACAATACATAATTGAAGACTGGAAGCAAGTAAATTTATTGCGGTGCTAATTTAGTAAATACCTATTATTACAATAAATTTCCTTTCTATACATTCACTTTAAAAAAAAAAAAAAGATCAATACGTATACGTGCTCTATCTAAACTCAAGCAACATGTTTTATAAAATGAGTTTGACTACGGGCATAATAATTTGAAGTGCTCAACAACTACCTCTACAAAAATTGTTGCGGAAGTACCACAGGATTCTGAAACTCAGATATTTGGATAGGTCACATGCTAGTTCATAAGTGAACTCTTGAGCCGACAACGGTAGGTCCCATGGTTTTGGAGCTATGGACCTTTTTTTCATGTTTTCGGCAGCTTATAACTCCGAAAGAAAGCATTTGTGCACCCAAGTTGGTCTATACTTTTTGTCTTACCTTGGTGTCAGGAATTACCTCCCAAACGTTGTCGGTGTTGTTTTGAAATACCCTGTATACTGAAACTAGTGAACTAGGACTAAAATATAATACAATAATTGTTAGTAGAACAGTTTTCATTCGAAATGCATAGACTTATTAAAAATAAACACATGCTCAGTTGAATACAAGAAACTCCAAGGTGATTATTATTAATAATTGTTTTCTCTTCTCTTTTTATAGGTAAGTACTACTTCAAGTGAGTCTATTCATGTTTGGTGAGTAAATAATAAAATAGAATTAATAAAGTGAAATAGATTATATATTTCCTAGAAGTGATGATTGTAAATATCCTGCATGTTTATATACTTCAGAGTGCCTATGTCCTCAAATAATACTCCCTACTAGCAATAAGCCTTTCATTTATTTTCGATCTACGACAGAAGAGAAGAAAGTAGGATTATCGTGAAAAAAGAAAGGATTTTAAGAGTTGAACAGATTTACACGCTTCATTGTTCCTAAGTGCAGATAAAACTACTTTCGAACTTACGTATATCCAGTGATCTGCCCGTTTGTTCAGCTCAGCGTATGTACACTTACTTAGAGACCATCATTCAAGGTATTTATTTAAAATTATGAGGGCTTATGCAGAGACCTTCTGAAGCGTGATTAGAGAGTTCGATTAACACATGTTTCCTGCAGTAGTCCGGCCTTTAGTATGACGCTAATCACACTTCAAAACGACTCTCCATAAAGGAGATTATGTTTATAAAATTTCCCAGGGACCTTTTCCGAAATTTTTTCTTACCCAAAAATAAAAGTAGTGTACTGAGGGGAAAATAAATAAAAAAAATATAATTTTGGTGAAAACGACTCAACCGATTTTGTCTATATTTCGTACATCAATATTTAATTAACAACCCTATAGTATAGTATAGTATACGTAGTATCTCTAGAAAATCAGGAAGGGGTAGTTTACACTTAGGTATGTTTTTTTTAAAACAGCTTTCTCAAAACGTATAACAATACTTGTATTGCATCACTCTTTATTATATCTTAATTTGTATTTGTGGACAGAAGTACTTTTAAATTATGCACAAGCTGCTCTAGAAGAAGAAGAAAATTATAAAAAATAGTAGTTCGACGATGTAATATAGTTGTCATGACAACGATGGATAAATAAATAATGCATAATTGCGGATTCATCTTATGAACACCATGGTACAATTTTTAAGGTGTGTAAAAAGTTTAATGTGTCACATCCTACAATAAAAGGTAATATCATGATGCCGTGTGTAAATGGTTTTTGATGAAAATCAGTATCCTTGTAGTTATATAAATATATGAACTGTGGGTCGTTATATAATTTGGTGGTTCTCACCGCAGGATTGTCGTTATAAACGATTGAGCCGATTTTGCTTGTATTCCGTAAGTAAGTGTTGCATCACTTACTTCGTTTAAAAATGCCAACAAGAGACAGTTTACTCCTGAAGGTGAGTTTTTCTGTTCTTTCAACTTCCTCAAATACGACTTATGCGACTTTGTTGATATTTAATAAACAAACATTTCATTAATAGTCCTAATGCATGACAGTCATTTTCCATAAAAGCTGGGATAGTTTACTTTTAGGGTAGGTTTCCTTCGAATGAAGTTTTCCAAGATCTTATAATTTTCTTCAAATTTCACAAATTATTGTTTCAGTAATAACTGCAGCATATGATTCAATTTAAGAAATTGAAATAAGAAAATTTACTTCAATGGCACGTGTCTTTTATTTTTTTTAAACATAAAACACAAATATTTAAGAATTTTCAAACACGGGACAGAAACTCTTGTATTTTGAAGACGTTGAATAATATTACAAATTTTCCCAAACTTGGATCTCTTCTGTAATTTTTAAGTTTCCTCAATGCTGATCCAATTTGGAATTTGATCAGAATTGATGTTTTTGTAACTTAAAAAAAGCTTTTAAAAATATAATTTAAGAACATGTCAATAGAAATTTAAGAATAGGTCAATCCATGCGTCACAGACATTTGTTTTGAATTCTACAGAACTGGGCAAATCATCCATCTGCGCAGGATCAACTTATTCAATGTCGATCAAGTCACATAACTTAAGACGTATCATGTAGTACGAGCTGGCATGGGTTTATAAATTTTAATTCATCATACAGGTAGAATCTCTAAAATAACAAAAAGGAAAAGATATAAGTGAAGTGTGTTGGAAGTTTTCCAACATAACACCAATTAATGAATAACAAAGACTGATTTTCATATATGCTTAGTTTATTGTATAGTTGAAAAACAAAAAAGAATGCTCCCTGTACATGTTGTTTTGTCAACCAATTTGGAGAAGATTCCAGTTAACAAAAGAACATACAGAAAATATATGCTGTCGAATGTGTAATGTTTAAAAATAAAAAAAAAAAAAATCAAACGGTGCCAGAAAAGATCGGTGAACTTACAAGAAACTGCTGGCAAATCCAAATATTCTTCATTTTGTATTCCCAGGAAGTATTCTGTTGAAGTATTCTTTATGTTATTGATTAAATGTCCTAGTGACAAACGGCGAACATTGCCGTTACAAGAGTGCAGCAGTTTCTTGTAGTAGAACTATAATAACGCCCGAAACGGGGACTCCGACAACTACTCCTGGAACATCGGGTATTACATAGGAAGCTATCAGATTAACAAATTATTTCGAAATTGTGCTGTATTATTGAAACTCAAATATAAGAAATCTAAAATTATATAATTGTACAGAAGAAGAGAAACAAAGACTTTTGACAAAGTATAATTCTGAGGAGGAAGAAGGAAATGTTAGAGAGTAAAAAGTGATTACAGAATATAAAAATTTTATCCATCGACAAAATTTTTCTTTAGACGAAGGGGAGTCTGTAATGCGCCGCTATTTTGAATCTGTAGCATAGCGCATTTCAAGATATGTAGAAACCGGTGCCGGTAGTATGATAAGATAGAACAATGCCGTTAGAGAAAATTTTGGGGAGGGAATCACTACGGAAATTTAGACAATACTTTGCCTTCTCGTCAGGTTGGATTTAGTTTATAACCTAGGGATTCTCCGCATGTTAAATTTTGCAATCACTGAAAAGTTATTGAAAAGTATTGATTAAAGCTTTAGTTTTTGAATAGTTTACATTTGCTGAAATGTTTTTAAATTTTAGTTTGAAAATTTTCTTTAAAATTTTTCATTGCCTCAAATTTGTAAATCACAAAAAATTACAAGTGTAAGAAAAGAATCAGAACAGTTTAGAATAAAGATATATGAGAACACTGTTCAAAATAATGTCATCAGCATGGTGCAATTATCTACAGGGTGTTCATTTATTATGTAGCGAAAATCCACTGGTGAAATCCTCTCACCTAAACAATTAAAAAAGTCCACATGAACATAGGGCGAAATCCGCGTTGTTTCAAAGTTACGCGATGCCGAAAATGAGGAAAGTGGAACGTTGACGTTGCCTAGCTCGAAAACTATAAAAGATATTAAAGGTGGTTAAAGAAATATCACAGGAACTAGTACACTCTCTGTGTAAATATCCATGTTTCAGAGTTAGGTCGTACCGGATCAACGAATTTTATAGAGTGAGCTGGGGTATCGGAACCTGATTTAAGTACGGATAGGAAAAAGAATATATGTTTCGATGGAAAATGTCTAATTATCGGTTCATTAAACTGTTATGTCGTGTATATGAGTATTATCATCTGTAAATTTTACATTATCACTAATTTTAATATTTGCTATTATGCAACCAAATATAACACAGTTTAACATCAAAGAAAAGTGGTTGATAACACTTGCAAACCAAGTTCTAACACTAAATATCGTTTGATAACGATGATCTAAGCAAGATAAATGACACACAGATAGAAGATAATTAAAAGATAATTGCAGAGATACAGAAATCCGAAATGCTGTGAAAACGAACATCAGGGGAAAGGATTCGAAAAACGAATGTAGCATGGTACCTTCACTGACCTCTCACTTTTTCTATCCAAGAGTTAATACGGTAGATATTGCAAGTAAATAGTGATGATAGAAATGGTAGAATGAAAATTTGGAGGAAACGAGAGATCTCGAGTAAACCCATCAACGCGATGTCGTTCACCACGAATTTACCTACTATGACGTATTAACTCTGTAATTGGCAAGCATTGATAGCATTATAATTCAAATATTTAGTTTGGTTTTATGGTTGAACCATGTCTTCCTGATCATAATTTCGTAATTTTTTAAAGTATTATTGTACTTTGGTTGCAAAATACAGGATGTTTATTTCAAAGCAACATTGCTATAAAATTGGTCTTATGTGTAGCTATTGAGCAGCATTGCTCTGTTATGATAAAATATCATAAGAATACTGTCAGTAATTACCAACAGTTTCGTTGAAATATTTTCCTAGGTACAAAGCAAGAAACCATAAATAAAAAAAAATGAAAAAAGAGCTTGCACGGAACATAGGAGATAAAGCTTCTACAATACTAAATTTGACTGTCTCCTTTAGCCTAATCGGCATAACTGTGGGACGTAAAACTCAAATTTGACTGTCCTTTGTTGTATCTAAAGAAGCGACCCGCAAATCATGTATGTGAATATTGTATGAAAGCAATAATGCCAATTCAAATGATTACTGAAGTTATAATTCGTGCGCATAACACAATAGAATGTGATGTTGCTTGACAGCAAAACTGCCCAATAAAGAGTTAATAGAGGATGAATCTTTTGTGTTATTCGTATTACGCTGAACAAGAATTAAGATAAGAGTAATAATTACAACAGATGCTTGATGTGTCCTCCATCAGCCTCAATACAATAATCTGCACGAGTTGACAGTGATGCATGTATACGATTGAAACGCATAGGCATATTACGAATCATTGCAAATCTATCACGAATTCTTTGCTCCAATTCATGTATTTCATTTATGTGTGTTTTGTACAGTATACTTTTGTGATATCCCCACAAATAAAAATCCAAAGGATTTAGGTCAAGGGAGCGAGGAAGCCACTGTATGGGTACTCCTCGCACTTTTCATGTGTCTTGAAAGTGCTGATCAAGAAATACACGAACGTCCCGTAGAAAATGTGGTAGAGCACCATCGTGTATAAACCAAAGTTGAGACTTTCGCGAGAAAGGAACATTTTCCAAGCATTCCGAAAGATTTTGTTGTAGGAATTGCAATCATGTTGCACTTACAGCATGAAACGTTGTGATAAAATTTATGGCCCTAGAAGATCACCCCTCAATATGTCTGCCCACACATTAATCGAGAATTGGTGTCGCGTAGGTAAGTTTGTGTTAGGGTTTTCTTCTGCCCATTGGTGTTCGTTTGAATGTTGACAACACTATCTCGCGTGAACCCATCTCATCAGTAAATATGATTAACGAAGGAAACAGAAGGTTTTCTACACACCAATTAAGATACCACTCGCAAAAGTACCTTCACGTAGGATGACCTCTTCCTTCTATTCCTTGCATATATTACAAGTGGTAGGGATACAATTAATGTTCGCGAAACAGTTTCCACACGGTCCCATGTGAGACACCTTTTAGCATTGCTAACCTTTTTGTACTGATACAAGGATATTTAATTATCTGAATAATTCTTTCTTCTCGATTAGGAGTCAAGACTGTCCGAGAGCGCCCAACTGTATCATATGTAGCACGGACATACCGTATCGATAGCAGCAAAAGTACTACGATTGGGAAGAATTGATTTGGAAAATATTCATGATATAGTCGTTGTGCTTCATGTGGGTTCCATAAACACCGCCATACATATGATGCATATTTCCCATTTCATTAAATGTGTACGCCTACATTGATCCCATTTTAATAATACCTCACCACGAGACGAACATACACCAAAACATCAATGCCATGCACTGCACCATCTGTTCTATTGAACTAAACTGCCTACGAGAAGTACAGCAAAATCGAACAAGCCTACTAGAGGACGATACTAGGTGCGTTTATTCAGATGAAGGAAGTGCAGGTGTGTGCACCAAATACAACAATGCCAGGTTCGTTTACCAAATACAATGTTTGTTTATTATGTTTATGATCTCTATACATAAATTGTTTAGTGTACTTTTCCCTTGTTATTCAAAATTTAACGAGGTTTTGGAATACACAAGTCATTTTGATTTCATCTTGAAAGAAATAATGTACAATAGAATGGTATTAACGTGTTAGAAAATGTATCCATTTAAAGAAATGAGACGTCAAGAACCGAGACAATGGGACTTGTGTTAATTTGCTCTAAATATGTAATTTGCATTCAAACCTAAACTTACCCTCACAAAAATGCCAATATCTCTTCTTCACCTCATTTAACGTGCTCCCTTTCCTCTTATTTTCCTGTTTCATAAATCTTTCCGTGATCATTAACTTTCAACACTCACTTAACTGCTGAACCTTAAGGATAGAAGCTGTGACATTAAATGTAAGCTTTCGTTTTTTTCATTTACATAGTTCTAGATTTATTTACATACTCATACAAGTAGAACCAACTGCACCTTAAGTACGCTATTTTCGTTTTTGTTCTTATTAATTTTTCCATGCTCATTTTGGACTGCACGCACGAGCATACTTCGTGAACATAAATGTAACATTCTTCTTAACTGCAAAACCTACGCTCTTCGCTAAGTAGTTTTTCGAATCCTTTTCCCTTATGTCCATTTAGACAATATTTCGGATTTCTGTATCTCTGAAATCATTTGTTTATGATCTTTTTGTATGATGTTTTTGTTGCTTAGATGACAGTCATCAAATGATACTTAACGTTGGAACTTTGTTTGCAAATGTTATCAAACACTTTTCTTTGATATTAAACTGTGTTATATGTGGTTGCGAAATTGAAGATATTAAAATTAGTGATAATGTGAAATTTACAAATGATAATACTCATGTACATGATATAACAGCTTAATAAACCGATAATTAGACATCTATCAAAACATATATTCTTTTTTCCTATCCGTACTTAAATCAGGGTTCCGATACCCCATGTTCCTATACCCCAGGCAGATAAAATTCGTTGCGCCTGTGTGACCTAACTTTGAAAGATGGATACTTAGACAGAGAGTATACTAGTTTCTGTGATGTTTCTTTAACCGCCTTTAATAACTCTTATAGTTCTCTTGCTAGGCAACCTCAACGTTAGGCTTTCCTCGTTTTTGGCATCGCGTAACTTTGAAACAACGCGGATTTCACCCTATGTTCATATGGATTTTTTTCAATTGTTTAGGTGAGAGGATTCCACCAGTGAATTTTGGCTATATAACAAATAAACACCTTGTATATCATAATACGTGTATGCAATATCAGCACAATTGAGATACATCCACTCTTGTTTTAGTTACCTTTTGAATGTATATGAAATGTAAAACACAAATTAATTAAAATTATAATTTTATTTTTATTTATTATAAACATATAGACACTAGTTGATTATGTTACCCATGTACATCAATGTCAGATAAAGGATTTGGATATTGTTCTTACAGTTTATTTTGCACTTTGCAAAACTTTGTCTTTAGATAGGTGAAGAATGAATCTCTAATTGTCATAAATAAGCTGTCTATCAATACATGTGTGTATCTATGAACGGTGTCGATAAGCTTTCCATAGTTCACATAAATGTTCTACGAGGTACAACACATATTTTTCAAAATAGTTCCTTTTCAAAAAAAATACACTTGTTTGAAACACACTCTAACAGAATGTTTTATACCGGAATTTTTGGATTCCGGGATTTTATCCGCGATCTGTGAATGTTTGAATGTAATATGTATTTCATTCCTATTACGTGTGCTACCTACCTCTTTTCGAATAACTCTGATATCTTCATTAATTCCGGAGATATGTACCTTGAAAGTAATATGTACGAAATTGAGTAGTATTTTCAACGATAAATTGATATTGGGAAAACGAAGTGAAACAGACCCATGGTTTATTTAGACGTTTTTGCCTGTCATGACTCGTACTGTCATTTCTCAAAATATGGTCTTTCCTGATGGGAGGCTCTGTGTATATATCAAACCAGATATTCTTAAGGGCCCGAAAAGATTATATTTAGGTAAAGGAGGACGTCTGGTTTATTGTCTATGTTTGACGTCATATTTAAAACTAGATTTTTTTGCATGATGGGAGAGCCAAGAAATCGTTATATACATATTATCAATAATACAACATCAAACAGCCAACTAACAGGACAAGGCCACAATACTGTACTCGAAAGTACATACAGCTCCATTTATAATGTACACGAAATTTGAATTGACGTTGGTATTATCTCTATTGATATTTATTTTTATCATCTACAAATGGCTAAATATAAAGATGTATCATAAGTCTTGCAATATTCTGGTACACAACGTACCTGCGTTTATTACAGTCAATTGAAAAGGTTAACATTGAAAGTATAGACCCTCATGTTGGGCTGTTTGCATCCACCTTCCTGCCATTTCATCGGTTCCACATCGATACTAGTCTTGTTCTGAGAAGCAAAGAGGACAGTAAGTGCTGTTTTATACCTCCTGTTGGTTAGTGAAGCATCGTGATTTCGGGAAATGTGCTATAGACCGAAACAGGTAGTAATCCAAAAGGACAAGGTCGGGGCGGCTATATGTTGGATATGCATCAATTCGACGCAATGAAGTTCCTGCATTTCTGTTCTGTTCTTCGAGGCGAGTATGAATTTGCCTTATCCTATTGCGGCAGAGCGCCCTTTTTGTTTGCCAATGCAGGATATTTTTGGTGTAGTGCAACATATATCCACTCCAACTGTTCGTAAAAAAGGTCGACATTGATGGTAGAATCGTTACGAATTAAATTCCAAGTGGATTACCACTCATAGGTTCACCAGATACAGAGCATGTCTTTATGCTCGAAATGGTCCTGTTTGATGATCAGTTTTGTAAGTTGATCGTTGCTCAACCGCATTCTAATTTCGGAAAAGCTCCCATCTATCGTCACATGTGACAATTCGTTTAAGAAAACACACATCACTCGGATTTTGTAGCAGTTGTCAGCACACATTTACTTTCGTCTGGGCCTGAGCTGGGGTCAACTCGTGTGATACTTACGACATCTCCTGATAGTTTTCTCAAGTTCGTTAAGGTGACGCACTACAACTGTCTGAGACATACCTAGTTGGTTTGACAACCTTCGTCTGGTGGTTGTTGGATACGTCAATGGTATACTGTATGACCTCAGAATCTGTTACTGTTGGGCGGCCGGACCTTAGCTGATATTTGACAGTTTTACAACATCCATGGAATTTCTGGTACCAACGAGTTGCTGTGCTAAGGTTCACTGCACCTTCCGCTTTCGCATGACTAATGATTTGGATAGTTGCCACACCATTATACCTACGTTTAAAATCATACAGAAACAGTTCACGTATCAGACGTTGTTGATCAGTCATTTTCATGCTACGAAAAACTGATTGAAGATACTGACGGAGTGGCGGCCTCTGTATTAAATAGTTCGCTTGCTACACTACTTCTAGGACCAGTTTAACCTTGTACTTACGGTCGATCACTTTGTACACAGGCAACTGTTTTGGTTTTGAGAATAGATATTGCAAGATTTATGACTCTTCCTGGGAGAACTTATCTTATATGAAATACTGAAATGTATCTTTTCTATATATCAGTTTAGCTTTATTTTACTTATTCCAGATTTATTTTATACAAAGATCTAGAAACAGCAGTAGATCTACAACTAGTGATATTTTGCATTGTAAAAGCGAGCGAAATTTTTTTTATTTATTATCTTCTTTGTTGTTAAATTTCATCGCCTCATCCTTAGCCAATTTCATTATGTATCATTAAAATTAGACATTTTTTTTTTACGAAAACATTTTTTGTTAAACGAGGTAATTCACTTCAGCATTATCGACCAAATCTAAACCCAAACATTGGAGATGACTGAAAAGTCTCAAAAATTAAATCTCATATTTCACCAAAATTGAATATTTTTGTTGCGAAAGTTCTCGAGGAACGTGTTTCTTTTAACTGAATGGGGGAAATGATCCATTTATTCTTCATTGATTTCAGTTATATACTCAGTGAATCATTGGGAAGCCTCATAGAAAACATTGTAAACTCTATATTGCTTCAAACTCATATAAACGTCGAAACTGGAGGAACTTGTTTATCGATGACGAATTTCGACAGCAAGGAAAGGGATGACCGGGATATCATAAAAAAAACATTTTGTTTTATCAAAGTTGAATACCTTAAAGCCAAAAATTGTTCTGTATGTAAACATGCAAACATGGGATAGATTTTACCCACTTTCTCCCCGTATTATTGATTTACTGTAATTCCAAACTTTAGGCTTATATTTCGGAAATTTGAAGGAAGAGATATAACAAGCTTAATAAAATCCGATACATTTTACATTGAGTTGTAGTGAAACATACAGACTGACGGATAGATAGACAATAAAGGCCAGTTGAATGGAATGGTAAAACCTCGCTTCGCTCGCTCCAATAATGACTTATTTTGTGTAATGAAAATCTATAAATTATTGATTACATTTAATACCGCTAAATTCAAAATTTTGAATCTTAGATTGGTACACTAAATTGCAGCAAAAGTTAGGACAAGTTTTTCAACCTGGAAGTTCGAGACTTCCCAGTGATTGCAAGAAGAATACATGGGAGTCACGCTTGTAGTGAAAAAGATAAATGCCATTAAAATATAGGAGTGGAAAGTATATTTTAAAATTTTATTTTAAATTTATTTTTCTTATTTTGATAGACATGTTTTTAAGGTGTTAGGTTTACCAAAATTCCTTTATATGTTTACCATGTCCGGGAGACAAAAAAAAAAAAGTCCAAGACCTAATTGATGAATTATTCCCAAATTTGGTGAAAAGTTAGAGGGTTAAACGTTAGAAATTGAGATCTTTGATGGAGTCAATATCGAACTCGGAAGTGATATAAATAAAACATTTCCGGTTTTTTACATTGATAGCTATAGAACAAGAACAGTAATAGATAGCGAGAAGTGGTTTTCGGCAATCGATTAAACATTCCAAAACTACTTTTTATTTCTACTCTAATATCTGTATTAAAACCGGAAGTGGCAGAAATCAATTACTTCCGGTTTTAACATCGATCGTAAACATGGTAACAGATAGTGAAAAACTGTTTCCTGCAATCAATTAAGAGTGCCAAGAATATATATCCCATCTTCAATCTAATCTCTCTATTAATACCAGAAATGGAATAAAATCAACCATTTCCGGTTTTAACACTGATAACCATGGAATAAAAGCTGTAATATATAGGAATTAGGGCATTTGTGCAGTCAATTAAGCATCTCAAACATATATTTCATTTCCACTCTAATCTCACTGCTAAAACTGGTAGTAGTGAGTAGAAATAGCCACTTCTGTTTTCATCTTTAATTGTTATAGTGAGAAAAAGGTAACATGTAGCGAGAAGTGGTTTTCTGCAATCAATTAAGCGTCCGAATATATGTTCCTTCTCCACTCTAATATGTCAATTAAAACCGGAAATACTTGAAATCAACCACTTTCGGTTTTAACGATAATCGCTTTAGAGTAAAGATGGTAATAGAGTAGCTAAACAGAAGCGGATTTCTGCAATCAATTACACTGAGAAAAATCCGTTATCCGGACAGCGGTGTATTGTACAAATATACGGTATACGTACGTTTACTACTGAAATCAGTACCGGTACGGAGCATACATTATCCATATATTACATATCAGGACCTTGAAAGAGAAAGAGCGAACTGGAAAAATCGATATTTTTATTTTTTCTCAAATCAGACAAGTCTGGACAACATATAGCTACTGCGTTTTGCTTTGGTTTGTCCTTAGTACTCTAGATAAACAGAGATTCGCCCTTGCTATCTTATGGAACTTGCAAAACTTTCAGCTTGATTTTCCAACACTCCGATTTCAAGATTTGCCCTTTCTCTTCCTAGGTCCTGAAATGTACTGCTCTTAGATGTTACATCATGTCGTTGCAGGATGTCTGACATCTAACAGTCTTGCGGATATTACACACGTATACGCATGTTACCTACGTGAGTTATGTTACGTACGCCCATCTGTACGTGAGATGCTGAGCACCTATATACAGTTTTTTCGTTCGTAGGGAAAGTATCCTAATTTGAAACACTTTTACGGAAGTACGTATAAAATATACTTTTTTCAGTTATACGTTTGCTGTACGCTAAGTCCAAAACTACAGGACTCATGTATGTAGCCTAAGATTTTACATACTCCACATACATTTTTTCTCACTGTAAGCATCCCAAGAATATATTTCATCTCCATTCTAATATCTGAAATAGTAACGGTAGAATATTAAAACTTCTGGTTACAATATTAATAACGAAAATATCATAACATACAAACCAAACTCCATCATGTGGTGTACTAGTGACACGAATATTTGTCATTTATATACTTATTGTCAAATACAACAAAGAATATTAAATGAAATGTTAAACAAATAAGGAATCGTTTTATAAACAACTGGGATAAAAGAAGAATAAAACGTGAAAATTTGCATATTTAAATACAAGATTTCGTCGACAAATGGAAAGGTATTTATTTCCTTTTGGATCCTTGTTATTCTTTACAGAATATTTATATATGTGTGTACGGATTACACACACACACACAAACATACATATATATATATATAGGGGTAGTCAGTTGAATATGAGCATAGTTAATGAAAATACTAATATATCTCAAAAATGATGTACTGCAGAAAGTAAAATGTATCACCAAAAGAAAGCCTGATTTTTCGTCTACAAACGCTAAAAAGTACAAGGTTATACATGCTTTTGTTCGTGGGTAATAAACAGGTTAGTAAGGTAGGTGCGCAGTGCTCATATTTTTCGTAGTACAAGGTTAATATGAGCACTTCATAGGGCAAATATGAGCAGCGTTTCTTTTTTTAATATTTTCGCATAAAATACAAAGCAGATACAAAAAATGTACAAAAGAAGAAATAAAGCGTAAATGATTACAATAACGAACATAAGATAGTTGCACATGCACGTAAAACACATTTCATTTCAAGAGTCCTGTCTATTCGTTTGACGTAAATAACTAGGCACTAAATCTTCTATAATAATCACAAAAAAAGAAATCAGGGCACAGAACGTTCACACAAAAGACATGCTACTAGTCTTGGCACATATCACACTTGATCCATTCTTCCCTTTTGGAGTCTTCACTAAACTTTCCTTCACAAATATGGCAAATAGTATCATTCTCCTCACACTGTATAGATGTGCCTGTCCTCTTTCCTAACGTAACATTTCTGGCGTTTTCTTCAAGAAAACAATATCCCTTGTGCTTTAGATTTATTTATGGATGTCTGTTTCTTCACCTTTACAGGAAGTCTTCATTTTCAAATGCATTTGGACTGAAGCTGTATTATCAATTGCATTGATGTAAGTTCTCGTACTTTTCCTCTATGTCTTCCTTTTCTGTTGCTTTAGCTTTGAATAGTAGGCAGAGGAAAAAGTGATTTGACAATTTTCCGCAGTGTTTGAGAAACTTGGTTGATAGTGTTTCCTGAGGCGCTTGATGGTCCAGGTTGAAGTTAAGTGTTTGCAAAACAGGCAAATTCTTGACCTGTAAATGTATTGGTTGGTTATGTGTGCACTATAGCAACATTAGGTAGTGTGGAAGAGCTTGTTGGGTCATTATTACCAGCAGATGACCTTAAAGTTTCTTGAGAAACATCGAGAGAATAATTCTCTGCAACATAAGCGTAACCAGGAATAGCATATACATCTAGTGGCCACAGTCCAGTTGCTTTAAACGCACTTGAAGCAATTCCAACAGTAGCATTAATATTCCACCCTTTCTTGATCATTTCATCAAATTCTGATTTGGTAAATACATTGATGTTATGAACTTGAAGATTGTAGAATTCATATCATCCATGTTATTACAAATTATGTCATTACGAAATATCTACTTTAGTTAACATCTGGAAAAGTTCATCATGTTCATTTCTCTCATTACTTAAAAAATGTGTGCTCGTATTAAACTGAATTCAAAAGCTCATATTTCACCGACTGCTAATGATATTTTAACGTGTTGTAGTTGACAACTCTGTTTATAGGAAAAAAGTGAACAGAAGACTGGCGTTGTGTTCCTAGACATAACTGACTATAAATCCAGTAACAAATTATATACAATACATAGATAACAAGTTTTAGCTTATTATCCATGACCCTGATTTAACAATAGCTCCAAAAAGCTACATGTTTTTATTCTAGGTACCTGTAAAATTGTCTTTTATTTCACAATAACTGCAGCGAACGAACTTAGGCTCCTCTCTGCAAATTCATGAAACTCCAAACAATGTTACCAACTCCTTTGTTTTCCTCTTACACAAGGTATGTGTGCGCTGTGTGAGTTTAAGCTTCGTGTTGCTCATATTTTCGGACTGCTCATATTAAACCGACTCCCCCTATATAATTAGATAGATAGATAGATAGATAGCTATAGATATATGTAAACTGTAAGCGATAAGCAATAATAATCAAAAAGCTTATTACAAACCGGAAATTATTTATGGGTGTCGCTGGCAAGAGGATGTCATAAAAGAGGGTCGTGATATAAAATAAGTTGAGGAAGCCTCAGTTAGATTATAAACACAAGGCAAGTTACATTTAGAAATTGCAACAAACATCGACTTACGACATTTCAAAACATGAGCCTTCATCTTTGTTTTGTCTTAATTAATATGTGTGTTATAATTCATCGCAACTGTATCTATAAATGTTGATATAGTTGTAGCGACTAATGTCAGTACATCTGTTTTATTTCATAGTAGTAGTTGCTTTAAGTTCGAATCAATCTTGTTCATTTCAGATGAAAAGCAAGATTACATTGAACTTGAGTAATATAACTTAATTAGCTGCAGAGTAATACAGTTATATATATGTGTGCCACTAACATATAAAATCACTATATTTGTGTCTGAGAATTTATAGGTGTTATTATACATTATATACGAGCGGTACAACTTTCTCGTATGAAAGACAGCGCGAGGTAGATAGAGTCGTGACTGAAAAGTCTTCAGGTAAGAGATTTCTGAAAATTACTAACAAGATAATTAAAGTATTTATCGGAAGAAAGAAAAATTCATTAAATACACAGAAATTTTGATTTCAAGTGGAAAGAGTATAATAGTTCTGTTGTTAATACGCAATTGTCCCATAACAACTAAGAAAATCCGTATAGACATTTGGCAAAAATGCTTATAACCATGATAAGATTGACAATGTGTATTCAAGTTATCCTAGTAGTGATAGCAACAGAGAGAAATTTATAGCAAGTATGCTGATTGTTATTCAAAGTTGAGTGAGCGTTGTTTTCTGTAATCCTACAAATATTTGAAGTTTGCAGTTTCAGGCAGTAATCTACTCGTATGTAAAGGAAAATCAGAGATGTGCCGTTAGCTTTCTCGTCAGCTGAAGAAACATTAGGACAAACACTCCATCTTCTGAAGAAAGATCTAACACCAAACAAAAAGAAGCACTTGGAAATCACCTTCATCACCTAAGGAAGAATCGAGCGGTCGGATTCTGTTCCCCGAGGGAGCTAATGTGACTCGAGTCCCACGTTAAGCTGCAGGTCAACGTTTCATATAGCTTCCCTGCTGAAAACGATGCTAAACTGAAATAAAAAAAACTAAGGCAAAAGAGGTTCACTAATCAAGATTAGCTGGGAAATTTTCTTAATTATATTCTCTGACTTCCGAGGCCTAATTTATCAACACATTATTTCACTAAATAATGCAGTAAATTCTAATTTCTTACTATTGCAGAACAGTGCTGCAGACATTGAGGAAACATGTAGCACGAAAACAGTGGGTGTGACATACACGAAAGTCAATTGGATGTTGTACCATGATGACGGCAGGTCATACAGACCAATAGTTATTTCTTTCGTACAGGAACTGAATGTTATAATAAATTGCTATCTTCATACTGTTCATATTTGTCACCATGTGACTTTAGACTATTTACAAAATTAGGAAAACAGCTGACGCGGGATAGAATTTGAGACTTATGAACAAATCATAAGAGCTTGTGAGGGGTTCTTAGACAGTATTCCACAAAAATAGTACAATTCCAGAAGATGTATAAAGGTTGGCAAAAACGCTGGGATAGTTGTATTCCATTAAACGAACAGTACTTCGAGTGAGATGATCACCTTCATGATGATTATTCTTTCCCTTTTTTGTTATTATTTTTTCAACGCTTTCTCGTTTGTTTTGAGACTTCTTTTGTTATTTTGAGTTGTAAATGTATTTTCATGTTGAAGCAAATTTTGAAGTCGAAAATCGTAAATTATAATTTGTTTCCTATTATGATATTTTATTCATCGTAAATTATTAATTAGTATGTAAAATATTGCACGTCTAAAACAAGATTTATTTCTAAAACTTCTTAACTAAAATATTTTAGTTTAAAAGAAAATTAAAGTAATTTATAATTACTAGTAATCTAAACTGAAAATTATCTTTTTGACATTGAAATTATGAAAATAAAGATTTGAAATGAAATTAGAACTTGAAATCATAGACGTATTATTTTTTTCTCACAAGTAAAAGTTCCAAATGGATGAATCGAGTTGCGTGGTGGGATAGTGCGCTTGATAGAGGATGAGAAAATATGTATGTGCAAAGTTATAGTGGGTGAGGGCCACAAGAAATGGAGGGGGAGGCGGTCAGGGAGAAGTTCTATGCTATGTTATTGAAATACATCAAATAAACTGTTGAATCGTAAAAATAGTGAAGATAAACAACGCAAACCGTGATAGATTCGCATGTTGGTAAAAGAAGAATGGGCAGAGTAGTGAAATTTGATATTCAAGTTGTATATTATTACATTATTATTATCAAGTTTCACTGTTGGATATCAAATTTCACTATTATTTTTCTTGGCTTGTAGATATGTTTAACTTACATGTGTTTTCGTGATAATCCAAACTTTCAACATACGAGTATCAGTCTCCTAGATTTTCGTTAATAACTATAAAGATTATCCTAAGTCTTCCAAATAAATACATATAACGATCACTAAAGTTCATAATTGACTTTTTGAGAACATGCTGGCCTAATTGATATATGACATGACTAACTTTTCATTTTAAAAAAATTTCACGAGTTCAAAATAGCGAATTTCAAGATGGCGGCCGAGGTTCATGATCTACTCTGTCCATTCTTCTTTTGCGAATATGTGAAACTATCACGGTTTGCGTTATCTTTCATTATTTTTACGATTCAACAGTTTATTTGATGTACTTCAATAACAAGGCATAGAACTTCTCCTACCAACTTTGACCGCCTCCCCCTCCATTTATTATGGCGCTCAGCCGCTATAACTTTGCACATGTACATATTTTCACATCCTTTATCAAGTTCACTAAGTCTCATCCCGCAACTCTATTCATCCATTTGGACCCTTTACTTGTCAGTGAAGTATTCACTATGTGTATTCAGTACTCGTTGTACCAGTTTTGATTCACAGTGGGAGAACACATACACACACAAAAATATTTCATAATCCTTCATTTTCACCAATCATCCGTCTCCTCTGGCCTAAAGGGTATAACCGTTCGAGAATTCTTTTGTTTTTTATTTAGTTTGTACTGAATTCACATGAAGACAAAAAAAAACATATAAATATCAGAAGTTAGTTGTTTTTCAAATTAATCTCGCACAAGTCTTCATTTTATTCATTTAATTACCTCAACGAAATACTCAGTATACTAAATGTACATATATATACTGAATATCTTAGATAAATTTTAAATATAAGTTGTTTCTGCAAATTAATCTCACACAAGTCGTACTTGTATTCGTTTAATTACTGCAATAAAATACAGTATAATAAGTACACATACACAGTGAAAACCTTAGATAAATCTAAGATATCAGTGGTTAGACTATAACTCAAACATGTTCCAATGACTATCAGTTGTGTGCTAGTTATATTTCAGACATAACTAAAACAAACTTCAGCTATTTGATCTTAAATAATATACCTGAAGATTCTAACGAAAGTCTCGTTAACAAACGAAAATAGTTCATGCAACATTTCTCACGTATTTGGTATATAGTGGTCATACTTACCCTACTTATCCCTTACCTTACTTGAAAGTTATAGTACACTGCTAGACAAATTTAATATTTATTCATGAGAACAAAGGTATAGTATTGACGATGTGGTATTCTTCCAAAATAATAGTTCAAAATGAAATTGATTGCTCAGACCTTATATCAATATTAAACTTTCATATTCCTTCAGTAAGAACTCGAATTAATTAATATAGGGCTTTTCTATTGTAAAAAAAAAACAGTAGGACCAACATAATGCTGAAATATGGAGAATGTGTTCTGCCTATAACAAATTATGTGAGATATAATTGATATATGTCTTATAAGTCACTAAACAATTATTGTAAAAATTTATTGTAATATTTCAACATTATAATTGGGATTTTGCCTGTTGTGTTGATAAATAATAAATGAATTATATGCATTAAAATCAGCAGATGACTTCTATAATATTATTTGCGTATAACGAAATAAATAACCAATACTAAGTTATATACAAATGACTAATCGATAAACGCAATTGAGATGGACAAAACTATATGAGTGACTGTAAATTCTCATGTGTAATTTTCGGGAAAATCGAAGAAACTTTATGTAAACGCAAAACTTAAGTCTGTGCGTTGACTACGCTACCTATTAACAGATGAAATTGCAACTGGAGTATACTCTTATTAAACTTTTCATCATAACTAACATGACTACAGTATATTGTATGCTTAATGAAATATACCCCACAAAATGATGATTTATTCTTGAACTTTAACTTTTGCTTAACTGTAGTTTTACCCAAAATATGAGACATAATATACAGGGTGTTTCAAAACAACACCGACAAAGTTTGGAAGGTAATTTCTGACACCAAGATAAGACGAAAAGTATAGACGAACCTGGATGCGCAAATGCTTCCTTTCGGAGTTATAGGCTGCCGAAAACATACAAAATTGAAGTTTAAAGGTCCCTAGCTCCAAAACTATGGAACCTACCACAGTCAGCTCAAGACTTTACTTAGAAACTAATATGTGCCCTATCCATAAATCCATGTTTCAGAATCCTAAGGTCCTCACGCAACAATTTTTATAGAGGGAGTTTGGCTACTGGCATATAGGTGTAATTTGAAGTATTCACCAACTATCTCTATAAAAATTGTTGCTGAAGTATCGCAGGATTCTGAAAGATGGATATTTGGATAGAACACATACTAGTTCCTAAGTGAAGTCTTGACCCGACTGCAGTAGGTTCCATAGGTTTGGAGCTATGGACTTTCAAAGTCCCATTTTTCATGTTTTCTTCAGGCTATAACTTCAAAAGGAAACATTTGTGCACCCAGGATGGTCTATACTTTTCGTCTTATCTTGGTGTCAGGAATCACCTCCCAAACGTTGTCGGTGTTGTTTTGAAACACCCTGTGTATATATATCGATAGGCTACATCAAGCTGAGCAAAACGACATGCTGGGAGGTAAATTCTCATGCACAGTTTTTGAGAAAATCTATAAAAACTGATTTTTATGACTATAAAAGAATGTCGTTTCTTGCTAATAGTAATTGATAGTTCTTTTCCTGCTTTGACAGATTATTTATTTGTTTATTTATTTAATTATTGCATATGTAAAAATACACCATTATGTAGCAGACGTATTTATTGTCGTTTTTCTTCTCCTAACGGTGACACACACACACTCTCGCACTCATAAAAGAGACGCATGTACTTCCATAACTGTGATGCACATACCACTTGTGATAATAACATGAAATTTAAATTAGTCATTAGCAACTAATAAGTGATTTTGAATGTATAGGATACAGGTCTAGATAAGTGGTGAACATTATTAATCTTAAAATAGTTTCCATTACTGTTTGTCATCAAGAATGTTTATGAAGACATATACAGTGTCTTCTATAGTCAGGCTTAAACATTCATGTTATTAATTATAATATTAATCATTAACTGAAATGCACGTTCTTCGAACGAGGAGAATAAGGTTTTTGCAATATACCATATTTGATATTTTTTACATGACTGAAGTAAATAAATAAGAGGAACGCCTTTGGCATTAAACCTGTCCATGTAAGAGAAGTATATAACAAAGAGTAACATCTTAGGTGTTTATCCAATCAATATGAGTGAAAAATAAATAATAAAGAGGAATGCCTTTAGCGTTGCCCCTGTGAATTCTCGGGCTAGCTGGCACGTCTTTTCTTACCTAAAGTTGGACTTAAATGTCATCGGGAAGTGCCACCAATCAGCTTACTTGTCCCAAAAATTACGGATTCGATATTAATATCGATCATTTTTGACCTATTATTTTTCATTCTGTGCTTCTCCGTTACGATGGGGCAAAGTTTTGACTTGAAATGCGTCGTGTATGTCACTATTCATCTCAGTAATCCCCAAAACTATGAATTTGACACTAATATCCGTCATTCTCTCCTTTTTAGGCAGATATACAGGTGTACAAAATGTGGTTACTCTAGGCGACTTCTTTTTATGTGTAAAGCTGATGACAGACACACATATTATATTTTATTATTATTTAAGATAATTAACGAGTAACTACAGCAAATGATCTACAAAAATTGTAACATAGTTTCAAAATATATGTTCGTTGCTACTTGATGGGTCGATATATTGTAGTTAATTTCCTCCGTCACTATGACAACGAAAAGCAAATAACTAATTTCCTAATTAGTTTTGTAGTAAATTATAGCAAAGAAATAAAGGTAATATTGTTTTAATTTAGGCAAATTATATAAAGTAGCATGTGTAATTAAATACATATTTTAGAAACATTGATTAGTGAATGCTAGTTCTCTGAACGGAGAACTCGGTCTTAGAGTTTTGCGTTCAAAGATTATTCAATGTTCTTTATAGTTAATCACCAGGGATGTAATAGGGCGTATACGGGAATAAAAGAATGAAATAAAATCTCTTGGTTTTAGGTCCCAGGGTTATGTTGCGAAGGCTACGAGAGACGGTGATGATAAGTATGAATGAAATAGTGAAATGAAGGAGGTGGGAGGAAACAGGAGAATCCCGAATACGGTGTTTGTCCATCAAAAAGCCCACTTCACGCGAGTTGGAATCGAATCAGAGACCCTACACACCAGAGATGAATACCCTTCCACTGAGCCACCGTGACCCGTATAGGGAGTATATGGCTTGTATCCATCTAATATTTCTATAGTCTAAGTATATTCTCCTTAAATTTACAAAATAACGAACGTATATGGAGCTGTGCATAGGCTATGCTTTAGAAAACAATTGAGTGTATGTCTACTAAAATTTTCGCATTACCTCAGTTATTCATATGTACTACATACGAACATAGGAAATCATATAGATAGAGGCGAGACTGGTAGATAGGTAATGTAAGGCTAGATTGTGTGACAAAGAACGTCAAATATTGTGAGAGTTGATCTTGTATAGTAGTTTGTGCACGGCAACTTCACTGTATTCAAGTTTCAGAGTCTATGCTAATTACACGGAGAACCATCCGTCCTAACCTTAGTGTATATAATGACTCAAATCTCAAACTCAGCCACAAAAGAGTAACAAATAATTAAGAAATAAATAGTTTATAGAACAAACAAAAATTATTTGAAATACAACGTAGTTAGAAAACAGCAAATTATTTTGGGGAACTGTTACAACAGGGAATTTCTGATGCCATCTCTAAGCCATATCTAAGCAAATAAAAGGGACATTACTCAATCTACCAGTGTTTAGCGTATGACATAATTTTTTAGCCATCATTATATAAGGATCATAGCTATCTCACTTTAAATCATTTAAATCATGATTAGCATTAACCCTGTAGAATCTGGTCAAACAGTATTAGACAAAACAACTCTCAAAGAAACATAAACTGAAAGCATAATAGTTTAATTTTGTTCTACATTATTTAACGAAGAGGCTTTCTTAATATGTAAGACAGCGAAAAGATTTAAAATTTCCTTTTTGTGCATCTTTGTCAGGCGTTTCTTAATATCAAATTATTTAATTTGTGAATTACATAAAGTTTTATCCAATTAGACATTACACGGTTAGTTAAAAATAATTTGTTGCTTAAGCGACAAACAAAACTAATAATATTATCTACAAATAATTTAATTATCTAGTCACGAAATGATGTTTGTATCATCTTAAAAACGCTCACTAGACTGTAACATTAATTATGTAGATAGCATTACTCTTAGCAGGTAAAGAAAGAACGTCACGCACAACTTAAATTACTTTAATATTAACACTACTTTTCTTAAAATGTGTAGAAATATCTCGTCAGATATTCATATTGCTTGCAGTAATCTTTTTCTAAAAATTGTTGGCTAAAAATTCATGTTTTCGGTATAAATATTAATAGTATTTTCACTCTCATAAATGATACAAATCACTATTTTTCTGAAATGTTTACAAATTTAGGAATGGATGTTTATAATCGTGAAATTTTGATTTATTATAAGTTCGTTAGTCCTTTTTTAAAACAAGAGTCTAAAGTTTTGTTTCAAACCCTATATAAAGAAATATCGAATATTTAAGTGTACTAATAATGTAATATTAACTACTACATATATTTTCATATTTCACCCATTTCAAAAGAGAAAATAAAAAATAAAATAATTAAAAATATTTTAGAAATTTTAAATCTGTTTTCTCAACCCGAGGTCGTCCCTCTGAGCACTGTTCGTAGTTTGAAGGAAATTTCTCTAATCCAGGGAAATTTCGTAGGTAAATTTAGCAAAAAGGGAAAAAGGATATTTTCTTGATAAAACTTGAAAATCCACGGAAATTTCGCGCTGACTAATTGACAAATATAAATGCATATTTTTTCTTTGATCTTCATAAATAAATCAACAGAATAGCAATAGTTTGTGTGTGCTTTTATAGTAGAATAATTTGCTGTGTGTATTTCCTTGTATTATTTTGTAAACAAAAAGTGAAAGAAAAAGTAAAAACAATAGAAACAAAAAGCAAATGAGTACAACAAATGTGGTTGGCACTTCCTTTAATGTAGCTAAATTAATTTTATCATATAACTTGTGTCATAGGAATTGGACATTCGACAAACTAGGTAAAATTTGATAAGAGAAAGGAAAATTTTATGTCAATCGAGGGAAATTTTCTTGAGGAAACCTACGAACACTGCCTCTGACACGGGAGGATCCTACAAGTTGTTGCTGAAATCTAATTGCCACATAGAAAATCTGATAGAGCACCATGAGAAATGAACATTAGCATAATTTAAGGTGCTATGGACCAGAAGGATAGGAGCTAGGGGGCTTCAAAATTTGAATATCCAAAAAATTATATCATGGAATTATGTACGTTTAAAGTAAATATCTTGAAAACAGTTAAAGGAATCAAAACAAAAGTTGCACAATTTAATGAGAACAAAACTCCCTATCAAAAAGCCTAAACAGTGTTGCCATAGGTGAAGCAGTGTTGCCAACTCAGCATAAAATATTTTACTTGAAATAGCACCATATACAAATGTGCACAGATTTAAAAATGCACTATTATCACTAAAGATAACAGTGAAGTGTAATGGTACAGTGTTGCACGCTATTGGAGCTACGTGTGCTGAAAATGTACAATGGAGAACTTTGATATGTGGCAACAGATGGTAATAAAGGAATCTGGGTCTCATACTATGAATTTAGTTTAAATGCACAACACAGATAGTATAAAATAGCAAAATGTAAGCAGTGTCACAAAATATTGATGCAATTTGAAAAACGAAATTGAGTGACGCCATTTTTACGTCCTGTGTCAGCTTCGAATCTAAATAGGAGTGAAAAGTGTGATCTGAATCACTATGAAAGAGAAACATTACAATGAAATGCAAGGTGAAAAGTACAACAAAAATATGTCCGAAGCGGGATTGGAATCCGCGATGCCTAATGTATTGGTTGTCTACCCATCTAGACCACACGGCTATCCTGGGCAACTAAAAACGAAATGAACTAGTAATAAAATAATTATATTTCCTATATGAATATGGTAATATTACAGTGTACAAACATAATCGTATGGTATGTAGGAGAGGAAGTAAAATAATATGTCCCTTAACACGAAAGACAGAAATCAAGAAACTACTCTTCCAAATATTGATAAGATAATCGAAAACCAGTTTACAGAAATAGAGAAAAAAAAACATGTTTCTTTCCTCGCGTGTATCATTTTGTTTTCGCGAGTTGTCTGCTTATTCATCGGGACTACAGAAGTATAATGCAAAATCCTCACTTGTTTCTAATGCAATTCTTTATTACCATCTGTCGCCACATATCAGACTTCTTTATTGTACATTTTCAGCACATGTAGCTCCAATAGTGTGCAACACTGTACCACTACACTTCACTTTTATGTTTAGTGGTAATAGTGCATTTTGTATGTGGTGTTATTTCAAATAAAATACTTTTATACTGAGTTGGCAACACTGCTTCACCTATGGCAACACTGTTTATGGTTTTCGATAGGGCATTTTGTTCTCATTATATTGTGCAACTTTTGTTTTAATTGCTTTAACGATTTTCAAGATATTTACTTTAACGTACATAATTCCATGATATCTTTTTTGGATATTCAAATTTTGAAGCCCCCTAGCTCCTATCCTTCTGGTCCATAGCACCTTAAATTTTGCTAATGTTCATTTCTCATTATGCTCTATCAGATGTGCTATGTGGCAATCAGATTTTAGCGACAACTTGTGGGACCCTCCCGTGTGAGTGCATGGATAGTGAGAAAGGAGGCGAGGGCTACTGATGGAAATAAACTACAAATATTACGAATGTTATAACGAAAATGCGTTAAATTAAGTACCGTATAAACACAAACACACAAAAAAAAACTATTGAATAAATGCTATAATTCCATTAAGAACAAAGCTAGAAATTTAAAAAATGCACTAACATGGTATATAGACGTTTTCCTGATAATAAATGTATAATTATTATTTATTTATTAAACAGCAAACAGCATTTACAGGTGCACGTGCGCCTGAGTAGTAGGTATATGATGCATGCAATACATATTCAGTATACCCAACTAAACTCATGCAGTGATGATATAGAATATATCTGGTAATAGATAAATTATACATGTTATACATAAGATGTGGCTGCAATCGAAATCATAAAATTTTAACATACAGTAAAATTAGTTAATGGTTTCATACAGGAAAAAAATACGACATAAGTAAAAATTAAAAAGGGGTATTACAGGAAAAGTAATTCATATAATTAAACAAATTGGTATTACTTAAAATAAAACAAGAGCATTATTATTATTATTATTATTATTATTATTATTATTATTATTATTATTATTATTATTATTATTATTATTATTATTATTATTGAAGCTTTGAGAATTCAATGCTGCTTCTGAAATCTCAGAAAGGTCAGACAAAAGAGCGGTAAGGAGGGGCATGAAGTATCAAGGTGATATCAAATATGAGAGGTCCACGAAGAGGAGTGCCATGTGAACAAGGTTGGGAACCACTGCTTTATATAAATTAAAAGCTAAAAATGAAAAATACAAAACGTATTTGTAACTAAAAAAATCTCACACATAAAACTATTTGTTTTAATCATTTCTGTTCTGGACCAATTAGTTTGTCTATTTCATATATCATATATCTAAATGTTATGTACCCTTTCTTTGGATATTGGCTTTCTGTTCAAATTTCTCGTTTATTTTCTATAACTTGTTATGTTTCTTTCATTTTATTTTCTTCCGTACAATTTTATTATTCACTGCCTTCCTTTTATTAACTTATATTTCTGTTTTGCCAACTAACTGTACATATACCTATCTTACGTACCAAATTTCACAAAATTAAATCCCCACGTTAAGCGGGTTTGCATATCCAGGCTCCTAACTATGAAAACATTTACGCTCAGTCCAACCTCAATCATTTCACGAATTCAACCTGTTTTACGTATGTTATTAGGACATAATATCGATTGTGATTTATTCTAAAAACACTTTTATACATTGCAAGAGCTGTAACCTCCAAATATTTACTGAGAACTCATAAGTCGTATCGGAATAAACAAAAGCGAGTATGGAACAGTAAACTGCTTTCCCAAAAGGAAAAAGAATATGTGCAAAAGGCCTGCAAACGGTCGAGTGGTTTGGGTCGATACACTATCAATCACATGTTTGTGAATTCAAACCCTGTAGCAAGTTGTTTCCTTTTTTAAGTGTCTTCCTATTTTCACCCGGAGGCTGAAAATATTTCTTTGAGTAACTCATTGAAAACTTCTTTTGTTTCAAATTCGATTAAAACTGAACATTATATGAATTGCAAATCTTAAATCCATAGCTAAAAAAAAAAAAAAAATGAAGTATACTCACTACTCCATTATCCTCTGATTTGTAACGAAAAACTATTTATAAACAGTGGTGACTTCAGAAAATTATTTTCGGGGGGAATTTCAATATGCGGGTGGAGGGCAAACATTGGTAGTCCACATTGAGCGCGATCGAATATATAGTCCTGAAGGCGGAAATTTCTTAGCTCGAGAGGGGTCTCAAATTCCCCCTCAGATCACGTCCTGAAAACATCATTGCTTAAAAGCTTTTCGTAACAAATATAATATTACACTTGTTTCTCGTTCTACATTTAGAATTGGTAAAATCATAACTTATAGAGGATTATAATAAAAGCATAAAAATTACAATACCGATCACGTATAAATTATCCTGTAAGTTACCAACTTTGGGTCAGATTAAAACTCAAATATTTGTTTTCGGATTGCACTTAGAAGTAAGTCATCTCTATATAATCCTGATTGGAAAGCCATGTTTAACACTAATTAATTAATCAATATTTATACTAATATTTTTTTCTTTTTTACTCGTTTTACTATTCAGTATTATATACACTTCATTTCCAAAATCAAAATCTCGAAAATGTATATTGTACGAGTGCAGACTCATAAATAAATGATTATTTATCATATATATTGGTCTCTATTCGAAATTCTATTTAATCGAATCCGACAAGAACACAGACAGAAACATCGAGAACAGGTGAAAAAAGAGAGAGAAAAAGACGTTGTAACCGGCGGGGACTCGAAGTAAGTTCGAATGGTTCTTTACAAGCCGAACGCCTTAGACCACTCAGCTATGGTAACAACTAGTGATTATAGCAAAGGCTTCGAGTAGTAGTTGTTATTACAGAATAACATTTTCTATTGCCTAAAATTTAAACCTAATTTACTTTGATATAATATATCTATTAATTTGTTACATGAACACGTTTTCGTTACTTTGATGAATGATGTATGTTGTTGATATAGATTCTATTACACGTTCTTTCGTAAATGTTATAGAAAGTATCAGGGTTATTTATGATCTTTCATGGAAATTGACTGGCGCATGCGCAGTACACAGACAGTTCAATTGGAAGGCGAGGAATGAAACGCTTACACACTGTTTCAATGTTTCTCTCGCAAGCAGTAGTTCCCAACCGAGGGACGGCGGGACGCACTTCCTCCTCCTGGGGTGGCGTGAAGGATTTACGAAGTCCCTTCGTTGTCTTATATTTCTTGAATAATTATACACAATATCCAGTCACATCTTCTACACATTTGGAAGTGATAAATCGTAGTATAAATAAACCGTCCTCTACATAGAGTGATTGTTGCTTTTCCAAGATTGTAAACTGAAACACTTTTTATTTCAATAGAATATAAAAGTTTCAATGGGAGGGGTTACAACCCCCTCAACCCCCTGGGTCTTCGATATGTCACCGCCTAAACTGTAACTTTCAAGTTAGAATCCAAAAATGGAAACATGTGACCTACTAAATATATTTTTAGTTAGTTATACATTTTCATAAATAAAATATCCACAATTACAATGACAGTAGATGGTAAGTAATTATTGTAAATCTTTGTACTTTCATTTTCCCTTTTCTTCTCAACTGAGCTTGAAAAATGTAAAAATGGGATGTTAAGAACTTCAAATATTACGTATATTTTAGTGTATTACGAAATTATATTTAATAGAATCCGGTAGGATCACAAACAGAAACGTCAAGAAGAGGTAAAATCAAAATTGTACTGTGGTGGGATTCGAACTACTCTTGAATGATGCTTCAGAATCTCTAATCGAATGCCTTAGTCCACTCGGCTAATGTGACCAGTTGAAAATATAGTAAGCGTGTTTCATGTTCAATCTTTTGTTACAGTATGAAATTTATTTTGTATTCTCTGAAGTTTAAGCCTATTTTGCCCTGATTAATAGTCTGTTGAAATTGTTTTATGTTTACGGTATTCTTTACTTTGACGAATGATGTTAATATAGGTTCTATTACGTATTCGTTCATAAATATTACAGCAATTGTCAGGATTATTTATGATCTTTCATGAAAATTGACTGGTGCATGCGCAGTAGAAACAGAAAGATGCACTTTACCGACATTTGTCATACACGCCAGAACGCAAATTTCTAACAGGTTCTCAAAATGCCTCGCTCTAAAGGCTGTGGAGAACTGTCTGTTGCTCTGAGAGGAGAAATCATAGGCCGAGCAAAAATGGGACAAACTGTGCCTCAGATTGCTAGAGATCTGGGATGTGACAAGAAAACGGTGAAGAAATGGGTTCAGCGACATGAAGAAGGTGGTGAATGGTTCAGGTCTTGGTCAAGAAGTGGAAGGCCAAAAGTGACAACTTCAGCTCAAGATCAAGCTTTAGTTACAGAAGTAATCAACAGACCTCTATGCCACACGTCAGTCCTCTTGGACAAAGCCAGAGAATATAATTGTTCTCACGAAACAATAAGAAGAAGATTATTGGGGCTGGTCTACACTGTTCAAGACCCGCTAGGAAGACTCTCCTGACTGAAACTCACAAGGCCAGACGAATGGAATGGGCACAGAATAACATAACCCAACCTCAGTCATATTGGGACTTAGTCATCTGGACCGACGAGAAGGTTTTCAAGTCTAACCAACAAGGCAGATTTATATTGTATAGACCGCGCGGAACCAGGTATGCTGAACAAAATATTATCAGAACTTCTTGTTCAGGACGAATATCAGCACACTTTTGGGGATACATGACGGCTGCTGGTCCTGGAGATTTAGTTGCGGTGCCTGAGAGAATGAACAGCAGTGTTTACATTAATATTCTCGAAAATACGTTGTTACCGTCCTTAGAAAGAAACTTCCCCGAACAGGAAGAATATATATTTATGCATGACAACAGTGCTGTTCACACTTCCCGGCAAACACGAGAGTGGCTAAGTGAACATCCAGAGTTAATTTGTATTGAGTGGCCCCCTCTATCCCCAGATTTGAACCCAAATGAACATCTGTGGGCCTACATGGTGCAAGAATGGGAAGAGAGACGTGAAGACAGAGACCAAACGTTTCTTCAAAATCATGTTATGGAACTGTGGCAACATTTTCGTGACACACCGTCGTATTGCTCGAGACTTGTATCTAGTATCCCCTGCAGACTTCAAGAAGTTACTGACTCTGGAGGTGACTACACGAAGTTACTGACTCTGGAGGTGACTACACGAAGTACTAGTGTGTTATTTTTGTGTAAACATTTATTTAAGTTTCATTTATTTATTATATTTTTTTTCAAGAGCAATACTTTCGTTCTTCATTCTTTTCCTTTGCTTGTTTACTTATTAGTTCGTTAAAACATAAAGGAAGCGTAGTATATCTTCAAAAAGTATTTGTGAATTTACTTTGAACGTTTCTAAGAATACATTTACTTTTTTTCCTTACTCTATATCATGCCAAATATTACTTTCATTTCAGTTAATTAATAACTTTATTTCACATCTCGGATAAAAGTATTATTGTCTTTTTAACGATATTTTTCCTTTTGATTGTGTAATTTCTAGTTTCATTGAATTATCTCAATTCTAATGAATAAATCACATTTTGTTTATTGTCCCTTCCTTAGCTAAGTTCGAATTCGAGAACAATTTGGTGTAATATACGTTCTTTATTCTTCATATTGTGCAGTAATGACAATATTAATTATTTTTCATGAGTCCAGTTGATTAGTGAGAACTCGGACAAACATTAACCTGGTGATTCTTTACGCAATGACAAGCGTAAAATACATTTTAGCTATTCTTTATACTTCATAGCGATGAAACATTCTAACAGTCTGTTAGCGTTTCCTTCCTCGCCTTCCAATTGAACTGTCTGTGTACTGCGCATGCGCCAGTCAATTTCCATGAAAGATCATAAATAACCCTCATACTTACTATAATATTTACGAAAGAATGTGTATTAGAATCTATATCAACAACATACATCATTCATCAAAGTAACGAAAACGTGTTCATGTAACAAATTAATAGATATATTATATCAAAGTAAATTAGGTTTAAATTTTAGGCAATAGAAAATGTTATTCTGTAATAACAACTACTACTCGAAGCCTTTGCTACAATCACTAGTTGTTACCATAGCTGAGTGGTCTAAGGCGTTCGGCTTGTAAAGAACCATTCGAACTTACTTCGAGTCCCCGCCGGTTACAACGTCTTTTTCTCTCTCTTTTTTCACCTGTTCTCGATGTTTCTGTCTGTGTTCCTGTCGGATTCGATTAAATAGAATTTCGAATAGAGACCAATATATATGATAAATAATCATTTATTTATGAGTCTGCACTCGTACAATATACATTTTCGAGATTTTGATTTTGGAAATGAAGTGTATATAATACTAAATAGTAAAACGAGTAAAATAAAAAAAAATATTAGTATAAATATTGATTAATTAATTAGTGTTAAACATGGCTTTCCAATCAGGATTATATAGAGATGACTTACTTCTAAGTGCAATCCGAAAACAAATATTTGAGTTTTAATCTGACCCAAAGTTGGTAACTTACAGGATAATTTATACGTGATCGGTATTGTAATTTTTATGCTTTTATTATAATCCTCTATAAGTTATGATTTTACCAATTCTAAATGTAGAACGAGAAACAAGTGTAATATTATATTTGTTACGAAAAGCTTTTAAGCAATGATGTTTTCAGGACGTGATCTGAGGGGGAATTTGAGACCCCTCTCGAGCTAAGAAATTTCCGCCTTCAGGACTATATATTCGATCGCGCTCAATGTGGACTACCAATGTTTGCCCTCCACCCGCATATTGAAATTCCCCCCGAAAATAATTTTCTGAAGTCACCACTGTTTATAAATAGTTTTTCGTTACAAATAAGAGGATAATGGAGTAGTGAGTATACTTCATTTTTTTTTTTTTTTTTTTTTAGCTATGGGTTTAAGATTCGCAATTCATATAATGTTCCGTTCTAATTGAATTTGAAACAAAAGAAGTTTTCAATGAGTTACTCAAAGAAATATTTTCAGCCTCCGGGTGAAAATAGGAAGACACTTAAAAAAGGAAACAACTTGCTACAGGGTTTGAACTCACAAACATGTGATTGATAGTGTATCGACCCAAACCACTCGACCGTTTTGCAGGCCTTTTGCCCATATTCTTTTTCCTTTTGTAAAATCAGTTTACTGTTCCATACTCGCTTTTGTTTATTCCGATACGACTTATGAGTTCTCAGTAAATATTTGGACGTTACAGCTCTTGCAATGTATAAAAGTGTTCTTAGAATAAATCACAATCGATATTATGTCCTAATAACATACGTAAAACAGGTTGAATTCGTGAAATGATTGAGGTTGGACTGAGCGTAAATGTTTTCATATTTAGGAGCCTGGATATGCAAACCCGCTTAACGTGGGGATTTAATTTTGTGAAATTTGGTACTATTGAAAAAAAATGTTAAATACAAAATATTCAAACTCCTCCTATCAAAGATACCTCTGCGGATGATGAAAGAGGAAAAATAATTCTGTAGTAAGCCAGGGCCTTTGTCAAGTATGATCCTTTTTACAATACAAAAAACAAGTATAAAATATTTTGATTATACTTTTAAGAGATTGTACATACTTTCAGCTACTTTTCAACATAATATCCTTTGATGTTAAAACATATCAGGAATAAGTTTTTGCAGATACATATCATGAAAGATTTCCGCCTGTGAAACCATTTCTTCCGACACAGTTATGTAGAGAATAGAACGTGAAGCTTGCGGAAAATTCTCTGACAGCGTAGAAATGACAAATCATCTGTTTTCACGAACCTTGATCTCTACCGCACGCACAAGATCGTTAGTGATTTCAGAGGGCGAGTCCGATCGTGGTTCATCATGAATATTATCTCGCCATTTCTTGCGAACTTTGCTATCACTTATAGCCCTTTTGCTATACACCTTCCAGATTTGGTGATGAATTTCTGCCTGTGTCACAGGTCTTGCAGTTAGGATCAAATTACAGATCTTATTTTGCAGGTGACGGGCCGCTTGATCTTATTAAACTTTTGCATTACACACCACAAAACTAATAGCTGCAGACGCTATTCCAAATGGCATCTATTTAGCCTCAAAGGGCGCTCTGACACAGCACGCATGCGCAAAATTACAAATTCTCACGTTTTACTTACATATTGCTAAAAGAACTTTACTTTTGAAACGACCTTCGTATATATACGGAGGTAGTCCCAAAAGTACTCGATCTAACAAAGAAAACACAAAAAGTTTTGGGGAAAACTCTTTATTTCTCAACATGGTCTCCTTTTAGCTCCATGCACTTTTCCCAAGGGTGTTCAGTAGCTTCGACACCCGTCGAACCCTTCAAATAGACATTATTGTTGGCAAATCTTTTACCATAGAGCCATTTTTTCAAGTTTGGAAAGAGAAAATAATCCGAGGGTGCTAAATCTGACGAATAGAGTGCCTGAGGAAATAATTCGAACTTTAACTCAATGATTTTGACCATCACGATTACAGATGTGTAAAATAGCGCATAGTCTTTATGAAACAAAACTTTCTTTTTCACCAAGTGAAGCCGTTGTTTCTTGACTTCATTGATTGTTTTGCCTTCCTGAAGATAACCATTGAAAAGTATCCCACACACATCCCAGAAACTGATGCCACGACCTGGCGAGTAGCTAGAACTATCTTCGCCTTCTTTAAACCCGATTCTTCCCTTTCGGGCCACTATTTTGACTGTTCCTTAATCTCAGACATAAAGTGATGGACCCATGTTTCATCTATGGTTATGAATCGACGCATAAACTCGGTTTTATTGCTGTGAAACATCACCAAACACTCGAGTAAAACATCCTCATAACACTGTTTTTGTTCTATTGTAAGCAAACGTGGCACCTATCTCGCGCACAGATTTTTCATGTCCAAATTTTCAGTCAATGTGCGATGTACAGCTTTTTGAAATGCCTACCGTGTCTGCTAGCTCATGCAATTTCAGTTAACGGTCATCCAATACCATTTTGTGGATATTCTTCTTCATATTTGATGTGGTCACCTCACTTGGTCGACCACTGAGATGCTCGTCTTTGCAGCTCGTACTGCCTCGTTTAAACTCTGCTACCTAATATTTTACTATTGGAAACAAAAGAGTGGACTCCCCCAGAGTAGATTCTAGCTCGTCTTTGATATTGGTTGAACTGAGACCTTTCAAATGAAAGTATTGTATCACATAACGGGCCGCGGTGGCTCAGTGGTAGGGCGCACAACTTTGGAGCGTGGGGTCCATGGTTCGATACCTGCTCACACCAAGTGAACTTTTGTGGTGGACCAACATCATGTGCGTGGGTTTTCTCGGGGTTCTTCTGTTTCCTTCCACTTTCTTCATTCTACCATTTTATTCATTTCTCATCATCACTGTCTCCTTTAGCCTACACAGCATAACCATGGGACATAAAACTGAAAGATTTGATTTTCATTTTGTATCACATAACGATGACCAATTTTCTCCATGTTTACAAGTTCATTGACAGCGTTCACTATTGATGGCTGCCAAACAAATACTATATATAGATAATGTAGCGCCTTCAAACTTAAACTTTATAAGGTTGGTATTTTCAACCATAGTAATGTTTTTCAAACAACAACCGCTACCTATACGTTAGGTCGGGTACCTCTAGAACTTCCCATATATATATGGATTAAATACTATAGATAACTGTTAGTTTTAGATCAATTAAATATACTAGTATGAGTACAAAATAATTAATATTTCGGCAGTCTTTTCCTTCTATAAATTTTCAGTTTCTAAATTCTTTTTAATCTTGTTTAGTTTCCTAATTTCAATATAAAAAGATATACTTTTTAAGACAATCTTCATCTTAGTTCAGATTACTAGTAGCCTTACTTTATCTTAATTTTATTTCAAACTAAGATGTTTTAGATATAAACCATGCATTTTAGAATGACAGTATTACACATAATAAGTAATAAAGTAAACGATTAATGAAATAGTGGAAAAGCAAATGATCATTTATGAATTTTGACGTCAACATTTGCTTCAACACTATATAATACGGATGGTAACTTTACTCTTTAAACTTGAAATAAAAGTTTCTACCATGTCGTCTTCCTCGTTTTTTTCTTTCGTGTAACAAATATTGTGCTTTATTATATCGTTTTAGTAATTCTAGGCTACTCAGCAGTATATTATCCAAAGGCTGTTCAGCCAAAATTCCGTTAGCTCCACGCAAATTTCTGATATGAGCGAGTGTCCTAGCTGTCTTAGGTGTTTTCAACTAATAACCCATCACATCTCCCAGATACCACTACGGTGAAACTTTGCACATTATTGATATTCAAATTATGGTTATGTGGTTGTGCTACTCTGAGACTAAGTAAGCTATACTATTCAATTTTAATGTAATGCTGTTGAAGGAACCTGTCTACAATAGAAATAGACTATGGTAAATAGAGTAATGGAAATCACTCGAAACTTACATGCATGGCATATTGATAGACACCGTTATCCATTAAGACGTTAACGAACTGATTCCATTAACGAAATTGGCCAGAATAATTGTTCTAGCTATCTATTACAGAAAACAGAATTCAAAATTTTCCTTATATGTATAACTACTATTAAAGTCGTAGTTATCCCTTAAAATATTAAGAGACCGATTTCCTTGAAGAACTCTGCCGAAATCATTGTTCTAGCAATCTATTACAAAAATCAGAATTCAAAATTTTGCTTAGGCTACACGTATGAAATGTAGATAGCAACCGTTATCCGTTAAGACATTAATGGACGGACTCCATAAACGAATTCGGCCGAGGTAATCGCTGTAGATACAGTATATTGCAAAAACAAAATTCAAAACTTTGTTTGCATATATTTTATATAGATAATCATCGTTAAAGTCGCCGTTACACGTTAAGATAATAACGAACTGACTCCATTAATGAACTCGGCCGAAATAATCAGTTTATCTGTCTATTGGTAAAAACATAATTCAAAAATTTACTTACAGTATACGATATGAGCCGTAGATAGCCACCCTTAATGTTTTCGTTACACGTTAAGATGTTAACGAAATGGCTTCATTAATAAACTCGTCCGAAATAATTGCTCTAGCTATCTAGGTAGTTTTAGCGTTCTATTCAACATCGTGACTTTATGAGACGTAAACCTATAGTTTGACGTGGGATCCGAACTACAAGAGCTTCCACTGGTTGGTTGATTGAGTTTTGCGTCCCGTTCAGCAGCGAGGCTATATGAGACGTGGACCTACTGATTAACGTGGAATCCGAACCACATGAGCTCCCGCCGGGAATCAAACCCGGGTCTCCCGCGCTAAAGGCGCGTACGCTAACCGCTTAGCCACGGAGGAGCTCAAGAGCTTCCACTGGAAATTGAACTCGGGCCTTCCGGCCCAAAGTCGGTTGACTTCACAACGTCAATAGACTGCAAAGTAATAGATAAATAGTGACTAAAAACAATTGCAAAATAGTGATACTCCAAGCGATAGTAAAAATATGTCGAGTAGAACGGTTCAGTTGAACAGAAGTTTAAGCAAATACTGTGCAGGTCATATAAAATGTACTGCGTTTAACTAAAAAATAAAAAGCAAAAAACAAAACAAAGAAAACTAACTCTATGGCCTATAGATCCCGAAGGTTCAATGCTGCGTTCACAAAAGCCTTCGACTGACTTCTATCCTTAGCCAATTGGATCCAGTTTCTACTTTGTATCCCTATTTTTCACACGATCTGTCTTAATATTGTTCTCCCATCTGAGCCTAAGTTTTCCGATTGGACTTCTAGCTAAAACTTTGAAAACATTCCCACTTTCTTCCATTCTAGTTACATGAGCTGCTCATCTGAACCTCCTAGATTTGATAACCCTAACAATGTTTGGTAAACTGTATAAATTATGTAGTTCCTCGTTCTGAAGTTTCTGCCATTTCCTATTCCCGTTCCTCTTGGATCCGAATATTCGTCTCAGGATCTTGTTCTCAAATACTTGCAGTCTACGTTCTTCCTTCAGAGTAAGCGACCATGTTTCGCAACCATACAGAATAACAAGCGTGATTATCGTTTTATATATTTTATGCTTCAAGTTCCTCGACAGAATTCGCGACAACAAGAGATTTTGAACACGAATTCCCTGCATTAAATCGACCTGCTTTCATTTCTTTGTGAATATGTTTTCGTCTGTTAATATTGATCCTAGGTATTTGTATGTACTGCTTTTTAGTAAGATTAAATTGCTCAATGCACATCCAAATTCAATTCCAATATTGAATTGAAGAATACGATACAATATTGGTAGGCAAGAAATATATTCTGTCATAGTTTCAAACTGAAACTTGCACCAACTATGAATGGTGAAAAGAAAAGTGAATTTGGATACGTGCTTGGAGAACTACACTTCATACGAATTAGAGAAAACATACAAAAAGAATATGGCCTATATAAAAGCCCAACATAAGAATTAAACTGTGTGTATATCTAAGATAGAGTACTTTGCGTATGTAAGTTGGAATCCCACTCCATATTTAAAAGTCATTTCGTACTTACAGTGTGTCGTATGGAAACTGCATAAAAGTATGAATATATGACGAATATATGAAGAGAACGTAATCTCCGCTTGGGAATATTGAAAAATGCTAAAAGAACGAGAAAACGAGAAGCTGCGAAAGGAGAAAAGGGAGAACTTTTACACCCAAATGGAGAATACTTTACGTCAACATCGGATTTACGTGGTATTCCCAAAGAGAAAGATAAAAACACCCGACAGACAGACCACAGAAAAATAGTTTTTCTTTACTTTCTTCTTTTTCTTCGTTTTTTCGTCATTTCTACGCGTTCAACTCTGACCTTTATGTTAGGTAGGAACAGGTGGCCCAAGCTGTAGGGGGATCCCGAAATAACACACTACTCTCTCTGCCTTCCAGAGGAGATGGATCAATGGAGAAAGTGCCGCCGTGTTTGGCCGTCGTATCCACAGGGTTGCCACGGCACAAATAATAGATAATCAACCAATTGATGTCCAGTACTTGAGGCCAAGTAGTACTACAACGTTGTGTTGTTACTGTTAACTTACTTAGTGTATATCCAGAAATTTTAAAGTCACAACAATTATTGGAAGTGTAATCTCTCTTTGTATAGTAAGATTTTCTGTTTACGTTGGCTTTCTTGTGAATATTACGAACAAAACCTTAATAAAAATCGCCAAGATAAGGTTTGATCATATCTAAAACAGTAGTCAATCAAACCACAGTTAACTGTTTAGTAAATTGTATTTTTCTCAATGAAATATTTGTTGTACTATCATTATTCAATATAACCAAATCATTGTCAGGTAGTCTCTCATAGCTATCTAACACATATTATATTATTTAAAACTACTCCAGAAGTAAAGCCAGACATAATTCACACTTTTAGCCCTTCTTGCCTTTCTTTTCTTAACATTTAGTTTGCAAATTACGTCATTCTGGAGACTTATGATCAATAGTCTACCCGATTTACAAATCACGTTTAACTGTCTCAGGTACTCAAGCATAGTAGTTCTCAATCACTTCAGGGTTGTTGACCGAATTTTTATTTTTAAGGCAAGGTACGGACTCTACCTTTTAAATTTTGGTATCTGCGCAATTAAGAGATAGGTAGTGTTATGTTTAATATAACTATGATATAATTTAGAACAATTATTTGTAATATTAAAAAATTAATATTTTTCTTACAAAAAGATAATTTATAGCCAGAAACTAGAATATGTAAAATTAAAAACAGACAGGAATATTGAAAGGTAACAACAACAGGTGATGTGTAGAATTAGAAAAGTGAAAGTGCGTAGCCTTGTTATATAAATACTGAGCTTAGAGATCACAAGGTAGAGTTTGCATTTTGGATTTTGATAGAATTTCTTTTTAGAACCCACATTAACCGTTACCACCACCATAGACTTTTCACTTGGTATAACGTAAGTTACTTTTTAAATATTTTTGGATAGATATTTTGGTTTAGGCTTGGCTGATTGTGATTAGGATGGCTTTTTCAACAGACAATAATTTATTAGTACATTAAAATGAGTAAATTTGATATTTCACTATTATTACCCATTTGTGTTATTAGTTATAAATTAATTAAATCTGTTTAAAATTTTTAAATTGTTTTAAAATCATTGAATTGTTAATGCTTCCATCAATAATGTTGTGTTTATTATTTTAATTGTATAAATTATTTTCTGCATAAGCTAATGACACCACTTATAAGGTAGAAACAGTAAGAATATTCACAACTAAATTAAACAATTTTATAATATAAGTAGAGACGTACGCAGGGAATCGATCTTGTGATCCAGACCCCCAAATCCCTACTTTTTTGTAAATTTAGCGTAATTTTACTGGGAATTTCTGTAAAATTATACAAATTTTAGTATAATTTATCCTCATATTAAATATGGGTCCCTCAAAAGCTTTGAACACCTGAAATAAATTTCAGTGTACGTGCCTGGATATAAGAATTCAACACATAGCACATACATACAAGGAGGTCTATAGCATTTTTTTTACATATTTTATAAACTATGATATGTAAATAATCTCATGGACTCTATAAATTTTTTTCGCGGACCCGTAGAGATCCGCAGACCATCAATTAGGAAAGATTGCTCTGGCATAAAATTGATGTGGTCTTTCAGTATAATACAGACTATCTCATAGAAGACCATCCATTTTAGATAATAGTATATTACTTTTAAAACTTGTTTCTCAGGCCTACATTGAGCACTGGCTGTGACTTGAAGATCTTATCGATAGCCGCCAGATATACTCGACTATTGATAGCGATACGTGTTCAGACAACATAATGATGACAAGTCACATGAAAAACTCTTACAGTGAACAATGCATCGTTAAATGTCTACAGAATAAAATAATAATAGAAAACTACTTTTTTCTGGTTTCTAACCAATGAACAATAGACAAACTACTGAATAGTGACCCTTAACAAACTTAAAACATGTTATTCCTGAGTGTGGTAGTTAATGCAATATGTGTTCTCTTAATTTGGTTCTTTTCTTCCCGATATTGATGGTGGGTAAACTCGGATTTACTCCACACATTCGCCAATTACACCGGATTCAAATTCTGGCCATGAGTTGGAGTCCAGGTTAATAGTACGTCTCGGTCTTCATGCCCTCGGTATGTGTAAGGTCCCAAAAGTCAAAAACTCAAACGACGTCTCACTGTAGTGATTTTATTTTGTCAGCTAATGTAAATTTGGAAGTTCAATTACAGGAGGAAAACCAGAGATAAATAGAAATATATATATATCTGTCACATAACGTGCAGTCAACATAATACATAGCATACACATACTTCTCAATTTAATGGAAACACTTTAAAAAGTACAACTTATGAGATACATGTGGTTTTTGCACCCTCAGAGTAGATCTGGTGTGACGTGTAATTAACTCATAGTGATTGTAGATGGTAAGAAGTGGAATGTTACACTATTTCGAGTGAATTGCATCACCCAGTGCTATATGAGAAGATCTAGCATCTATGCTAGAAGCGGAAATCTCTGAGCCGAATTCTTGTCTCCGAAACGGATCAAACATGTTCAATTAAGTTCAAGTTTGTAGATTGGGTGAACTAGAAGGTTTGTTCAAATTCATCTACGCAGCAACATAAACCACGCAGCAAGAACACCATTTGTGTGAATGGTTGTATTATAATCATCATGGAATATGGTGTCATTGCCTGAAAACAACATCTGGACCTTAGGATTTGCATGGTCCATTAAAGTTGCTACATAATCACGGGCACTGGCGCAACCGGTAAGTATTACCACAGGACCCACTGCAAACCATGATATTGTGGCCCAGAACATCATAGAGCTGCTGTCATGTTTCACGGTTGGGTGGAGACACTCCGGATCATGCGCTTCTTCGAGTGCCTGCCACAGTTAAATACGGCATGGAAATAAGATGAATGACGATCTAACTCATATATCAAATCGTCAGTGGTCAGTGTTTCATGTTCGCAGAACTATTGGCGTCTTGGTGAAGATTTATGATCCAATATCAGCGGTTTCGTCCATGCAACCCGATCCCCCATGTCCACATCATGTAAATCGCAGCAGAATTGTGATTGTCGATACAGACTGCTGGTGGTGCTGCTTAAGTTCATCCATTAATTGCAAGGGGGCCCAGAGGGGCAAAAAGTTGAAAAAGGGATATTTTAACCAAAAAAACTCACTTTCTTTGTGATTTTCCCGCCTCAGATACTTGATGGAAACATGCGAATGATACCGTCTGAAAGGCAGTTCTATTCTGAAGAGAATGATAGGTGAACCATGTTCCCTGGGTAATTATGGATGTTTCAGGGAATTTTTACCCGAGCTCCTTTTTTATACGGGAATATGGGGCATTGTGGGTATATTTTTTGGCGGGCTTACTTTTGCACCTAGAAGAGTGAAATTTTGCACGAACATTCAGTCCACCGAGCAGTATTTATCAGATTTTTTCATATCTCTGCGTTAAAACAGGGGGTCCAGAGGGGTAAAAAGTTGAAAAAAAGATATTTTCACCAAAAAATCCCTTTCTTTGCGATTTTCCCGTCTCAGATACACGATGGGGACATGCGAATGGTACCGTTTGAACGTCAGTTCTATTCTGAAGAGAATGATGGGCGAATCATGATTTTAGGATGAATATGGATGTATCAGAATTTTTTTTTTTTTTTACCTGAAATCAGGGTCTTTTGCGGTAATCTGGGGCATTGTAAGGATTCTTGATAATTTTTCCTGCCCTTACTATTCAAGATAGAAGCTTGAAATTTGGTACACTTATTTAGTCTACCGAGTAGTATTTATCAGATTTTCTCAGATCTCTATGTTTACACAGGGCCGTTCCAGAGGGGCCCAAAGTGTGACAAAAAAAATCTCCGAAATTTCCTCTTTCCCTCAATTTTCCCTCTCCTGGTATATGGTATGGGCATGTAAGTTATACCATTTGAAGGCCTGCTCTATTCTGAAGAGAATAAGGTATGAACCATGATCCTAGGATAAATAGTGACGATGCAGTAGCTGCTTGAGTGAAAGTCTAAAAAATACCCCAAAAACCCAAGATCTTAAAAGGGTTTCTGCAGAATCTGTTACTGGTTTTCCTCCGACCACTGTTACTCTTCGCCGATGCGGTTTTGTCGTAAGTCATCAGTCGGTCGTCATCAGCTTGGGCACTATCCGTTACGGCATACTCAATACACTTGCCACTTTCACCATATCGCGTGCACCAACAGTTTATCCTCTTTGAAAATCACAGAGGCCACCCATTTTACACTATCACCATTTGCTCAGTAGGGGTGGACGGTTCCTGAAAACGCAAATCGCGGTTTCGGTTTGCCACTTAAACCGGTTTGTAACGGTTAACCGAAACCAAACCGAACCGTTTCCAAACCGAACCGAACCGAATCGTACCGTTCAGAACTGTCCGTAGAACTTTGACAAACTAAACTGTCATACGACCATTTAGCAGATTTGTGTATAATAAAAGAATAAAATAGCAAAGAGCCTGAAAGTTCTCATTGCAGTATATATATATATATATATATATATATATATATATATATATATATATATATATATATATATATATATATATATATATATATATATATATATATATATATATATATATATATATATATATATATATATATATATATATATATATATATATATATATATATATAAAATTGTATATCTTTTGTATGTATGTAGATAGATAAAAAATATCACATAGCTAGATACCACGTATGCACAAAAAATTCCTGGCAATACAAGTATTTGATGGAGAAATGATCCCAATAAATTCCTTCAAATTAGAAGCATTTCATTTGTCAACGGAATAAAAAACCATCACTGGTAGTGATCAGTCTTTGAAAGAGATGAAATTCGTTGGGATAAGTTCTGACCTGTTAAGCCCCCATTCTACAACTGCTTCAAATTCGAAAATATTATTCTTCTTGTTTACCTTCACTTTTAATATTCCTGCTCAAATAGCAGCTTGCATGTGTGTCTTTATTTCTCTCATTTTTCATACTTTCATTATCACCGTCGTGATTAATATTATATGAAAAGCGTGATTAACTAATCAGACTCATCATCATCAAAACGCCGAACACATATTTCAGACTTTGACCGTTTCTGGTTTTGAAAACTCTCCTACGTACAATGTAAGTCAATACTCGGCACCTTGTAGGCCCTATATCACATCGTTAACAAATCATTATATAATTACTTTCTGTAAATTATAAGCAAAAACTTCTTGTGAGTTTTACTGAAACGTTTGGATTGCGAGCATAGCGAGCGTTTGGAGCATGTCTGTCGATATCAAATATTGAACTAAAACCGAACAAAACAGTCCTCAAAAAGGGCCCAACACTTCTTACACCGAACCGAACCGAAATCTTTACAAACCGAACCGTTTCCAAACCGAACCGAACCATACCCAAACCGAACCGAACCGTTCCCAAACCGGACCGAAACCGGTTAACCGGTTCTTGGAACACCCCTATTGCTCAGTTCATTATTGCTTCTCACGAATTACTCCTCGCTGTTGTGTTGCTCCTCACCTATTACAGAGTTTGCTCTAATACTACCACCAACAGCTCGGCGCTGCGGTTCGCCGTCTGCTCGTTACCAACTCTGACAACTGACGTGTTTTAAACTCCAGATATTTGCGTTAAGCGATAAATATTTTAATTTTGTTGATGTTTACCCAGTATATGATGGAATTGTAGGTTGAATGAACATTCCATTTCTAAAAAAAAAAGAAAAGTGTGGTTCGCGTTCTTTCCAAAGTAAGTATGCAACGCCTTGAAGAATGACATACATCAGCTCGCTCTCGTCGTCGAGATGAGGTGTTTCTGACGCGTTTGGATATCGGACACTCTCATCTGACGCATAGATATTTGTTTTGTGGTTTGAAGCTTCCATATTGTGAAGAATGTATTGTTCCACTGAATATTCAGCACATTCTTGTCGGATGTCTCGAATACTAAGAACTCAGAAAGCGTCAGGGATTGCTGCTTACATTTGGCCGTGTATTGGACAATTTTATTGATATTGTTGAGTGTGTACATGCTTTGTGCACGCTTGTAACATTACTCACATTCTCTAGGTTCTGGGTTTTTTAGTCGTTTGCTTTTTATTTATTCTTGCTGGTTGTTTATATTTTATTCTGACTTTTTATTGTCTTTTACTATTAATTATTATTGTTATATATTTTCTCTAATGCCATATTGTTACTATTTCTTGTTTACTATTTATTGTTATTGTTATATATTTGTTATTCTCATATATTTATTATTTTCTCTTCTTTTTAGGTTTTTATATCTATTTTGCGGGAGTTTTATTTTTGTATATTTTAATGTTTTCGTTTTTAAATATTATTTACGACAGTCCGTATATTTGAGCAGTCGTGTTGATCGTGACGGGGACAAATAGTCTCGTTGTTGACGTCTCCATTAAAATTCAATCAATCAATCAAAAACTGAAGTAAGTATAATATTTGAAATTTCACCGAAGTTTGCTCTTTCGACGACAGGCATATAAATTTAAGACAAAGGAAGTAAAATTAAGTTCAGCTCAGAAAATCTATATTTAATATTATTTCCTTTTCTTTTTATATACTTTAGTTAATAAAACAACATTTAACTTTAATGTGGTTTATAGATTTGAATTATCCCCACACTGAACAGTTTCTAGAAAATCTGAGAGATTTATAGTACAATTTAGTATACGTATACTCAGTAATTGTGTAAGGAATCCATAATCCTTTAGAATGTGCATGGAATCAGACCGTTACACTTCGGGTCTCGTTACTCAGAATGTCGCATCGATGTTTTCATTGATAAACTTGTAGTTAAATGTCCCGGGGAACCGTTCCAAGGGCATGCAAAAATTGTTTTACGTTCATATAAACTATAATATGGTTATAATGTTGGCTATAATTGTACATTCTCTATAATTGATGAGATACCTTGTTAACATGGATTCAATAATGTTATACAATAAAGACTGTACTTGACGTACACACATCGTATATTAATCATATTCAATAGTTAGAAATCAATCCAAACGGAATTATTTGTATAAATTATTACTTCCTCAATTATTTTTTGTGTGATTGTTTGCTTCTCCTATCATAACTCATTATTTACCTAATCAATATCTGTCGTTTTAGTTTAACTTTGGTTATGAATGCATTATCCTGAATTTATGATCATGCACTACCATTAAACTCAGATACAATTGAACTCTAACAGTACAGTGTTACTTGCTCATTATAATTAGTGATATTAACTTCTTTTCAATCTTAAGTTGATCTTTCGAGGCAAAATGCAATTATTTTACTTCGTCGTGTGAATCAAAGTAAGAATTATATTTAATAAGTAACTGTGTTACGTGTACACCACGTGAAAACGTTTGGTTTGTATTGCGTGCTATTTTTCTTATTAATATTGAAACCTGAATTGGTGGTAGATTTCTATCACTTCCGATTTTAGTAGACATGTATTAAAGTGAATATGGAATATTTTCTTGGGACACTAAGTTGATTGCAGAAAACAGCTTCTTTCTATATATTAATGGTTTTACTCTATAGTAATCAACATTAAAGCTGAAAGTGTTTGATTTCTACCACTTCCGGTTTGAATAAAAATTTTAAGAGAGAAGGTAGAACCTTAGAACGCTAAATTGATTCCGAAGAATGCTGCTCCTTCCTATCTCATCATTTTTCCTCTTGTATGTTGATCAATATTGAAATCTGTTAAGTTGCAATAAATTTCTATCACTTTTAGTTTAAATAGAGCTATAGATTCAGATGAAATATATTCTTCGGACGCTTAATCGACTCGAAGAAACCGCTTCTTGCTATCTATTATCATTTCGGATGTAATATAATGATCAGTGTTAAAACCAAATATGTTTGATTTCTATCACTTTCGGTTTGAGTATCACCTCCATGAATTTGATTTCTAATTTGTTTACCCTCTATATCCTGGCAAAAATTGATTGTGGTAATTCCTGAGATCTTTTACTTACCGGAAGCACACACATATGGACAGGGTAAATATATAAAGAAGTTTCAATTGGTAAACCAGATTTCTGAAAAATTAAGTTAACATTTATACTGTAAATTTTCTTGGTCCTTTCAGTTAAAAAATTAAAAATGAAAGAGAGCAAAGTAATGGCAGTTGGCAATAGGGTTTATGCAAGTTATAAACACTTTTCGTTTATTTGTTTTGCAAATTTGGCTGACTGTGACAAATTGCTTTCAATAGTGTAGCTGAATCTTTCTCTAACTTTTCCAGATAAGGATCACTTTCATTTGTCTGAATGTTCCACGAAACATCCAACTTTTGTGCCCATTCGAAGCAAATTTTATCTTTTTGTAAATGTTTTGAACATATGTAAATACTTTGAATGTATGTTCTTATATTTTTAATATCGTAATAATAAACGGCAAACATCTCAGTGTGTGCGTCACGTTAATTCTAGTAGTAAACAGTTACGCTAACAGTTATCGATACCTCCGCTATCCCTTGCTTGTGTAACGAAGTTCTTGAATAATTGCCCAAAAATGGTATTAAGTTGGGCGTGGTTGATAGACAATTAAAAAAATTGTTAAATGTAAAAAAAACTAGAGCTGTTATATTAAGTACGTGTTCGATAATAATTAATTTTTACGTGTTCGAGATTTTCAACTATAGTGGGATATTCAATTCACTTGAATTTTATTTGTTTCATCTTGTCATGAACTAATATTAAATCTAAGAAGACACAAGGGCAGAACTCGAGACCACAGTCCGAGGACTCTGGTAAAGATTCCTCTTGGTCCCTCAGTCAATATATATTGTCTAAAACTGGTGTTCATGCTCAGCAGAGGGTGATGGTAGACGTTAAAGGAAGATGAAATCATAGTATGACGTATGACTTCTATGACCTTGTTTCGGCGGTTGAGTTTGATATTAAGATATGACGGATGTAGCAACACCACATTAAACATGGGAAGGTAGTTGTCTAATAGACAAATGTAACCACTGATTTTCCTAGAGTAGTAGTAACATGTGTGACTAACAGTCAGGCGATTGTGTTCACATTCCACCAAAGTTTCCCCGTTTTTCTTTCTCTTTTATAGTACAACATATTATTGCAAGCTAAATTTGAGTCAAAACAAGAAAGAAAAGTGGAAATACTGTAACAAAAACTGAAGTAATTACACTGACGTACTAGGTAAATGTGTGAATATGTTTAATTTGTGCTACAAAGTGGACATACGGTTATAAATGATCTAACAAAGACAGAAGCAAGTTATACACTTATGCATGACATGAGCATGTCAAGCGGCTAGGAGACTCACCTCCAATGCGAGTGAGCTCCCTTGTCGCTAAATGGTTATCGTATACACTTTTGGCATGGGAGATCCGGGCTTGATTTCTAAAGAGACCTCATGTGGTTCGAATCCTATCTTAAGCTCTAGGTTCACACTTCATATAGCCTCAGTGATGAACGGAACGCTAAACTCAAAATCATCCAATCCAGTGCGCGTGACTCTGGTTTGAGTCCCGATGTTGACAAGTACAGACATTTATATTGTACGTCAATGTATTTATTTATGATTCTTCACACTATTCTCACATCACTTCCTTGTTTCTATTCAGCTTGCAATAATGTTTTGCACCATAAAAAATTGAAACCCTTAGTAAAATTTGAAACCGGATCGCCTAGTTATCAGTCGCACATACGTTATCCGTACTTCATGTCAAATACTGGTGAGCTTTTCTCTTTTAGACACTTACTTTCCATGTGTCATGCTGTCTTGACACACAGTCACATCTTTACCGAGCCCTACGATCGAAACAAATGCCGGAGTTCAAAGGTCATATTATGTCTTTTTAATCCGGCATCACTCCGGAAAAATATGGTACGTGGTGAGGATGACTGGGTTTCAAACGTTATTATTACTTTCCGATTATTTTTTAAACCATAAAAATGTTAAAAACTAACTATCATGGCGTTAGTTAAAATTGCTCATGCTTGGATAAATATCTAATTGAGAAAATTGAATGTAGTGCATCTATTTTAAAACAAATTTATCCATGAAGTCACGATAAAAATTCCTCAAAGTCGGGATATTTATATTTAATTGTATCCCAAATTTGACATCACTTTTCTAGACATAGATATGTATGTTTAAAAATAGTTCCACTAGATTCAATGTTCACAAAATAGTATAAAACGTCTAGTTAGAAAGGATCACGCATTTCTCTTATGGAAAAACGACTATGGTTATTTTGCTTTCTAATTTGTGACATTTGAATTCTTCACATCTTACTAAGCAAAGGCCATAATAATTACAACCACAAAGACCTTCTAAGCCTAATCGAGTCCTCAATTATTAGGATCACGCAAGTGATACATATAAGATTGTGCTGCTAGTACATTACTCTGCATAATAAGTCTTGAAGAACGAAACGGAATTTTCGAATTCTGGTTTTTGCAATAGATAGTTGGATCAATTGTCTTGGCTTTGCCGTGACAATTGAAAATGCAATCAATCCCTTTCAGATTAAGAATATAGAGACCACTTCTTTATGTATGGTAATATAAACGATACCTTTTGAACGAAGCCAAATTTCTCAATTCTGTCTTTGTAACAGATAGCTAGAGCAATTATTTCTATCAAGTTTATTAATTGAGTCAATCTCATGCAGTTTAAAAATATGGTAGCCACTTTTTTTTTTACCTCTTTTACTTCATACGATAACTATTGAATAAAAGCGAATTTGTGAATTTTGGTTTCTGCTATAGGTAACTAGAGATATTATCTCGATCGCGTTTGTTAGTGGAGTCAATCCCATGGTGATTTAAAATATGGGGCCCTTCTTTACATTTTACGTTATCCTTCTTACTGTGTTTACCATTTTTAGCTGTTATTTTCTGAAGATGAAATAAAGAAAGATTTTAATTATTTAAGAGTATATAAGCTTGTCGTTTTTAGCTATTTTGAAATGATGTTAAAGAATGAAGTGTTTTTATTTTCTCTTATTTTTCGTAGACGAGAAAATATATTTCGTAAAGAACCACAATACATGAGTGAATGGTTTTGATTAATTAGTTTAACAAATAGGTGGTTTAATGATGTATAATTGGATAAAATATGCTTAATTATCGAATCGTGGATGATTGCAAGATCGAATAATGAATCATGCGATGATCAGATAGTAATATATTGCATAATATATGGAAGGATAGTAGATTATGAATAATCGGGTGCTGTATAGTTGAATTTAATGGACGAATTATAGATAATTGGATGATAAATGGATGAATGATGGATGCTCAAGTGTTAAATGTATGAATGATGAATGATGATTAATCGGATCGTCAGAAGGTGGATGTTTCATTGATCGAATGGTATTAGTTTTAATGATAAATGGATATATGAATGATTAGATGATCGAACAGTGGACGATTGAATGATGGAATGGATGATAATGCATGATTTGATGACCGAATATTAATCGAATTATACATCACTCGATCATCTATTTGTTAAATCAATTAATTCGAGTTAATTCTTAATTAATTGTAATTCTTTACAAAATACATTTTCATATCTTCTAAGAAGAATACGAGAAAATAGAAATATCCAATTCTTTAACATTACTTCAAAATAGCGAAAAGCATAAACTTGTATATTTCTATAACCTCTTTTTACTTCCTATTAACAAAACAACAGGCAAAAGCAAGATATTAACTCTGGTAAAGACAGTAAGAAAGATAACACAAAACGTACAGGATTGGTTTCCACATTCTAATTCTACACGGGATTGATTCCATAAAAAAAAAAAAAAAAAAAAAAAACCTCGACTGAGATAATTACTCTAGCTATCTCTTGCAGTAATAGAATTCAAATATTCAGTTTCGTTCAAGGTTTATCGTGCGGAGTAATGTACTAACAGGACTGTCTTATAAGTCTCACAGTCAGTTACGTGATCCTAATAATTGAGGACTCGATTAAAGGATTTATTAGACCTAACAGGTGGTTGTCCCTATTATAACTATTTATTGTTCAGTAAGATGTGAGGTATGAAAATATCAGAAATTACAAAAAGGATCACAAGGAAATTGCAGGGTCCTTTATCCAAATGTGAAGACTTTTTATTACTACATGATTGGTAGTTTTTTACTGAAAGTTCGGAGAGTTAACACCTAGAAAACAGGCAATCCTGCGTCATTCAGAAGTAAAACTGGTTGCCGACCACATAGGCTTATATCGATCACGGATTCATACAAAAATATTTTTTCCGCTTTACCCGGGTAAAGCTGGATTTATTAATGTTTCTAATTTAAGTTACATAAATGTTATAGTATTTAGGTATAGAAAATAAGTTATGTAGAGCATCATGGAATTCACTTTTCATTCCAGTGATAGTTCGTCTGCATGAAATAATAATATCATCTTCTGAAAACGTTCGTTAAACACATGGCAATGTACTACAATAACTTTTTAGAATTGTCATTATGTCCAATCATAATCTTCGCATTATTTTTAATTAGCGCATAGATTTTTATGCAGTATGTGTTTCATTTGGTTAGAGTGGCCCAAAAGTAGGTATACACCCCTGCATTGATCAAGTGTAACATTCTAGCTTTGTACTCTAATGTAGTCTAATGTTAATGCCTTGATTTTATCCACATTGACTGTGTCGTTAAAGTCATAATTGAGCGGAACATAATGGATAAGTTCCACTTGCGATGAAATTAAGTTATTAAGTAGAATGGATTTTGATCGAACTACAGAACATGATGTAGGTAGTTTAATTTCGAAAATGCTCCTGCAGATGGCAGAGGAAGCTTGTTTGGTATGTGTCATTACATTGTATTGCAGGGGAATGTTGAATCTTCTTTTCCAGTATACTCTAAGGTTAGAAAATGTAATATACTATTATGTTCGTCTGAGCCACTTAATTATAGAGAAACAAATTTACGTGGTCTTTCACAAAACAATGTTATCCGATTTGGCTGATTGATAGAATTTATTTCCTTCGTCGCGGCGAGATCAGGTAAGACTAGACCAACAATATAAACCCTACATGACTACAAGAATTGTATAGGCAAGGAGAAAAATACTTTTTGATCTATTTGGGTTACAGCTGATATGCATATTCCAAAAGTTGTCATCGTAACTTCAGCGGTAACTTAGTTCTGAACTGGGACGAATATGTCTCTATGGTTAATAAGGGATTCTTAAAAAAAATAATTATAAGCATTTTATTACTCTAAATAGTGTTGGTAGGTATAACGTTTGTGTATGCTACTTGAAATGTTTCCTATGTATTTCAAAAATCCGTAAGTGACTGGTAAAAACGATACCAAATTGGAATTTGATTACGAAACTATCAAGCTTATCAATAGACAATGTTATAAGCGCAGTTACCATGCCGCTCATCCTTAAGTTGGCAGCTTTTCTACGCTCTTGTTTATTTTAATAATAACCATATTCTTGATGCTACCCTGATGTGTAACTTTAATGGAGGTGGCGATGGGTGGGTGGGTGGAGGGGGTAATGTGTGGGTAGCGATGTAATGTCAACATAATTAACATCAATTCCTTGTAATGTAACTGAAGAAAAATTTAGAGTGTACAAATTGTAATTTATGATTGTATACATTTATAGATTGGCGGCATGTTCTTATACTTGCACAAGTTCTTTGGTTAAAACGATACTTGTGAACCTAAGCTCACGACATATTCAGTCTGATAAAAGACTCAGAGTATGTAATACAACAAAAAAACAAACCATTCACCTTATTGTACGTATGAAAGTAAAAATCTTCCTTGAAAATAACCATCTTTCTCTCTCCGCCAAAGTTAATTAATTGACCAACTCGTTTACAAAGTTTTGTTTTCGTGAAAACCTTCAGTTAGGAATGAGCGTGACGTTGTCTTTATCTAACATGTCAATATTCACGCGCCCAAAGTTCATTCCGCAATTTGAATCAATTTGCATCTCGGAAAACCATGGTTAATTAAAATGTCAAAACTGATAGACAGACTGTGCTTTTTTAAAATTAAGATTACATTCAAGTTACTATAGTAAAATTATATTCAAGTAGCTAATTCAGAAATCTGGTGTGGAAGTGCATGAATTCGACGAACTAGGCATCTTTGAGCAAAGTACAAGATAAATTTTGCTTCATTATTGTATCAGGAAAGAGATAAAAGTATGAGAAAATATTTTCAAAAAAATGGGAAAGAGATTAGGAATAGGGAAAGAAAAACACTTATTGGGATATTAATTAAGAACATTCTCCTAAGTGTGATAGATAAATAGATTGATTGGTTAATGGGAATCTAAAATCCATTTCGATTTTATATTACATAATACGTATACCTTAAAGTGCGATCCAATCACCCACAGCAATATCAGAAGAGACTTGCATCTATAGTGTTCCATATTTCTGAATACATTAAGACCAATTTAATGTAAAAGTATTATTTTTTTTACAATCTATTCCTTGAGATCAACAAGCGATTTTGATGCTTGTACCTAGAATACATCCCTAGATTTATTGGCGCGAATTGGACTAACATTAAGTGTTGGAACAGTCAGAAAATCAGTTGTCGTCTTGATCTTAATTCTATTGATCGAAAGATTGAATGTACTGTATTTTGTTTCAAGTAACCACCGATATTTCAACAATTCTGTTTGCAAAGACTGTTCTGGACGTTACCAACAAATTTGTGTGATTTGACTTCATTATAAGTCTCAGTCTGTTCATTCGCAGCATTCGTTACAATGTCAATAGGACATCTGTCTGATTGCATGGGATTACCTAATCAGTAACTACTTCCCAATCATTATTATTTAATAGCTATATCCCAATACAAATTATTACTTACGGTTTAAGCCAGAGGCAAATAGCCTCACCGAACATTGAATTCGAGAGCACACATGTAAGTAATTTTACTACAAAGGATGGTATACATGTAAAAGAATTTATAGAAGGACATATAATTTAGAAGGAAATGAGTTGTAGTTTATGTACGAGCTACAAACCTGTCGTTTTGTGAACAATTCGATATACGTACAAGTTTTGTGAACAATTTTTACCCCGTTAAAAATAATACATAGGATACGAATACACACACACATGCCTATACCGACAAGTTCCATGCAAATAGGAGTTCTTTTGTGTGTTTGCTGCAAATATTGTCTGTCACAGTTCTGTGTTCTAAACTACTTCTTGTTATTTGTGGCTCTTTCTATCCATTTTAGCTCTCATATTGTTAAGCTTAATTTAGTTACTTGTTAGTGTAGCTGAGCTTATTAGTGTACTTATTAGTTATTAGTGTACTTTAGTAAAAGAATAATCTTATTTTCGTTTTATATTCTTCATCACAAAAAGCCACTTAAAAATGTAAAAATAAAAGATACAATACTACGTATATTTCTGTGTCTGGAATGGATTAATGTATTTACAATAATTTCAATGGGAAAATATTTTTGATTTACGAATAATAATTCAGTTTACGAGCAGCATTATAGAACGGATTACGTTCGTAACGTGAGGCCCCACTCTGTTATGTTAAACATGATGATCTTAAATCAAAATTAATAGATTAACTGGGAAGAGTAGTGCTTCTAAATATGCGGCAAATGACTTCCCAATGATGGCAGAATATCAATATAATGTTGATAATATGTAGAATGTCTCTGTGAAGTTTGTTCAGTAAGATACGGAACACAATGTTTAAAATTGCATACACAATGGTAATTTTTCTGGCGTGCACTGGCCACCCTGCACTTGAGAAGGGATTCCCAAATTGCGCAGCTGTCTAACAGAAAGCGATTCCCTCTAGCCTTAGGAGCACGTGTATTACAGAAACAATCTAAAAGAGAAAAACCCAGATACGACTTCTCTGTACATTGACTTCCATGATATTTTTTCACTAAAATTTATATGTGGCTCTTCAGAGAAAATAAAAGTACATTTTTCCATTTTTCATTGTTTTACATTTAACATATTATTAAGGAGATATAGTGAGATACTGTATGTTCATTCTGATATTCAAATGTTAATAGCGTAGAAGAGAAATGATAGCACTTAAAACTTCTCTGACTAAATATCTTAATCTTGTGGTGAAGCAATGCGTTTCCCTTGAAAATTTTACTTCTTTTCATGAATATCATTCCTAAATACTTTGTTGGGTAATTCAGAAAATGTTGTCCTCTACTTCCGATGAACTCAATTCCTGGTAACAACTTTCTTGTCATGCACAAAACTTATATTAAAAAGACATTAAGAATAAAATTGGATTTCAGGTCAATAATATCGTTTTCTTTTGATGTTTTATTTAAATGTAGTGGATACCTATGTTACAATATTGCAGTACAATATTTAATGGGGATGTACCATTCTGCGACTTCTAGGATATTTGAGGCAACAGGCTGATTATATAAGAATAAGTGCTGATTGCGAAATCCTGCAGCTATCTTTCATACCATTACGCGTAACACATTATAGAACATGTCCTTGCTGGTAATGATCGGTGGCCGTTGGTCTTGTGTTCAACTGTATTATTTCTGAGAAAAACCAACTATCTGGAATATCATTCAGCGTAATACATTACAGATCATTTCACTATTCGTAACATCGGTAGTGATGAGCTAAGTTGTGTTATTTCTGAGAAATATATACTATTTTCAATATTACTAAGCGCAATACATTACAAAACATGTCACTCCTCATAACGTTGGTAGCCGCTTGAATTTGTTTCCATCATTACTTACGCATATTCTATCTTCATGCATTTTTCAGCGTAAATACTGGTTTCTTTAAAGTTAACTAGAATAAGCCAAATTTTAATCTTAAAGATATACAGTACGAATCCTACTATTTATTTATGAATTTTGTAAGTAGCTCAATAATAATAAATAATATATCATTTTGGAAATCAAATCATTTAATACTCACATGCTTATAAAATAAATTAATACATTTTCTTAATACCTTTCATAAAGTTTAAAAATTTGGGTGCCCGGCAGTTACGTTATCATAAATTGCGCACCTACGAGTATATTTCTGGTTTACAGGAAAAGGTTTGCAAACAGTTATTATTATTACATCATTTAATAGCATTTCGTGGATAAAATATAGGTCTCTTTTTAAATTAGTGATATTCTTTGAGTTATTCACAAACATAACAAGTGAGTATCGTTTCACAGTGTGAAACTAAGACTGCTAAGCTATACGCATTCAATTACTCTAACTTGAATTAGTACATCTATAAGTACTGGTTGCAATAGAGTAATAAGATAAAATTAGTAATCTGTTCCTCAAACGCTGAATCCATATCAAAAAGCTATTACTCACTATCACTTACTGTTTTTTCTTCTATGGCGATAAAGGTTGAAACCAAAGATCGTTTATTTGAACCCGCTTCGATTTGAACAGAGATTTAACGGAAAATATGGAATCTATTCTTGGCAAGTTGAATCGATTGCAAAAAATCCGCGTTTCGATATCTTTTACCGTTTCTGCTCCATAAAAATCAGTATTGAAACCGTAAGTAATAGTAGACTTTAACCACTTCCTGTTTCGATAGAGTGTCATCGATAGCCATGTTATTGTCCTGAAACGCTAAACTGTTTGTAGGAAAGCCGCTTTTCGCTATGACTTATAGTTTTTGTTCTTTGGCGATAAATTTTGAAACAAGAAATGGCTAATTTTAACTACTTAAGGTTTGGATATAGTATCAACGTAGAAGATGAAACCTATCCTTGGGACGTTGAATTGAGTGCAGAAAGCCCTTCTTTATATATTTTACCGTTTTCTCTACGGAAATCGGTATTAAATCCCGACGTAATAGTAAATTTGAACAATTTACTGTTTTGGTAATGTGTTAATGATAGTCCTAATATGTTGCCTTTACACGCTGAATTGTTTGCAAAAAAAATCGCTTCTCGTTATCTGTTACTTTTTGTTCTATGGAGATTAATTTTGAAACCGGAAGTAGAACCACTTCAGTTTTTGTTGGAATGTTTTACATAGTCATGATATGTTGTCCTGAGGCGCTGCATTATTTGCCAAAAACAGCTTCTTGCTGTCTGTTACCTTTTCTGTTCGATAAACGTTGAAACTGGAAATGATTAATTTGAACCACTTCCAGTTTAAATAGAGGGTTAACGGAAATGATGGAGCTATTCTTGGACGTTGAATCGATTGAAAAAACACATCTTGATATTATTTGCCACATTTGCTATAGATAAATCAGTATTGAAGCCGGAAGTAATAGTTAATTTAAATCCCTTCCGGTTTCGGTAGAGTATTGAGGATAAGCGTGATTGGGTCTTACGAATAAAGTTAAACAAGGTGTGTTTACCCCAATTTTGGAGAGTTTGCTCCCTTTGGTATGAATAAAGATGACAAAGATAAACAAACTCTTCCAGAGGTCACTCAGTGTCTCAGCAAGAAGTCAGCACTATTGAGATAGCTGTAATTTCGTATGAACTGAGATATCTCTCATACTTCAGAGTACTCTCTCTCCCAAAATCTTGAGTTACTCAAGGCATGAAGTGAAGACGTTTTGTGGAAATCACTTCATTCATGAATTTACAACACACAGAAAATATATAAGGAGCGCAGAAACACTTTCGAAGGGACTATAAAGCTCTCTGTTGCTTTGATATAGAAAATGTGGAGTGGTTAAGGCGAATCAAACTAGAGGTGGAGCACTTACTACCCCTTTCTGACCTGAATTATTTTTTGGAAATGAAGATTTTTTTATTTCAATGGATTATATGTTGAAGTCTAAGGAAGTAAAAAAATCAATTTTTTCCTCAAAATTCTGTATTGCCAGGGCGCTATAACTACAGCGTATGAGACAATTTGGAATCATTCGGAATGATATATTCTTTATGAAAGCCAAGAAAGCTTGTGATTCCAAATGGAATCACACGGTCAGAAAGAGCTAATGAACAGAGAATGCGAATGTTTTTAAGATATTTAAGTGATCAGGTTTTCAAAGCGAAGTATATTGGTAGTTATACTTGTAGGTTTCGATCAGAGTACTGTCTCTGTCACATTTTCAAAAATTTTAGAGAAAATAGTAGAGAAGCTCCCCTTTTGGATAAAATTTCCGTCAACTCTTGCTGAACAGTAACCAGCAGTAAATACAAGTAAGTGGCGTCAGCAGTACAATTTTCCGTTCACTATAGGGGTTGGCGATTGCACTCATGTGGAAATTAAACGGCCTCCTAAACAGAAGAAAGAGTATGTAAATTGTAAAGAACGTTACACCTTAAATGTTCAAGCTGCTTTAATTGTGACGAGGAATTCATGAGTGTGGATGCTTCCTGCCCAGGTTCTGTATACGATTTGCGAATATGGATGAACTCATCTATTCGCATGTTCATGGCAGAAAACAGAACAGTGGCCTTGTTTCGAGGAGAATACGCTTCTTGGCTTGTGACTGTTTTCCAATCTATGGGGTTACTTTGCATCAAAGTTTATATTTCAATATCTATGGTCATACTGAATGTTTACTAATGAACTTGCAGGAATGCTTTCCACATATATCTAGCTATTATATTTAAAATAGTGTTCTAAATAATTACGTTTGTAAGTTACATACGATTTTCTTTAAAATTCCTTAAATCGTATGCAAAGTAAGCCCGCCCCCCGTCTTACGGTACTTGAAATAAACACAATATAAGTAATGTGTTTTAGTTTTATCCTTTTCTGCCTACAATTCTTGAAGTTAATGACAATAGGAGGCATTCTGTTGTACTATATAAGTTAAATATGTAAAAAAAAAAAAAAAAAAAAAAAAAAAACTGTAGTAACATAAGTTATTTTGAAGAATTTACTAAAAACAATTAGATAATATCTTATCATGTCAATAAATGCGGGCAAAAAGTCATTCTTTTTTTTTTTAATCATCTTCTGTATCACTCATTTTTAACACGTTTGTTTAAAATTTCATAAACATCTGACAGACCAATTGTTTGGCCGTGGCGGTGCGGAGTGGAGCAAACTCTATGAGCATGCTCAGGTTATTCAGGAGTAAATTCTTACAACTATGATAGTTTTTATTCATAAGAAATTTGATATTGCTTAGAAAAAAGAGCTTGCTCACCTCACTCATGAGCAAAGTGAGCAGAGTCAAGACACTGTTTTATTCATAAGACACGTTGTCTTGACATGCTGGGTCTTATGAATAAAGTGGAGCAAGGTGAGCATGCTCCAGTATTTGTGGAGTTTACTCCTTTTGGTATGAATAAAGAGGAGCAAAGAGAGCATGCTCAGGGAGAGGTTACTCAGTGCTGGAGCATGGTCTGAAAACTATCGAGCATGCTCACATTTCATATGAATAAAAAACGAGTTCGTGCTCGCACTTCGGAGTACTGTCTCCAAAAATCTGGAGTCACCTCATTAGCTGACTCAAGCCGTGCAGTGAAGGTGTGTTGTGAAAATGGCTACATTCATGAATTTACAACGACGTAAAATATACAAGGAGCGCAGAAACACGTGGGAAGTGGACTATAAAACTCTGTATCGCTTTGATCAAGAAAACGTGAAGTGGTTTTCCTAGGTGCAACAAATGAAACTAGCGGCGAGGTACTTACTAACGAACAGAGAATGCGAATTTTTTTTTTTTTTTTTTTTTTTTTTTTTTTTTTTTTAGATATTTGAGTGATCCAGGGTTTCAAAGTGGGTTAGGGGAGAATATAGGTGTGGATCAGAGTACGGTGTCCGTGACATTTGCAAATGTTCTAGACAAAATAATCGAAAAGGCTCCCCTGTGGATAAAGTTCCCAACAACTGTTGCTGAACAGCAGGCAGAAATGAATAAGTGGCGCCAAATATACAATTTTCCCTTTGCCATCGGGGTCATCGATTGCACACATGTGGAAATTAAACGACCTCATGTACACGCGGAGGAGTACATAAATCGCAAAGGACGTTTCACCTTGAATGTTCAAGCCACTGTAATTGTAACGAGGAATTCACGAGCGTTGATGCTTCCTGGCCAGGTTCGGTGCACGACTCCCGAATATGGATGAATTCAGCTGTTCGTGTGGTCATGACAGAAAACAGATCAGGAGCCATGCTTCTGGGCGATTCTGGATACGCCATTGCTCCTTGGCTTATGACTCCTTTCCAAAATCCAGCTACAGAAGGAGAAAGAGAATTCAACAACTGCTTCAAAGGAGAACGAGTTATAATAGAAAGATGCTTCGGTCAAGTCAAGCAGCGATTCCCTATACTGGAAAATAAAATACGATTGGCGACCAACAAAGTGCCTTCGGTGATTCTAGCCTGTTTTGTCCTTCATAATGTGGCTAAATATCTGAAAGACGGCGAGTTTTACATTGTTGAGAGAGCGTTTGAAGACTATGACGACATGGAAGAGGATAACGAGGGCATCCCGCGCGTGAGACAACGTGGACAACAAAGGAGAAATGAAATTGCCAGGATGATAGTTGGTCATTAAAATATAGTTGGTCAACTTTCATGAAGAGTACAGTTTATTTACAGTAGTAGTTTGTCAAATACTTGATATAAAATATTTCATGTTATACTACAGACCTAGTAATCCTTATAAATCTTATAGCATCTAAGAGGTTTTATAGAAAAGTTCAACACAAATTTCTTGAAATAAATGTCTCTCTCTCTCTCTCTCTTTTTTTTTTTTTTTGTTTCATTTATGTCTGTTGACACTTCTTAAAATAAATGACAATACATGCTATTCTTTTAAAAATAATATAGCAGAAATAAGTGCAGTTGCAGACTGCTTGCTTCGTCGTCCCAGCGCGGAGTGGAGCAACCTCTATGAGCATGCTCGGCTTCTGCAAGAGTAAACTCTCAAAACTATTGATAGTTTTTATTCATACGAAATTTTTAGAGTTTGCTCACGAATAGAGCATGCTCACCTCAAGTGAGCAGAGTCTAGGCTCCGTTTTATTCATACCACCCGCTGTATCGTTTGCAAAAAAAAAAAAAATGTTCGTTATCTGTTACCATTCTTGTTCTATAGCGGTAACATTGGAACCAGAAGTAATAGTAAATTTGAACCACTTCTGCTTTTTACAGAGTGGTGTAGATACTCATTATATGTTGTCCTGAGATTCTAAATTTAAACCACTTCCAGTTTGATTCCATTTGATTTGATTTTGAGTTTAGCTTCCCTTTCAACAGCGAGGCTATATGAGACATGGCCATGCTGATTAATATGAAATCCAACCACATGAGCTCCGCCGAGAATCAAACCCAAGTAGGTGTGCACGCTAACCGCTTAACCACGAAGGAGCTCCACTTCCAGTTTGAACAGAAAGTTAGAGGAGGAGATGGAAACTATCTCGGGGACGTGGGACGCTTAATTGTTTCCTCCGATATTGTCAAAAACGGACGGACAAAGCCGTTTTAGAAGTCTTCCGACACTTATGCATAGCATAGTTTGGAAGCCTAACCAAAACTGCTTGAAATAATACGGAAAACCACGAAATACTTAATAGCTGAAATATTTCTTTAAAAATATTTTCCTTTGTAACTCTATTTATTTAAAGGTGTATTTATTGATGTTTATATGTGCACAGCTCTTTGAACATAAACGGTTGCAGGATTGAAACAGATGTAGCAAGCAAAATTCTCAGTTCCAAGATTAGATTATACTTCAGATTCCATTTAAAACGTTGAGTTGTTGAGTTGATTTGGAGTTTAAAGTCCCTTTCAGCAGCGAGGCTATATCAGACGGGACCTACTGATTAACGTGGAATCCGAACCACATGAGCTCCCGTCGAGAATCGAACCCGGGTCTCCCGCGCCAAAGGCGTCTGTGTTAACCGCTTAGCCACGAAGGAGCTCTCCATTAAAACGTGTTATAGTAGTTTTCAATACAGGGTGTATTGATATTTTTATTACAGCGTTTGAGAGATCAGTATTTGAACGAAAGTGAACAATAATTATGTGCACAAATACCAAAAGTGGTTTCCTTTTAGAGTTATGAGAGCCAGAAATCTTGCAAAACTAAACTTTAAAGCTTTATAGCGAAAAAGAAAAAAAACTAATTATGATAAGGAAGGCTTTCTTGAAAATTAACAGTAATTCACATTTGTAGTTTTCCGAAATATCTCATTCAGAACTGGGGCAATTGTACAATGAAGGAAGAAAATGCCGGAAATTCAGCGAAAGAAAGTTATAGAAGGATTGACCACCAAAGAAATGTGCTTCGTGTGAGGCATACCGTTATTTCCCAGAGACGAAAATTGGCAAGAAACTACTGGGTGAATTATGCGTGTTGCATTCCTTCAACACTAAATGGTAGTTTGTAAGTAAGAGACGTGAAAAACTACCACTAAATGCTCACTGCAAATCGAAAATAATGTCATAGCTCAGTAAATAATGTCTACCCTTAGTATATCTTCTTGCAATATTGGCGTAACTAGGGATTCCGAACATTCGCCGTAGGATTTTGCTTTCAAATACTTTAAGTCCGTCCGTGTTCTTTCCTTAAAGTAAGCGATCATGTTTCGCAATCGTACATAATTATCGTTTATATATCTTAAGCTTCAAATTCTTCAATAGAATTAGCGAAGACAAACTATTTTAAACTGAATATTAACACGAATTCCCTGCTATCAGTCCACATTTAATTTCTTCATGGATATGATTTTGATCTGTTACTGTTAATCCTAGATATTTGAAAGTATCCATTTTGTGCAAAGTATTATTTGATATTTAAACGTATTCATAATTTGCAGCAGGGTGCGAATTACCTGGGGGATGAGGGGATTTCCCCCCTCAATCATATTTTGTTCCCCCCTCAAAGAAGCCAGCTGAAGTATCCCCATTGGGGATGCTCGCTTTCCCCCCCGCAAACTATGCTTAGTATAACGCCAAATTTCACTGATTTTTGTCATTTCTTGTAAGTTTAATGTTCTAGCTGTATTTCGAAATGAGCGATGTAAACTATTCAGTTTTGATCATTTCTAATTTCCCCACTATTTTCACCGTTGTTTAGTTGAACAATATTACTATGACTACAGTTGTTACTTGCAACCGTATCCTCGTACCCTTCAGTTCATCGTTGTTCGTGAATTTGAATGTACTAATTGCACATAACAAAGTCACATATGGATTTATAAGTGCTCTTAGCGGTTGGCCAAGAAAAAGTAAACAAATAGCTTCTTCCACCATACTTAGCGAAGTTCGGACATGTCATATTCATTCTCTACATTTCTATCGATTGTCATCTTATTTTTATTTTTGTTATATTTTTTTCATTTTCCAGTGTATTCTTTGTTAGCCCATGGTCCTCATTCCCTAGTAGTTTCTGTGTATGCAACTCAAAAGTTGCGTTTAATTTGTGGTAATTAGCATAGTAATCATTGCATTTTATAGTTTACGGAAATGAACTTTTGAAACTGTACTCAAATTCTGAGATATATTCTCTCGTGGCTATATGTTAACATACACGCTGGGGATGCGCCCCTAGTGAGCAGACATGTGAGGGTGAGTAAGCGCATAATTGAAGATTTGTTTCAGCGTTTGCTAATACGACTGGTTCTCCGTGTCATTGTCCATGTCTGTATAAGCACTTCAACTGGAGCGGGCTTTTTAAAGTTAACCCTTCATTTTTCCATCTTTCTTTTCGCTGTACAGTTTGCTGTCCACGCCAATAATGTTGTCTGGAAAACTTCAATGTAATGTTTTACTTTAGGAATGAAAAGCGCAGCTTTAGCGGGGAGTAGAAGCGCAAGCTCGCAATTTGGATTGAGATTTTTCAAATATTTAGCCTTCGATTTGACTTTGATGCCAAAAATCGGGACCAACAACAATCCTTTTCTTGTATGATAGGCTAATACCTAGATTTTTTTTAAAAAAAAGGTAAGTCCAGTTTAACTGATAATTTTAGTAGTTTTCATAATACTGAAGTTTTTTTTTGGGGGGGGGGCAAGCTGTGTGTAATAACGCGAAATGGAAGATTTCAATATGAGTAGAAAAATTAACATATGCTTGTGATCATGGCTATCGCTGGTGCCGAATTATTAAGTAAATGAACCTTAGAGAACTACGGGCACAAGAGTGAGTACATTCAAACATGTTCAGAAAGATTAGGTGTGGTGTGTGCAAGTCAGACAATATATATACGTACATAGTTATTGTCAGTAGATTTATTGAATAAATAAATCTCTCACTTATTAAAGATGTCAAATTTATGTGTATGTGGGGGGGTAAGACATTATTATCTCATTTTGAAGTATTCCACCTTCAGACTTTACATCCTGTTGGCTTAATTTTATCCCCCCCCAATATAGATTATCTAATTCGCAGATTGATTTGCAGTATTACGATCTCGGAGAACTTCTATGTGTTTAGTTTTCTCTACATTTACTTCTAAACCCACGTCCCTGAAAACGTTTAATCAGACCAATGCATTTCTTTCTATTGTTTTCCTATCATCCCTTATTATATTTACATCACCAACATACATCATAACCTGGTGAATACCATTCAGCTCTAGGCCGCGTTTGCTATCTTTGATTTTTTTATACCGTATTCTAGAACAAAATTGATTAATAATGGTGACAACGCATCTCCTTGTTTCAGGCCATTCTCGACATGACAATTTGTGGTCAATTATATTCCTACTCGGATTTTAGGCGGACTCCGTCTGAAATACATAGTTTAGGATTTATTTATACACATCTTAATTAATCCAAGTAGCTTTCTTCGGTGTTCCGAATTCGGAAATAATGTTATACGGTGTTTCTCTCCTAATAGAATCGTAGGCCTTTCTGAAATCAATAAATATAAATAATTTATATACCACGGTATTCTATTCCCATTTCTTTTCGAGTATTTGACGAATTGTAAATATCTGGTCGATAGTTGATCGATTTCGTATAAATCCGTGCTGATAATCTCTGATAATTTCATCTGCGTATGGGTAAATATTGCTAACAGTATGTTTGAGAAGGATAATTACTCGTTCTACAATCAGGTGTTTTATCTTTCTTCTGAATTGAGACAATGATTGCGTCTTTCCATTCTTGTGGCAATTCCTCCTTGTTCCAAGTGATGATAATGAGTTTGTATGTCTCGTTCCACAGCCTTTCCCCTCCTCCCCCCCAGCTAGAGTTAACTCAACAGGAATTTCTTCTATACCCGGAGATTTGTGCTTCTTTTTGTCCTTTATAGCACTTTCTACTTTTGTTCGGTTAGAGTCTGAAATATATAGTTCTACTGTATGCATTTCACTTTCTCCGTGTACATTACTTTTTGGCTGCGTGTTGAACAAACTGTCAAAGAAATATTTCCATCTATTCAAAATATGGCTATTCGTATCCGTGAGAATTCTGTGGCCCTTTTTTTAAAAAATATATATACGCGCGAGGATGATAATCTTTCTTGAATTCGTTGATGTCTTTATACTTGTCTTGAATATTTTTATTTTTACTATTATCTTCAAGTTCAACAATTTTAGCTTTCAAAAAGTACTTTTTCTGTTCTAAAGGTTTTTGAAATTTCCCGTGCTGATATCAACAAAATTTTATACAGTTCTAACGAACCGGTTTTTGTAGCCAACGCAGTTTTGTCTGTTTTCTCTTTTCTGTCCGTTTAGTGTATTCCTGGTCGAACCATGCTTTTTCCTACGCATTTCCACACACTCTAATTTTCCTTTTACTGAATTTTTAATATTATCTCTAATTTTAACCCACGTATCCTCAACAGTAGTCCATTCCAAACTTCCTAAAACTGAGAATCTATTCAACACTTCAATCTGTTACTCCCTTCTCGCCTACCGCTGCTCTAATTTCTTAAAATTAAACCTCTCCATTTTCAGATGCTGACGGTTTACTTTTTTCAATGATAATCTCTCTCTTACAATCGCTGCTACCAGATAGTAGTCATTGTCACTTTCAGTTCCTCTAACCAATCGAACATCAATTATGCAAGATTATTAAATTGATCACATGATTAAAGTGTGATCAATTTAATCACGTATTTTTCCATCTGATGAGGTCCAAATATATTAATGACTGTCATGATGTGGAAATTTTGTACTCTTCACGATAAGGTTTTTGGGTGTTGCAAAGTCCACGAGCCTAACGCCGTTGTCATTACTTTCCTTATGAAGACTTTCATTTCGTATAATCGGTTTGAAAATATATTTTCTCCTATTTTCGCATTGAAGTTCCCTAATATAATTTTCATATGGTATCGCCAGAATTGATCAAATCAAACTATTTTAAGACATCTATTGGAAAATCTAATATATTGGGAAATGGGTAATGTTTTGTTGACCTTGACGAAATTTTATTAGGGTGTGTGCAGGCACATCCCGTTGCTACGCGTATAGGAAAAGGAACGTTATAAGCTTCAAAATAACACAACAACGACGGGCACTATGTTATCAACACTAGTTCTCATGACCTGGGATTGAACCAAGAATCGTTTGCACCAGAGATGAGCACTCTACCACAGCAGCGTGCAGTCCAAATTAAACTTTAGTTTCTGAGCGTTCGAAGTTTGTATCCGTTAATTATATTGAAAGCTCATGTTTATTTTTAGTTTTAATTACAGAACTAAGGGTAAACCAATGAAGAAAATAATAATAATAATCCAGTGTTATGAGATAATTACCTTACATTTCTTGCTTGTTTGTGGAAGTTTTCTTAACATTCTGCTTTTCTCTAATGACACGTAGGATAATCAATTATAAACATCGGGGGATGTTGTGAGTTTCTTTTTTAAAAAAAGTTTGGCTTTTCTAAAAGCAAAATAAAATAGAAAAAAGACAAGAGAATGGGAAAGTTGGTTGGATAAGGAAGGGAAGATAATTTAGTTGTTCATCATCCTCTCTTTACTCTCTTCCATAAAGATTGGAGAACTGGAAGGTTCGTTAAATGACATTTTCAAGCGGTAGGTAGGTAGCCTACGTAGCAAGCGAGGTCTGGTATAGCTTTGCTGCTTTAATACCCGTATTGATTTTTACATCAAAATATTAAACGCTTTTCGGATTTCGAATCTATCTACTAAGGCTCGTCTTCTTCTTCTTTCTTTCTACTGCTTTAATGTGCTTCAGTGGCAACAGATGACACTACAAGTCATTAAAGAGAAATCAAGGTGAGTAGAAATACATTTATTTGCCTACCTCAAAGTGTCAAACGTAAGGCTCTATCCACGATCAATGCGTTGCTTTTGTTTATTTTTTTTATTATTTGTTTCCTCTTCCAGAGAGCATGTTTGAGCTTTTCCTTTTTGATTCTTTAATGTTTCTCTCTCATCTTGTCTCTCTATTTTCTCAACATTTCCTCTTTGTTCATTTTTTCCCTCTAAAATCTTCAATTGTTTCTTTTCTTGATGTTAAATGTTGTAGAACGGAAGGTAGGGGAATATCCACTTGGTGTTCACGAGAGAAAATAGTAGCTATTCCAATTCAATCCAATTGTCATGCTTAAGAGAAACCCCTAGTTACTTTTCTTTGTTTGTCTTATTGGATGATTTACGTAACAAAGTTGCTATTTGTCACTGTTTACAGGCGGAAATTATCATTCATTTCTTCAAAAGTTGGACATTTGTCACGGTGCTTGAAGGTGAGAAGTAGTTTGATTCTTATCTTTTTTTTCTTTGTTTTCTGCTGTTCTGTTTCTTGCCACATTATAGAAGAGACCGACCAGGTTATTCATACGTTAAGCTTTCATAATTTTGCTCTCTTTTCAAGAACATAAATTAATAACTCAAAGAAGACTGAATATAGGTTTTAAAAGTCTGTCTCTGTATGTGTGAAGACAGAATCAATACATCGAAACAAAGTATTATTCAAATCATTTGAATCTCTTCATTACTTAAGAAGGTAGGAAGTTGTGTAAACTCCAAACTTTTCCGGATCTAAGCGTCTACATCTGTCTTGTTTTGACCAATAGTTTATTAAGATATTTAGTATATACGCCACTGTTGAAAGTGTACATCACCATTATAAAAATACAAAAGCAATAGAAATAATATGTTAGTTCAGCGGTTTCCAATCTGCTTTGACTAACCATACATTTTATTGATTGTTCCCAACATCATGACACACTTGTCTGACCTTTTACTACTAATAATATAAATTATAACAGGGTAAAGCGGTAAGTTTTCATAAAGTACTGATGTACTACTGAGCACTGAGCATTATCGCTACAATGGAGGCGTAGACTGGTACAGTCAGCGACTGTAAAAAGTGGAGGTTGGATACATAAGAAATGATAGCTTTTTCCAGTAGCAGGATAGTTTCACTCTATGTCTGATAGTTGGACAACCAACATGACAGCAAATACATGCCCGAAAACATAACATGCCAGGATATTCCTCCATTTGGAGGAAAAAGTATTACTATCTGAGAGCATCACTTAGAGAAACAACCACGAGATAAATCTACAGAAATTCCATTTACCTTAAGATCAAAGAGATAGGAATTAATGCAAAGGAAACGAAAACAATAATACGCATCATGCAGAGACCGAAAAAGTATGGAAAGCTAAACAAAATGAGAAAAGAAGGAAAGGAAAGAGCAAAAGACATGGGAATAAATTAAATTTTAACACTTAAGGATAAACAGTGTCCGTCTTTCCCCCTGCCCCCATCGTGGGTTTTCTCCCTTCATAGGATAAATCTCTTTCAGTATCAAACGCGAACATCATTTATAGTGTTGGAAAAAATTTAACTCAGTCTAGGCCGAGACTCGAACCCCACACCCTTAGAATGACAGTCTCACGCGTTATCCACTTACCTACACAGGCTCTATCTATAAGTCAGCTATTACCCGCGCTGTTATCAAACGTGTTAACTCAGCCATTGTCAGTGAGCCACCCCAGTTCCATTTGAGGTTTAAATTTTATTTACCTCACTTAGCCATCTATGGGTAGCAGTCCCCTTGCTTTCATAAAAAAACATTTGTTCTGTAGATTAAAATCAAGAATGAATTAATCTGTACTCTTGGGAGCTTACTGGTGCACCAACATATCTATCTATCTATATATATATGTCTATATATATATATATATATATATATATATATATATATATATATATGTGTGTGTGTGTGTGTGTGTGTATGTGTGTGTGTGTGTCGAATTGATTTTGTATTAAAAGAGCGACTTCGTAAATTTACGGAACGCGTGTTAACACAACAGTAAGGACATCTCGTAACGTTGTTACGTAACACACGGAGTGTAAATAAACTTTCAAAACCAGAAGTCGGAAGATATGCCGTGGGTAAGTCGGTAAGACGTCTGCTTGCTGAGTGGAGAAATCCGGGTTCAAATCTGGGCTGTTACTTTTTTTTTTTTTTTTTTGTTCCGTTGAAAATACATTTCTATATTTTTGCGTTTGAAATTGCTTTCTTTCATTTTTTGTAGATTATCTTAAATTAGTGAAGGCCAAGTAAGATCAGATTACATATATGTCTGCTTTATCTGTGTGTACAGTCCAGATATGGAGTGGGTCAATTGTGTCAAGATTTGTGAGTAGGTCAGTGGATCGTGGGTCAACAGGACGTGACTCATTGTGACACACCACCCACCGTGACCTCTCTGACTCACGCTGACCCTACGTTTTAAATTTTAAGGTGTCCCTCTTTATTCGGCCTCCCTCCTTCAAGGTCTCCCTCCTTATTATTAAATTCAATGTATAGATAATTATTGAGTTGAATTGATTTTGAGTTTAGCGCCCTTTTCAGCAGCGAGGCTATATGAGACGGGACCTACTGATTAACATGTAATCCGAAACACATGAGCTCCCGTTGGAATCAAACCACGGTCTCCCACGCCACAGGTATATAATTGTGTCTTATATAGCAGTTAATATTCTTGCTATAAAGTATAAAGTTAAAGAAACTTGTAGCTTCACGAAAGGCATTTGTTGGTCCTTCAAGGTCAACACAAAAACAAAAAAAAAAAACTAATACTAGGTGTGTCTTTACAAGTGACTACTATGATAACAACAGAATGCTGCCTACGTTTAACATATTATGCCTCCGGGGGTTAGTAAAACGCTGAACTGTGTGAAAATCGCTGCACACAACAGGTCTTAGGAACACTCACAAATACGTAAAATTGAAAGAACAGAAAATAGTGCATTTTTGAAATAAGCATACAATTCACACTTCACGCAAAGTTCCAATATGGGAAATCAGTCAATATCTTCAGTTGGAATTACTGAAAAAGACAGAAACTGGCTATTTAAAATTCCAAGTGTAAACCTGCGCTTGGAGCGATTCTATTAGCTATATCAAAACGCATTTTCGTGAGTTGCCTCTGTGGTCAAGCGTGCTTAATAGCGCTGTTAAATTTCTAGAACCGGAGGGCGGCGGTTCGAGCCTGAGTACAGTATTTTTTTTTTCAAAATAGGTTTGGCTTTTTAAAAGTATATATGAAGTTGTATTTTGAAGTGATTGTAAAACAAATTCAGATGAACTTTCACATTTCCAAGCTCACTCGTATTTATTCGCCATGTCCCAAATTTCACAGAAATAAATCCCTACGTTAAGCGGGTTTACATATCCAGACTCCTAACAAGGAAGGGTCACGCAGTGGCTCCGTTGAGATCCGAACGAGACAAATGTGTTTTCATTTGATATATTATAACTAGATAGATCCCAAAGTTATACGTGCCACCGAGCGGAATATCGTGAGTTACAATATATTTTGTAATGTAAGAACTACAAAGCTGGCAGAATATTTTGACCGAATCATTTGTTCGGAAACGGTTGGGTAAATGGAAAACTCGGATAATATGTATCCCGTCATTTTCAAGAACACACTTTTTCGGATAAAAAAGTTTGCCCAGGATCCTCGCAGGGTCCCACATGGGGTCCAACTCAAAATTTTCAAATGACAAGAGGGATTAAGTAGCACATCGTTTGAAAGCTGTTGCAAAATGAAAGAAGATGCAGCAAGTCTCGACTCTCTACGACAACCCTGTGCAAAATGGCGGAGGGTCAAAATGTAAACAGAAACTTAATTGAAAAGTCAATGGTCACCCCTATAAATCGGAAACGGTGAAAAATGTGAAAATAGGAAAGGAAGTGTGGCATTATTTTCAAAGTACAACAATTTAAGGTAAAACGTCTTGTCCCAGGGTCCCCACATGGTCCCAGGTGGGGTCCAACTAAAAAGTTTCAAATAGCAAGAGGGGTTAAGTAGCTCATCGTTTGCAAGATCTTCTTAAATGAAAGTAGATGGAGCAAGTCTCTACTCTCTACGACAACTCTGTCCAAAATTGCGGCGGGTCAAAAAGTAATCAAAAGCTTATTTGATAAACTATGGCCACCTCGAATCCAAGATGGCCGGTTAAAACTTATGTCGTTCATAACAGTACAAATTTAAATCTCTATTTTTCTCTATTATACATTTAGAAACAACAGGAAGATTAAAGAACAATTGAATTTCGATTCACCTCAACTATAATTTCATTCGGTAACAACACATATATGTTTTGTTTGGTTCCCTCGCCATCATTTACTTTAATATAACGAATATGCGATGAACACACAACTCTGACTTCCACTAATTTTGTCATACGTAGTTCATGCATAAAGGACTTGCTGCACCAGTAGGTGGGTGGCTCTATTGTAATTCGTAACTGCGTATTCGTGGCGGTTACATTTGTATGTCATTCGTTGGTTTGATCATAATACTCCAAGCAATACCAAATATACAAAAAAAAAAAAAAATCATTTGCAAGATTGGCGAGTAGTACCAAACCATGTGTAAGTCATTTCAGTACTTCGAGTTGCGCCAAACTTTGTTGGTTTAATTACAGTATTCCAAGAAATAACATATTTATATACAAACTCATTTTTCACGCTGGCAGCCATATTGGATTACCTCCAACACCAGTGGTTTGAGCTGGACATGCGTTCGATACATACTATGGCATTTTGAACTCAAGACGTTTCGTTTTTTGAACATTTCGCATCTTTTCGTCATCCACTGATCAACATTCATGCCAAATTTGGTTTTCCTAGCTTCAGCAGTTTGGTATGCCTATCCTTTCGATATAGGTTTTAAGCTGTCTCTTGGATTCAAGGTGGCCATAGATTTTCAATTAAGCTTTTGCTTATATTTTGACCCGCCGCAATTTTGGACAGGGTTGTCGAAGAAAGTCGAGACGTGCTCCATCTTCTTTCACTTAACAAGAGCTTTAAAACGATGTCCTACCTCTCTTGCCATTTGAAACTTTTTAGTTGAACTCCACCTGGGACCATGTGGGGACCCTGGAACAAGACATTTTCACGTTGTGCTTTGAAAATAATGCCACGCTTTCTTTCCTGTTTCCACATTTGTTTTATCGGTTCCGATTTATAGGGGTAGTCATGGACTTTCCAATTAAGATTTTATTTACACTTTGACCCGTCGCCCTTTTGCACACGGTTGTTGTAGAGAGTCGAGACTTGCTGCATTTTCTTTCATTTTACAACAGATTTCAAATGATGTGCCACTTAACCCCCCTTGCCATTTGAAAATTTTGAGTTGGACCCCATCTGGGACCCCGCGGGGGACCCTGGGGCATTTTTTCTTACCACAAAAAGTTTCTCGTTGAAAATGGTGGGATAAGTGTTGGCAGAGTTTTTCACTTACTCAACCATTTCCGAACAAATGACGGTTCAAACTATTCTGCATGGTAATTTTTTGTAGTTCTTACATTACAAAATATGTTGTAACTCACGATATTCCCCCGGTGGCACGTATAACTTTGGGATCCATCTAGTTATAACATATAAAATGCAAACACAATGGTCTCGTTCCGATCTCTGCGGAGCCACTGCGTGACCCTTCCTTGTAAGTATGAAAACATTTACGTTCACTCCAACCTCAATCATTTCATGAATTCAACCTGATTTACATATGTTATTAGGACGTAAAATTGAATGTGATTTATTCTACAAACACTTTTATACATTGCAAGAGCTGTGACGTCTAAATATTCACTGAGAACTCATAGTCGTATCGCAATAAACAAAAGCGAGTATGGAACAGTAAACTGCTTTCACAAAGGTTAAAAGAAAGCCTGCAAAAGCATGCAAAATGGTCGAGTGGTTTAGGTCGATACTCTATCAATCATATGTTTGTGTGTTAAAACCCGATAATAAGTTTTTCTAAGTGTCTTCCTATTTTCATTTGGAGGCGGAAAACATTTCTTTGAATAACCCATTGGAAACTTCTTTTGTTTCAAATTCGGCTAAGACGGAACAAAATATCAATTGCAAATCTAAAATCCATTGCTGAAAACAAAATATAAAGTATGTTTTCCCATTATTATCCTCAGATTTGTAACGAGACCCGGGTTCGATTCCCGGAGGGAGTTCATGTGGTTCGGATTCCACCTTAATCAGTAGGTCCACGTCTCATATAGCCTCGCTGCTGAACGGGACGTAAAACTCAAAATCAATCAATCAATCTCCAAGAGAGAGAAATAAAAAAAACTTTGTTATGGTAAATTCTAGTTCAAAGTTCGAAGCACTTGCTTTTGCACGTGATTTTTTGTTTCTTTTTTCAGGGAACAGAAAAGTTCTGGCGCCTAAGAGATTATACCATATAATATTGCAAATTTGCAAGTGGATGTATTTACATTGCAATTTGTGGTAATAAAGATATTATGATTAGAAAACAATACTGTAATAAGTAAGTTTAATTTCTTCATCCATCGCAAGCCTTAGGGGCCCCTTATACCTCGCCGCCCCCCGAATATCGATATCGAAAATTTCGAATGATATATTCATGTCCATATATTCGCGATATCGAATGTTGATATATGATAATATATATTTATATATCAACGATAGCGATTTATCGACATATCACAGGCCCAGGTCCGAGAAGTGATGCTTGAAATATACTGGAATCAACAATCAAATTCTAAATAAGTTCTCCATTTCCGTATTCAATGTTGAGGGGGAAGAATGTGAACCCGAATAGAAATTTTAAGAAAAACAAATGTTAAGATAAAAGTAGGTTTTCCGTGTCCCCTTGAATATAAAAATTAACAGAAAACTATTACTGCAATTTACCTTTTACTTCTGTTTCTGATTGTTATCACAAATCAGCGACAGTACACATACTTTACATAGTATACCAATACACTCTATAACTTTTCACAACCAAGCAAGCCGGAAGATGAATTTCCTGTAATATTAAAGTGGAATATTCTACAAAATAGTCATAATTCATTGGCTATATTTCTATCAGAACTTTGGTACGGACTAAGAGCTACAAGACTAACAGAACTAAAAATTAAAGATTTCATTCCTTTTTTCTCTCAGACTAAAAGACTTCTGCATTTTCCTAAGATTTTCATTTTCTTAATATAAGTCCCCTATCCTGGGCTAATTCTGGCTACCGCGGTTTCGAGGTAATCGGTAAACGAAAGAGCAAAGTTTTTCGACTCTCAACTCTCGACAGTTTGTAAGAAGATATTTCACAGTTCATGTTGTTATTTCTTCGTTACAAAAACACTTCTAGTTGACTCTATTCATGGTGAATTACTGAACTTATAAACATTGACAATTATTGAAAAATTAATAATTATTTTTAAACATAAAAGACATTACAGTTCACTAGAATGCAGTAGTAGAATGCAGAAGTGAAAGAAAATATTGTTGAGATGCGCAAACTGAATGTGAATAATAAGTGTTTCCCATTCTCTTGTCCAGAGGTGGATCTACGATGGACTTCTGGGGGCTCGGTGGTTGGTAATACTCCTATTTAGAGCTACTTTTAAGAGCTCCAAACTCTGGAATGGGTTTTATTTATATATAAAATAACAAATATTCCCTTTCTGGGAGGCTATCGCCATGATCGCCCACTGGATCCGCCCCCGCTCTTGTGTAGCAGACTTTGAAGATATTTAGCTCCTGCGATGGTGATTAAGGATTGTAACATCTGGATAATTTTTATACTGATATCGGATAGAAACTTATCCGGATTTGCAATATCCGGTTGACGGACAACAAAATGGATGACGGATAACGGATAATATCAGGATAATGGATGACTGATAATATCCGGATAGCGAATGACGGATAATATAGAGGTAACGGATACTATCCGCATGATGGATAACGGATGTCGGATAATATCCGGATAATGGATTTATCCGGATAATTTATAAAATTAAGATAACGGATAACATCTGGATAATAGAACATTCGGATAACTGATTACATCCGGATGACGAATAAAGGATAATATCCGGATAAAGTATGTGGTTTGAAAAAGACAATATAGGAGAGAGACTTATCAATGCTTTCTCCTCATGGAGTTATTAAAAGACGATCATTGGGCAGTGGTCTTTACCATTGAAAGATATTGCTTCTTAAAATGTTTCCTAGTAACTTCCAATTTTCTTGTTCTTGTTGAGCGCGGTGGCTAATGGTAGACCGCTTACTTTGGCGCGTGGGGTCCTTATTGTTTCGATCCCCGGCCAAATAAGTTTGCGGTGGACAAGATCGTATCCGTAGCTTCTCTCAGGGTACTCCCGCTTCTTGCCACTTTTCACTCCATCAATTCTTCTATTATCATTGACTTGCTTTAATCATTCGACACGGCAGCTCAATGGTAGAGCGCTTCCTCTTTTGCGTGGGGTCCTTATTGTTTTGATCACCACCCAAGGAAATTTGTAGTGGACAATATCATATCCGTGGTTTTTCTCAGGGTACTCCTACTTCTTCCCACTTTTCATTCCACAAATTCCTCTATTATTATTGACTGGCTTTAATCATTGCGCGCGGTGGCTCAGTAGTATAGCGCTTCCTCTGGTGGACCAATTAACATTGAGGTGGATGAGATCGTATCTGTGGGTTTTGTCAGGGTACTCCCGCTTCCTCCCACATTTCATTCCACTAATTCTTTATTATCATTGACTTGGTTCAATCATTGGGCGCAGTGGCTCAGTGGTAGAGCGCTTCCTCTGGTGGGCCAAGTAAGTTTGTAATGGACAAGATCGTATCCGTGGGTTTTCTCAGGGTACTCCCGATTCTTCCTACTCTTCATTCCACCAACTCCTGTATTATCATTTACTTGCTTTAATCATTGGGAGCGGTGGCTCAGTGGTAGAGCGCTTCCTCTGGTGCGTGGGGTCCTTATTGTTTCGATCTCCAGTCAAGTAAGTTTGTTGTTGACAAGATCGTCTTCGTGGTTTTTCTCAGGGTACTCCCGCTTCTTCACACTTTCCATTCCAGCAACTTCTATATTAGCATTGACGCTTTAATCGTTGGGCGCGATAGCTCAGTGGTAGAGCTCTATCTCTGGTGCATGGGATCTTTGTTGTTTCGATTCCCGGTCTAGTAAGTTTGTGGTGGACAAGGTCGTATTCGTGAGTTTTTCCAGGTACTCTCGCTTCCTCCCACATTTCATTCAACCAATTCTTCTATCATCATTGACTTGCTTTAATCATTGGAGATGCCTTGGTCCCATGAGGATTGCGGTGATGTCAGAAATCAGATTCGATCCCAAGCATTTGGGTTGTGATGTAAACCTTTGCTGTGGTTCAGTCTCAGTATTTTATTACGCGAGATAAAGCCATCCATACAGCTATAAATGTTGTTCTAACTTGCGCAAGCAGGTATTGATTTTGAGCCAATTCGGAACCACATTTTTGGCGCTTTGAGGCCAGAAACCGATTTCGGACATTACGCTGTCCTCAAACTACTAGGATCTTTTCAATGTTACCATCCGCGTCCAACAACCCCATGTTTAAAAGGGAAATAGAAAGGACTCGTGTCTAAAACTTCCGGACCCAGTTTCTTGAGGTTCAAGAGTAGGGATCGATTTCTGATATCACCATTGTGCTCAACGGATCAAAACCTTTGAAATGTCGCCAACGCCGTCCAACAACTTCATCTTTAATAGGTGAATAGAAGGGACCTGAGCCCATAACGCCAGGACCCCATTCCTTGAGCTTCGTGGTCTGAGCCTGATTTCTGACATTACTACTGCACTCAGGGGCAGTGGTTAGGGATGGGCACGAGCGAGTTCGAGTGAGTTGTTTTAAACTTCAACTCGAAACAGACATCTTTTAGCTCGACTCGGGAACTCGACTCGAAAAATTTCTTCCGACTCGACTCGAATTTGGATCGAGTTTCGAGTCGAGTCGAGCCAAATCTTGTGTGTAGTTTCAAGTTCCTTTTTCACTTATTCTGCATAAACAATATAATTATTATCAATGTTGCTACTTCCACTACAACTTATTATTATTATTATTATTATTATTATTATTATTATTATTATTATTATTATTATTATTATTATTATTATTATTATTATTATTATTATTATTATTAAATTCTGTAATTAAGCTTGAAAGATAGACGGTTTCCATCTGAATAGTAAAAACTAGTTAACTGCCGATTTCGGTAGTCGTGAAATCTAGGACACAAGGACATCGTTCACGAGGTTCTAGGTTTGAGTTCCGGAGGATCAAGTATTCGTGCTTGGGCCAAAATTTGTTAAAAGTTATAGCGTGCCAGGCAAACATGTTTAAAACTGTTCTGCCTGGGTCTACGGTTGTCAACGACTTGTGCGGCTTGGCTCACAGCTTATTCAATATCGAACCGAACCGAGAACCGAACCGGATGTGCACGAGTCGAGACACAATTTGTAAAATTCGAGTCGAATCGAGACTGCTCGTAAAAATCTTGATTCGACTCGAATGTCTCAAAACTCTTCACATATTTTTAAAAATAGTTTTGAAGAAACTAATCACTCAGAAACAGTTATATATATATATATATATATATATATATATATATATATATATATATATATATATATATATATATATATATATATACAGGTGCGGATCCAAGGGGAGCTACAGCCCTCTTGACACTCAGGTATACACTGGATAAAATAGGCTTCAATCCTGCTTTACACTGGATAAAGCGGCAAACAGTGATTTAGTCGCTCCCTTGATCATATCCTGGATCCGGGGCTTTAAGGGTTCATAGCTGTAAAACTATGGGACCTATCGTTAGGGATGCGCACGAGACGAGTCGAGACAGAATTTTCCTGACAAATTTCGAGTCGAGACACAGCTCTTGCAATAAAAAAGAATACATTTTTCGAGTCGAGACATCACTTTTACAGTACATTTTCGAGACGAAAAAGCCTCAAATCTTGTCTCGTGCGCATCCCTACCTATCGTAGTCGGGTTAAGACTTCACTTAGAAACTAATATGTGCGCTATCCAAAAATACAATGTTTCAGAATCTAGAGTACACATGCGACAATTTTTATAGAGGAACTTTGGCTATGTGCATATAATTTGAAGTACTCACCAAATACCTGTATAAAAATTGTTGCAGAAGTATGTTAGAATTCTGAAACATGGATATTTGGATAGCGCACGTACTAGTTCCTAAATAAGGTCTTGACCCTACTACGGTAGGTCGCCTAGTTTTGTAGCTATGGACCTTTAAAGTTCATTTCTTCATGTTTTTGGCAGCCTATAACTCCGAAATTAAGCATTTGTGCGCCCAGGTTTGTTATTATCTTTTGTCTTATCTTGGTGTCAGGAACAGTATTTCTTCCAGATATGTTTTTGGGGCACTGCCCCCCTCCCGGAGCTCTGAGAGTGCCCCCCGGAGGAGACCCAAATATTACGTCTATAATACAATAATAAATAGAATAGTACCAGCAGTGCTCCCCTCACCCTGAACATTTTTTCTGAAAGAACAACTGGTCAGGAATCTCCTTGCATTTTTTAAATGGAGTATCGCATCGCAGTTTGCAGTGCAAATGGGAATGCAATGCAGCGCAAACATGGAAATGCAACATTGCATTTACATGTTTGCACTGCAAGTTGAAAAATGTATTGCAAATTGCGATACATCTTTGTGTCTTAAATTACTACATAAGCTAAAATAAGGAGCAAGTTAAAAATATATTACTATTATTTCAAGAAACTTCCCCCGACTTGAAGGGTCGGTTATTGCAAGAAAAAATGCCTCGACTTTGGATTACAATAGTTTTCCACTTTTGTATTTCCTTCCCTTTGTCAGTTTATTGTTACTGGGTCATTCTCCAGATCTTCTCAGGTTTCGGGTGATTATCCTTGTTTCTGAGCGTGTAATAATAATAATAAAAAAAATGTTCCTTGAAGAAAAGGCGCATTGGCAGCAGATTGGACCTAGCCGATATATGGTATATATAGCATGATTGTGGGTTGGTTAGTAAAACGCAGAAGTGCGTACAGTAGATCAATAAAACAGTAACGGTATTCTTCAATGCCAAAAATACAGTATAGGAAATTACTCGTCTTTATCTCTCTTTTCTTTTTGCTTTTCATTTGAAGTACTGATATACCTGATACCCATTTACGTTCCTTGTTAAAAACAACATATGTTTTAGCAAGATTTCTTCTTGGGAGACGCCGCGAACCTCAAAAAACATCCCGAACAAATGGACTCTCTCTTTCTGTGTGTGTTTGAACCAATGAGTTGTTTTTCCAAAACCTAATTGTTGAATTTGCCGCTGCTGTAAAACTATTTCGCTCAATTTGACAAATAATATAATAAAATATAATACTTATCCAGCAATGAGCGTGGATTGCAAGGAAAAGCAGTGAACTCTAAAGTACCCCTGTAGCAGGGGCGGATCCAGAACGGACTTCTGGGGGGGGGGGGAAGTGGATTGTAGTACTGCTACTTAGCTAGTTTTAAGAGCTCCAAATTTTGGGATGGGTTTTATTTATATATAAAATAAGAAAGCTTCCTCTTCCGTGGGAGGGGGGCAATTGCCCCGATCGCTCCCTGGATCCGTGTCTGCCCTATAGCCTCTCCTCGAAATTAAATGCATTGATCTATTATTTCCAATTCGAAGTCATTTTCGCTTCCATGTTAATAGTGACGGAGTTCTTGTTCTTTGTATCTCTGTACTCAAGAAAATAATAATAATAATAATAATAATAATAATAATAATAATAATAATAATAATAATAATAATAATAATAATAATAATAATAATAATGAAGCATCTGAATAATAATGATATTTTTAACCCTCTTCTTTAAACTTTCTGTGTATTTCTCTGAATCTGGATATGTTGTTTTATAGTGTATAATGCAAAAAGGCTTCAAACAGCAATCAGGCAAAAATTATTTGTGTAAAAGACACAAACGCCTTATCAGTGGCTCTGCAACTGACGTTGTTTCTGCTTGCCTTTAAACATAATGTTACGATTTACAAGGCACAGACAAAAGTAGAGAGCAACGTGAAATTTCGCCTAAGGGCACCTTCGTTGCTAAACTGAAGACTAGCACTCTGTCAACATATTGCATAGCTATCAATAAGTCACACTCAAAGGTTCTTTCCAAACGTTTTGGTATAACAGGTTAATCAAACTACGCTGTTGTAGGTAAGGGATGAGACTCTGAATGACCGATAAGTGTTGGAGTTCAGAGCCGTAGCTAGAAATTTCGTTGCCCGGGGCGAAGTAGAATTCGGTGTCCCCCGACACTCACCTTACCAAACTTTGACTTTTTCTTTCTGTGCTTTTATTTTTAACATATAAGAGAAACACCTTTTTGTTGTTATGCTACGCTGTTTTTTCTTTTTTATCAAGCCGCTTAGACAGACCATTGCAACAGCCAAAAGCGATCGTTATGTATTCTTTAACAAATAAGAGCCACTCTGAAGAGGCTTATTTTAGACCTGCTGCTAAACTTGCCAAACTACCTTGTATACAAATCCATTTGGAGAATAATTATGAAAAAAGCATGGAGTCGATCCTCCTACGTCAGGACGACCATGTTAGACATGGAGTTGCTGGATGCGAGTGGTAGCGTTGGAAAGGTCCGGGTCCCCTGAGTGCAGTAGTAATGTCAGAAGTCTGGCCCAGGCCACGCAACTCAAGGAATGGCGTCCTGACGTTATGGATTCGGGTCCCTTCTATTCACCTATTAAAGATGAAGTTGTTGGACGGCGTTGGCGGCATTTGAAAGGTTTTGATCCGTTGAGCACAATTGTGATGTCAGAAGTCGATCCCTAAACTTGAACGTCAAGAAACTGGGTCCGGAAGTTTTAGACACGGGTTCTTTCTATTCCCCTTTTAAACATGGGGTTGTTGGACGCGGATGGTAACATTGGAAAGATCCTAGTCGTTTGAAAACAGCGTAATGTTCGAAGTCAGTTCCTGGCCTCAAAGCGCCAAAAATGTGGTTCCGCATTGGCTCAATATCAATACCTGGTTGCGTAAGATAGAACAACATTTATAGCTGTATGGATGGTTTTACCTCGCGTAATAAAATACTGAGACTGAACCATAGCAAAGGTTTACATCACAACCCAAATGCTTGGGATCGAATCTGATTTCTTACATCACCGCAATGCTCAAGGGACCAAGACCTCTCCAATGTTTAAAGGAAGTCAATGATGATAGAAGAATTGGTTGAATGAAAAGTGGCAAAAAGCGGGAGTACCCTGAGAAAACCTACGGATACGATCTTGTCCAACGCAAACTTACTTGGCCGGGGATCGAAACAATAAAGACCACACGCACCAGGGTAAGCGGTTTACCATTGAGCCCCACAACAAGAACAAGAAAATTGGAAGTTACTTGGAAATATTTTAGAAGCAATATCTTTCAATGGTAAAGACCACTGCCCGATGATCCTGTTTTAATAACTCCATGAGCAGAAAGGACTGATATGTCCCTCTCCTATATGGTATTTTTCAAACCATATACTTTATCGGGAATATTATCCTTTATTCTTCAATTCATGAATTGTTTGAGGTTGAAGTGAGCGTAAATGTTTTCATACTTAGGAGTCTGGATATGCAAACCTGCTTACCGTGGGGATTTACTTCTGTGAAATTTGGTCCATGAAGTTATACAAAAACCGGTAAAATAAGGAACGTTAACATTCTTACAATGAGAACAGATTTCAATTCCCGGTGGGAGTTAGCGTACGCACGACTTTATCGTGGGAGACCCGGGTTCGATTCCCGGTGGGAGCTCATGTGTTTCGTATTCCATTTTAATCAGTAGGTCCACGTCTCCTATAGCCACGCTGCTGACCGGGCAGTTAAACTCAAAATCACAATCACCACCACACGGCGGGAGTTTACATGGTTCGGGTTTTACGTTAATCAATATGTCCACGTCATATGGTCTTGCTGTTGAAAGAGACGTTAAACTCCAAATCAATTCAACTCATTAAGATCAGAGTTCTGAGTTTAATACCAGCTTGAAACCATACGTTCAAAACAAAAATTGAAATAAAATGAAATCTTTATGTTTAACGTCCCATGGTTATGCCGGTTAGGCTAAAGGAGACGGTGATAATGAGAAAGGAGTGAAATGGTGGAATGAAGAAAGGGGGAGGAAACGGGAGAACCCCGAGAAAACCCACCAGCACGGCGTTTGTCCACCACAAAGTCCAAACGGCGCGAGCTGGGATCGAATTAGGGACCCGAAGCACCGGAGGTGAACGCTCTACCACTGAGCCACCGCACCCCCCAAAATGAAAATTATTCATGCTTCTGATACCTATATAAAAATGGAGAGAGAGAGAGAGAGAATAAATATGGTTGTATTTTTCATAGGGCCAAAGTGGCTTAGTGGTAGAGCGTTCACCTCTGGTGCATGGGGTCCTTGGTTCGATCCCAGCTTGCACAAAGTCAGATTTGTGGTGAAGAAACACCGTGTGCGTTCGTTTCCTCAGGATTCTCCTGTTTCCTCCTACCTACATCGTTGCACAATTTTCGTTCACTTCTCATCATCACCGTCTCCTTTACCTCGCCGACATAAGCATGGGACGTCAAACTTAATTTAATTTCATTTCATTGAAAAAATTACTATAATTCATAATCTGCATCTTTATAAAGCAACTTTAACAATCATATGGATGTATAATGCTTAAAATTGAATTAAATCGCAATTGCAGTAATCTGCAATATTTTAGGTTTCTCATTTATTTACATCAAATGTTTAGTTATTTGATACTTTATAGCAAAAATATTAACTGCTATATAAGACACTATTATATACCTGTGGCGTGGAAGACCCTGGTTTGATTCCCAACGGGAGCTCATGTTTTTCGGTTTCTATGTTAATCAGTAGGTCCCGTCTCATATAGACTCGCTGCTGAAAAGGGCGCTAAACTCAAAATCAACTCAACTGAATAATTATCTATACATTGAATTTAATAATAAGGAGGGAGGCCGAATAAAGAGGGAGACCTTAAAATTTAAAACGTAGGGTCAGTGTGAGTCAGAGAGGTCACGGTGGGTGGTGTGTCACAGTGAATCACGTCCTGTTGACCCACGATCCACTGACCTACTCACAAATCTTGACCCAATTGACTCACTCCATCTCTGGACTGTACACACAGATAAAGCAGACATATATGTAATCTGATCTTACTTGGCCTTCACTAATTTAAGATAATCTACAAAAAATGAAAGAAAGCAATTTCAAACGCAAAAATATAGAAATGTATTTTCAACGGAACAAAAAAAAAAAAACGTAACAGCCCAGATTTGAACCCGGCTTTCTCCACTCAGCAAGCAGACGTCTTACCGACTTACCCACGGCATATCTTCCGACTTCTGGTTTTGAAACTTTATTTACATTGCGTGTGTTACGTAACAACGACGTTACGAGATGTCCTTACTGTCGTGTTAACACGCGTTCCGTAAATTTACGAAGTCGCTCTTTTAATCCAAAATCAATTCGACACACACGCACACACACATAGATGGCTAAGTGAGGTAAATAAAATTTAAACTTCAAATGGAACTGGGGTGGCTCACCGACAATGGCTGAGTTAACACGTTTGATAACAGCGCGGGTAATAGCTGACTTATAGATAGAGCCTGTGTAGGTAAGTGGATACCGCGTGAGACTGTCATTCTAAGGGTGTGGGGTTCGAGTCTCGGCCTAGACTGAGTTAAATTTTTTCCAACACTATAAATGATGTTCGCGTTTGATACTGAAAGAGATTTATCCTATGAAGGGAGAAAACCCACGATGGGGGCAGGGGGAAAGACGGACACTGTTTATCCTTAAGTGTTAAAATTTAATTTATTCCCATGTCTTTTGCTTTTTCCTTTCCTTCTTTTCTTATTTTGTTTAGCTTTCCATACTTTTTCGGTCTCTGCATGATGCGTATTATTGTTTTCGTTTCCTTTGCATTAATTTCTATATGTTTGATCTTAAAGTGAATGGAATTTCTGCAGATTTATCTCGTGGTTGTTTCTCTAAGTGATGCTCTCAGATAGTAATACTTTTTCCTCCAAGTGGAGGAATATCCTGGCATGTTATGTTTTCGGGCACGTATTTGCTGTCATGTTGGTTGTCCAACTATCAGACATAGAGTGAAACTATCCTGCTACTGGAAAAAGCTATCATTTCTTATGTATCCAACCTCCACTTTTTACAGTCGCTGACTGTACAATCTGTCCCAAAATTGGTTTTAAATAATTATTGGATGGGCCTGAACTACATATACGTTTGGGAATCACTGTGGTAGTTTTGTTTTTATTTAGATTACCGTGTCATTTAGGTGCGAGGTTATATGATACGTGGACTTACAGCATAACGTGGGATCCGAACCACATGAGCTCCCGCCGGGAATCGAACCCGGGTCCACCACGCCAAAGGTGCGTACGCTAACCGGTTAGCCACGAGGTAGCTCAAGACAGTAAAGAGGATCATGTGATTTCATATCCTTTTATTATAGGCAACACACATTCCTTAACTACTCTACAGGTTGCATATAAGATAGGAAATTTTATGCATTTTAAAAAGGTTATGGATTGCCACCGTTAACATCACCGTTGGTCTTCAAGATGTAAACGGATTGGCTTCGTTAACGAACTCGACCAAGATATTCGCTCTAGCTGTCTATTGCAAAAGAAATAAACATAATTTAAGAACTTATATCCGTTTAACAGTTATTGTGTGGAGTAACGAACGAGCGGACGTACTAACGATGTAAGTTCCACTGCACGATGCTAATGTTTTAACAAAATCAAATATATCAATTATTATTGGCTATGAACAATATGTTTTTCAAGCCATACAAATTCGTTTCTCTCTAAACGTAAACATAACTGAGGCATTTCTTACAGAAATATTTGAGTGATTCGTTCAAATAAAATGTGTCACATTTTCTAGTTTTCGAATAAATTGCAAAAGATGGTTAACCATTCCCATGCAGATTTAATGCCTCAGTCATCTTTAATAATATTGTAGAATTATCTTCATTTTTTTAGTTTTTATTTTCTTGTGTAATGAAATTATATGTGTATTTTTCTTTCCTTTTGTGTAAAAGTCAATATCTAAGTGACATGTGCGTGGATGAGATCATTGATGCTGACGTGCAAAGCTATGTAACTTAATATTGCTTCATTACATAATTGTCCATGTGAGTATTTTACAGGTAATCTTTCCCAAAGCAAGATCTCGTAATCTGAAAATCTCAACGCATCATAGAGCATGAGAGAATAACATCTCACGATTGTGAAAAGAGCTGAAAGATCTGCATTCAGTTACATATGCAAACCTGTGGTCCTAAATTTAAAAACACACAAAGTTAGGGAAGTAATGAAGTCGTATAGTGAAGATGAATAGTAGGAGATAACACTACATCCATTCGATTCCAGACTTAGATCCGACATAAGTTGACATTTGTGAGCTTCACTCTAGAACTATCGAAGGTAGTCTCTGTGATCTCTTACTTCGAATCCAGAAGTGAGTCTACCTTTTATAGATATAGAGTGTATTTATTATTGAAAGTTCAATGTAATCAGTCAACTCAGTCAACTACAGAGTTGTCAATCATAATCTAATGCCAGAGTGAAAGAAACTAGCGAATAAACACAAAATCGGAGAATTAAGCTGTGTGCGTGGTACTTTAGACACAACCAAAGGATACTACTCTCAACTACAATAAGTATGTACAGATTAATGTATTCTACCTAAAAATTCTCAACCTATGTTCCATCACGTTTCACGATCAACCAAATGCGCTCACGCACACAATATTTTAATTTAAATTCATATTAAATCCATATTACATCCAACCTTGTTTTCTACAATTTTGATCACCTCTAGATAACCCTCTAATGCTTATATAGAATCACCAACATTTAAAAGGTAATTGAAGACTGTGTTGTGGCACTATCGCTTGCGTTAGTTTTAAGCTCCGTATACAAACAGTGTTATACTGGTAATACTACACTATTAATAAAATCTATATCTCTTACGCTATGTTACGAATTGGTGGTACTGATCATCTTTATCTAAATCAGTGTGCCGGTAAACAAGGTACAACAAATAATCAAGGACGCTACACTTCCAAATACAGGAGCACACACTTATTATCCAGATTTTGCTCCATTTGACTCTGACTTATTTCCAAAATTGAAAATGATCCTGAAGGCTATACAGTTTTACCAGTACAGATGTTGTAATTGCTCAGGCTGATGATCAGTCGCAAAATGAGCTTCAGCCTTTATTTGATTGTTTTGCGAATATTGTAGCTGAGATGCAAATTGCATATTGCATTAACGAAAATTACGGTGAATAAATCCACCACCTTTAACTTTTCCCGTTGAAACTGAGAATTTAACAGTCTACCATTAACTAACTACCTCACTCACTCGCTCTATGGCCTATGAAACTCGGAGATTCAATGCCGCACCCAATTGGATCCAGTTTCTACTTTGTATTCCTAGTTCTGCGAGATCCATCTTGATATTGTCCTCCCATCTGCGCCTAGGTCTTCCTAATGGTCGTTTTCCGGTTGGACTTCCAGTTAAGATTTTGAAAGCGTTCCTTCTTTCTTCCATCCTGGCTACATGACCTGCCCACCTAAGCCTCCTAGATTTGATGACCCTAACAATGTTGGGTAAACCGTATAAATTATGTAGTTCCTCGTTACGAAGTTTCCGCCATTCCCCATTCCCGTTCCTCTTGGGTCCGAATATTTGTCTCAGAATCTTGTTCTCAAATACTTTCAATCTATGTTCTTTCTTCCGAATAAGCGACCATGTTTCGCAGCCATACAAAACAACAGGCATGATTATCGTTTTATATATTTTAAGCTTCCAATTCTTCGACAGAATTCGCGACAACGAGAGATTTTGAACTAAATAATAACACAAATTCCCTGCTTTTAGTCGACATTTAATTTCTTAGTGAATATGATTATCGACTGTTAATATTGATCCTAGATATTTGAAAGTATCCACTTTATCAAAACTATTATTCGGTATTTTAACGCATCCATAATTTGCCGTATTACGATCCCGACGAACTTCCATGTGTTTAGTTTTCTCTGCATTTACTTCTAAACTCATGTCCCTACAAACATTAAGACCTCTGTATTTCTTTCTATTGTTCTCCTATCATCCCATATTAAATTTACGTCATCAGCGTATGCCATAACTTGGTGAACCCCATTCAACTCTAGGCTCTGGCTGCTATCTTTGATTTTCCTTATGGCGCATTCCAGAATAAAGTTGAATAATAATAGCGACAACGCATCTCCTTGTTTCAAGCCATTTTCGACGTGAATGCTCGTGGGCAAAACTTTCCTACCCTGACTTTACTTTGGGATTCATTTAAACATATGTTAATTAATCTAATTAGCTTTCTCGGTATTCCAAATTCTGTAAGAAAGTTGTACAATGCTTCTCTCCTAACCGAGTCGTAAGCCTTTCTAAAATCAATAAATAGTTGATGTACCGAGGTATTTGTTTTATTCCCACTTCTTTTCGAGTATTTGTTGAAGGTAAATATTTGGTCGATAGTCGATCGATTTCATCTAAATCCGCACTGATAATCGCCAATAATTTCATCTGCATATGGGGTCGATCTTGCTAATAGAATGTTTGAGAGGATTTTATAGGACGTTGACAGAAGAGAAATGCCTCGATAATTATTACAGTCAGTTTTGTCGCCTTTCTTATGAATTGGAAGAATGATTGATTCTTTCCACTCTTGTGGTTATTTTTCCTTGTTCCAGATAAGGAGAATGAGTTTGTGTATCTTACTCCACAGTTTTTGCCTCCAGCTAAAATTAACTCAGCCGAAATTTCGTCTACGCCCGGAGATTTGTATTTCTTTAATTTCTTTATAGCGATTTCTACTTCTATTCGGTTAGGTTCTGGGATATACAGTTCTGTGGTGTGTATTTCTCTTTCTCTATACACATTAGTTTTTGGCTGGGTGTTAAGCAATTTGTCAAAGAAATCTTTCTATCTATTTAAGATGCTATCTGTGTCAGTGAGAACTGTTCCGTCAGCTTTCTTTAATGTATAGGCACAAGGTTGATAGCCTTTCTTAAATTCGTTGATTCCCTTATATATGTCACGAATGTTTTTATTTTTACTATTATCTTCAAGTTCCTTAATTTTAGCTTTCAAAAATCGCGTTTCTTTGTTCTAAATTTTGAGAAGTTTCCCGCCTGATGTCTACTAAATTGTGTGTAGTTATTTCATTCGAATTTTGTAGTTAACGTAATTTTGCCTGTTTTCTCTTCTCCGCTAATTAAATGCATTCCTGGTCGAACCATAGTTTGTTCCTACGTATTTCCGCATCTCCTAATTTTTCAGTCTACCATTAAGCTAATAATTTTGACCAGTGAATTTAAATCGCTTTCGAAATATTCATAACAATCAATGATGAGATCAGAGGGAGCAAACGTCCCGCAGTGGCTACGTCTGCTCCCGTTCTACTCCAGTATGTTGTATACCAATGTGGTTATAGTAATATAAAACTATTCTTTTCAGTATACAATAGCTCCTCCCCCCCCTTCCGAAAAAAATATCTGCCTCTCCGCTTACCGCTCCCAATAAATTAGAAAGAGGAATCGTCACTGATAACAATGTAAATATTTTTGTTATTAATGATGTAATTTTTTATTCCATACAAATTTTTCAATAAATTAATGTAAGGATCTTAATAATAATACTTCGAAAACGAAATTCAATTAAATCTTTCAATTGTAACGTCCCTTGATTATTCCCTTTAAGCTAAGGGAAAAGATGATTAAGTCAAGTGAATGATAATGAAAGAATTGGTGGAATGAGAATGTGAAAGAAATCGGGAATACCCCGACACCACAAACCTACTTGTCTGGGGATCGAACCAGGGACCCCCACACTTCAGAGTAAACACTCTGTCACGAAACCACCGTGCCCTCCTAATATCACTTCAAAAAATCCGTTTATACAGACATATAATTATAGCATTAGATTTAGAAATTAGTATTTGGCATTGTAATAGTTGGTGATGTACTTAAATTTCCTCAACAATTTAGTGATTTCCTCTATCTAATGTGATGTAATCTAACCAAATCTAATTTCGTCTAACTTAACCTAATCTAGCTAGGTTTTGCTAAACACCAGCTAATTGACAAAATGTCTCCATTTTATACGATTACATTAGGTATTTTTTTCTTAATGTAGGTATGTCAATAATAATAACATAAATGATTATTTTATTTATAGACCTAGTTGGATTAAAACGTTATTGTCAAGTAGCTGAAATGTTCGTTCTCTGCACAGTTAACATAGGTTCATTGGAAATATTTGAACCACCTTCACTTCCCTCTCTGGTTATTCATTTTAATGAAAATGTAGTGATAAAAACCTATAAACTATTCTACTTTAAGAAGAAATTTTGAACCATTCTACTCTCGTTGGAGGCGTCCTTTAATCAAAGTGACGCGATAAAAGCCCAGCTTGACGTAGGTATCGGAAATGTGTTTCTAAATTATTTCCAAAATGTTCAGCAATCTCATACAGCAGACAACGTCGATTTCAGTGTGCCGAAAAAATAGAAAATTTCCCCGGTGCACCTTAAACCAGGGATTTTCTTTTAAACGTTGGGACAGATGTTTTCTTATTTTTAATGAGAAGTTTATATACCAAATTTCATCTTTCTAACTTACTGTGCCTATGAGATACTATATTTTTGGTATAAATGTAGAATACCCTCTACTTCCCCAGGATATATACCTACCCTTTAATCAAAGCAACATGATAAAAACTTCGCTCAAGGTAAGTACCAACTATGCTGCAAAATTCATTTCAAACTGCTCAACCGCTTCTCCTTTATATGATACGAACACAAAGAACAGGCAACGTCGCTTTGAATGTGAAGAAAGAAACTATAGAAAATGTCCCCTTCCCTCCTTAGAAAGGGAAATTACAAAACCTCTGAAACACTTACCCGCTTATTTTTAACACTTTGACTGCCCATGGTCATTTTCGAGGATGGACCCTGGCACCAACGTATGTTGCCTTACAGTCACCACAAGACCACGAAGCGATATTCAAATAATACGTACCTAGACACCTCAATATACAATATTCCAAGTTTTTAATTTTTTTTTTACCAGATCTGGCTCCTGGCGAGAAAAATGCGTGAGCCACATAGGACTCACGGGGCCTCAGAGGAACAAATTTACTTCTAGGCCCTGTGAGCCATATGTGGCTCACATGAAAAACAAGGAAATTGACATTCTTTTATTAGTAATACATTGTTCATACCATTAAAATATATTTCTTTTACAATTTTAATGGTATGCAACAATGTATTACCAGTAATAATAAAAAAGCGTCAATTTCCTTAAGCAACATATTGGTCCCTCTGAGGCCCCGTTAGCCATACGTGGCTTAAATATTTTTCCCCCGCCAGGAGCCAGATCTGATTCAAAATCTTGGAATATTGAATATTGAGATCTGTAGGTGCGTATTATTTGAATATGATAATTCTAAAATGCGATGGCACAGCTGAATAAAGGCCCATACAAGTTGAATTTTTCATTTTCAGTAAGTTAACATTTTCACATGTTTTCCGTGGATATGAGTGTATAATTCGAATAGCTAAAGTGCATGCAATATAGTCACACACTTGACTCAAAACATCGTATTGAAAAAGAAAGCATAACCCTTTTGGTAGGGCCCTAGTGTTAGATAAATGCCAAACAAAAGTCAGCGCGTGAGCCATATATGACTCACGGTCAGTTTTAGTGTGAGCAATCTATGGCTCACGGCCAGTTTTAGTGTGAGCAATATATGGCTCACGGGGCCTCACAGAGAAGCTTAGTGTGAGCCACATATGGGTCACATGACGGTCGATGTGTTAATGAAGAGTTTATATGTGTAGTGTATTCCCTGTTTCTAGTTTGAGGAGTTCGTGGCTCGTGAGACACTCTGTTTTCAGCATAAATTTTGCCCCCCACATATTCCACCTTAGAATGCACCCTCGTATCAAAGTGACGTGATAAAAAAAAAAAAAAAAACCTAGCACTAGGTAGGTACTATGCTCCAAAATTCGTTGTAACTGTTCAGCCGTTTTTCCGTGATATGATCACAAACATCAGATAACGTGTTCTTCAATGTGGAAGAAATATATATATTCCTTAAAACGGGAATTTTCAAAAACACTGGTACAGCTGTTATTTGTACTGAGGACTTTGTGTACGGAGTTTGATCTTAATTTGACGAGCTCGTGAAATATTCATTTTTTTTAAACTTTCGCTTCCCCTTCAGGATACGTATTTTAAGCAAAGTAACATGATAAAAAAAAAATACTTCGAGGTAGATGATACGTGACTTGATTCCAAATTCATCGTAAACGGTACAGCCGTTTTACCCTTGACTCAATCTGAAACAAGATCAAATTCGATTATATAGTTTTATGCAGTATATCAAGCATATAATTTTATAGATAAAATATGTGAGTATTTCTGGAAATCCCTTGTATCTAGTATATGTGATTATCGTCCGCATTTTCGGTGCAAGAGACCTGAATAGAAACTAATGTTGTTCGGATTCCACGTTAAGATATTGATCCACTTCTCATATTGCTTAACTGATGAATGGGGTAATAAACTTCAATCCAACCAATGTAAGTATTTCCTTTTGGCGTTAATCAAACAATTGATCACTTCTTTTAAGAAATTAAAATTAGGAAGATGCATTCAAAACTGGTGATATTTGAAATCCCCGGAACAATACTGTGGTAACTCTAAAATGTTAATTTTACAGGTAAGACAAAACGAAATCGTTGTATCTTAAGAAATTTATTATTTTTTTTCTATTTTTTGGGAACTGTAACGTTAGTTCAATATCTATGCTATTAATTATTGTAAAGAAAACTTTTCTTAAATACTTAGAAATCACAATTATTATACAATAAAAGTTGATAACAATTTAAAACTTATTTTAAATTACGAAAGTCTTATTCTAGGTAAGCGATTTATTAAATATAATTGTGAATGTAGAAAATGACATTGACATTTAGGTGCCATCAATATTGATATTTTCTCCAGCATAGATATGATATATTATACTTCAGTTACAAACAAAATGGCGATCAGTAGCTTCCGATATCTAAGTTTACTTTGAAGCATAAAGAAAAATATGTGCTTTAAAGCAGACTGTGTAGGTAGTCGATAGTCTTCTGGGCCGTATATCAAGAACTTGATGTTATCACGGCCAGACTTAGCATGAAACTAAGATATCTCTCCTCCCTCCTCCTATTAAAAGAAAAAAAAGTCTCGTAATTCACTGCTGTAGACACATTCACAGCCACTTGTTGCGTCGCTTATGAGGTTTCGTCTAAAGTTTCCTGCGGCGCAGCGCCTACAACCTAAACACAGCTGAGAAACAAAGTTAAAACAACGTTAGCCGAGATTTGACAAGGAAATTAAATTTATCCATAAAAGACGTAGAAGTTGAATGTGGTGAATGGGAAACATAAATAAAAGTTTTTAAAAAGATAAAAAATCGTTATGTTAAAGAAACAAAGAAATTAGCTTATTCATAACAATGGTGCAGTTAAAATTTATGTGTTTTCTTTATTCCATTAAATTGTTTCAGTAAATAGTTCAAATAAACAATTTCTTTGATTCAAATAATGTGTATTCGAATGATATAATACAGAATTATTGTAATATTTTTCTTTAGCCTGTTGATTTATATGGAAATTATGTTTCCTTTGTTTTTTAAGTGAATTGGAATTTACTGATTTCTTCTTTCAAGTATAGGTTATTATCGTTTACTTTTGCAAAATGTAAATTTACATTTAAATTTAATATTACTTAATTTATTTCTTTGTATTATCTGCACTGTATATATTAAAATGCTAGGTTTATACGTTTATGGTTAAGAAAATTTTATATGTTTATGGCCAATAGGAACGAGAATGGGGAATGGCGGAAGCTTTATAACGAGGAACTACATAATTTATACGGTTTACCCAACATTGTTAGGGTCGTCAAGTCTAGGAGGCTTAGGTGGGAAGGTCATGTAGCTAGAATGGAAGAAAGTAGAAACGCTTTCAAAGTCTTGACTGGTAGACCCATAGGAAAACGACCATTAGGAAGACCTAGGCGCAGATGGGAGGACAATATTAAGATGGATCTCGCAGAGATAGGAATACAAAGTAAAAACTGGATGCAATTAGCTAAGGATAGAAGTCAGTGGAGAGCTTTTGTGAACGCGGCACTGAACCTCCGGGTTCCATAGGCCATAGAGTTAGTTAGTTAGTTATGGCCAATCCTTTCGACGGTGCGTTCTCGGGAACCATAGGGTTTAGGAAGATGCCGTTTTCACTGATCGATTGTAAATTTTGTGTAGATTGTTGAGTTCTAATTGAATATTTAAAAAATGACTGTTATTTCTTTTTTTTACAATTTTTTAGGGGTACACTGGAAGTGTTGAAATTTTAAAAGAGTAAAAATCATATCCTACGAGTTATACATTCCAACACCACATTTGTATACGGGGTTAGTTTATATCTACGGCGTTTGTTTCATGGCCAAATTATAATGAAAAACGAAAAACGGAAATTGCATACCATTTTAATTTCACGACAGGCTGTGTGATGATTATTAATAAAATCTTGCAGTTTAACGTCCCACGTTATGTCCTTTAGAGTAACAGTAACGGATGGTTAAGGCAAATAAATCATGATGGAAGAATTGAAGGAAATAGGTGGTGGGAGGAGACGAGAGTACACTGAGAAAAATAACGGACATGATGTTGTCCATCACGAACTTATGTGGCCGGTGATCAAACCAGAGACCCTACGCAACAGAGGTAAGTGCTCTACCATTGAGATACCGTTGCCCCCTTAATTACTACTGAAACCAGAAGTGGTAGTAATTTATACCACTTTCGTTTCTAGTAAAAAGATTAGAGCGGAGGTCTCACTACTTGTTACCATTTTTATTCAATAACGATCAACGTTAAAACCGGAAGTGGTTGATTTCTGCTAATTTCGGCCTTACTATAGAGAATAGAATGGAGATGGAATATATTAACACATTGTTTACATCAGGTAGATACTGCTATTCTGGTTAATTGAGAACTGAATAATTTCTAGTGCCAAGGGACTATTGTATTGTCCTTTTGAGTTTTAAAAAGAAACATTAAATAAAAATCGAAATTGTTAAATAAAAGAGCTACATTTTAGAGATGGCCAATCAGAATAAATTATTAAAATGTCTATTCTAAAAAACAAAATTAACTTAAAATCTGTTACCTTTTTTCCACCATGAATATATGAAGTTCAAATTAACTTGTATACTCATGAAATCTATTTAATCAATAGTAGCATCTGTATGTTACGTAGTTTTGTTTCACAGTTCATAGAAGCTTATCCTCTCATACCTATGTATAGTGACCTCCAGACAGGATTTTCATGTATGTTACTTTATTTTCGCACTATAAAAGAAACATAATAATTTCATTTAAATTTTACTAGCATCCTTAAAGTCAGATGACGTAAAATTTAAATTGAGAAAAAAATCTCTCTGTCGCATAATCGTATTTTAGAATTCAAATAATTTTTGACAAAGATACCCCTAAAGTTAGGTGTAAACAATAAAATATTATTACAATGATATTTAGACTTCATACGTGTTCACATTGTATATACAGTGGATGTTGTCAGCAATATATGCTTCTTGGTTTAGTGTAGCAAATAGATAAAAATAAAAACTATAATAGCAGTAAATGCTCTATTTCGTTCTTTACCTTATACTTTCAATATATTCTCGTGTGAACTTGGAATACATGCATTCGAAATTTCTATTTCCTGCTGTTCCTTTAAAAGGGATATCGTTGTAAGCTATTTGGTTTCCACCAAACTTTTTCGTTTCTTCTTCCCCCAACAAAAAATCCTTCTCTGAACTTACTCTATCTCTACCTGGCTGAAGAAAGGGGAATCGTACCTTCAGGCAATGCAAAGGAAATTGGTTAGTAGTCGATCTGACGAATATATCTTTTCCAAATTCTAAAAAATACATATACGTTTAAAAAATCTTCTTTACTTCGTTGGTAGTTTGCCCGTTTATGGAGGAAATTGAGGGTTAAGAGAAGATAAATTTTGGATGTATATATCAATAAGCAAACAGTAATGTGTTATTTTTGTGATTTTTAAAATTTATTTATATGTGTGTATGGTACAACGTAAGAAACGTACAAAAAGTAATAATCAAACATGGTAGAAATATAGGAAACGCATAGTTACAGTGAAGAATATTTTCCAATTTAAGGTATGTCCATTGATTCATGAAAGCGGTTGTTATGAGAGGTTATGAATGTCTTCTAAGGAGCCATTCAACTTAAAAATAGGACACTTAGGGATAATGGTTCCATTGTTTGTAGGGTACGCAGACACAATTGCAATTTCGTGACATATTCCATATACTGAGGAACGTCTCTGTCCTGTTCGTAGCTGCTTGAGGATAATACATTTCTTTCTCGATAATGTAAAACCTGGGGATTTTCCAAATAGATTAACTATCAAGTTTCTACTAGATATATCAGTTAACTTCCAGGTGTGTTTCCAGTTCTGGCCAATATGAAAATTTTCGTGCAGAAACTTCTATTCATTTGTATCTATATATATCTATCTATCTATCTATACATATATATATATATATATATATATATATATATAAGAGAGAGAGGGAGAGAGAGAGAGAGAGAGAGAGAGAGAGAGAGAGAAACATAGATAATATAGATATATCATTAGCATGTTTCCTTGAAATTATGATAATTTAATTTTATTTCAAGTGGTAAAACTTTTCAACAACAAAACACAACTTTTCAACATTTTAAATGCTTTCATGCAACAGTACTTTTTAAGTATTTTGACAACTTATTTCTGTAATTTATGTATTCATTCTTGTGACAAGGGTAACTTACTTGTCACATCTTGACTTAAGAGTACACTTAGGTACATCTTGACTTAAGAGTAACTTAATTAACTTAACGTTACTTAATATTGTATATAAGTATGTGCTCTAAAAATTTCCAGGAAAACCACGGAACATTTAATAACAATATGGAATATGCTTATCAGTATTTGCAGTAAAACAATTTATATACTTCTTATGCATGTATATATATATATATATATATATATATATATATAAATATATATACTAATAAAATGTTCTTTCTGGTGCTTGGGGTCCCGGGTTCGATCCCAGCCCCCGCCAAGTAAACTTTGTGGCGGACAAACACCGTGTGCGTGGGTTTTCTCGGGGTTCTCCCGTTTCCTCCCACTTTCTTCATTCCACCATTTCATTCATTTCTCATTATCACCGTCTCCTTTAGCCTAACCGGCATAACCGTGGGACGTAAAACTCAAAGATTTCATTTCATTTCATTTCAATAAAAATGTTCTTATCACCAAACATTGTTTGATTGATCGATTAGATTGTCTGTTAGTTCATTTGGTGTTTAGTGTCCCGTTCAACATCGAGCCTAAATGAGACGAGTAGATTGGTTGGAATTTAACATCCCTTTTCAGCACTGAGGCTATATTAGATTGAATCTATTGTTTAAATCCGGATCCAAACAGGTCTGTAACGAGCCATTTGCGGAAGTTATTGTAGAAATACACAAATAATAATGCTCAAATCTAAATATGCTTATAGCTTTTCTCCTATTTTGAAATTATAAAATTGAAACAATATAGTTCTTAAGTTCAATTAAATCTGCAAACCATCTACATACTAGTGACATCTATCGGCGACAGGCATCGTTTCCCTCTTACAGAAAGCATACATGTTCTTACTTACCACTTTATTTAACTACTTTGTGAGACAATCATAATTTGACTTTAAAGCCACGTAGTACAATGTAAAATACAATAATCAATGTTTATTACTATTTCCAAATTGCATGTTGCGAAGACATTTTTCAGTTCAATCGTTGACGTCATATATGGCCTTCACATAACATTATCAGAATGAAACACTTTGAAAGTATTAAACATACTGACTCATATTACATAGCCTTTTTAAATGGGTTGTTTTCATGAACAACAAATGAACAACAATGTTGTTTATTGAATGTATATGCAGTTTATATTTTTAATTTACTTAAGCTCGTTTATATTAAGCTTACCTTTACTGACTACGTCTCTATAGTTATAGGTACAAATAGCAGCGCAAATCTGTCTTCAACATTGGGACGGGTAAGAACGTTCCCTTAATCTTTTCTTAAAAAAAAAAAAAAAAAAAGAGAGAGAGAGAGAGAGAAAATATTTGTGAAGTTGAAAAATAATGCTTTCGAGGTTCAGGAGAGCAGAGTTGTCTTCAACATTGGGAAGCGGGAAGATTTGAGGTTTATTCTGGGAGGACATCAATTTCATCTCACTTTCCTTTGTAGCAATCGGACACAAATCATCACATTTCTCCCCCCCAAAAAATACATTTGAAATCGGATTATTGGGGAGGACAGTCCACCCAGTTCTAAGATTGGAGGAGACATATCCCCTCATCCCTCCGGTATTTGCACCAGTGATCAAATATACGGAAGCGGGAAGAAGGTTCTATTAGCAAATCATTTTTAACTGTGATATCAGAGCTTGCTGCTCCCTTTGCTTGTAAAGCACACGCAGACGAGAAGTAGAAGACATAAAATCTGGCGTTAAGAAAAAAGCAGTGGGGACATGGAGACAAGAATGTTGATAGCGTTTTTTAGATGGTTTTGCAGACATATTATATGTAGATGCATGAATAAGATTACAAGACCAACAATTGCTTATTTCATTCACCACCCCGTATCCCTCCTATGCTTTGCTCTAGTAGGCTATTTCTTTCTGCTATTTATCTTATTGTAAAAGCACGCTCCTGCTGTTATATTTCAATTAGTTGGAAATGACTGTATTATGCGGACAGAATAATTCAAATTGTTTGCACTTCCACCTTGCCAAAAGAACCAACCCTTTAAGATCCATCGATTTTTATAACCTCAGTCTTCATCAATTTTGAGGACCACAGTGTCTCTATGGTAGAGCGCTTACCACTGGTGTATGGGTCCTTGGTTCGATTCTCGGCCAATTAAGTTTGTGATGGACAACATTATGTACGTGGTTTTCCTCGAAGTACTCCCACTTTCTCCCACATTCTCATTCCACCAATTATTCCATCATTATTCACTTACCTTAATCATCCGTCTTCCTTAGCCTAACGAGCATAATCGTGGAGCGTTAAACTGAAAAATTTCATTTCATTTTTCGTCTATAATTTTAATTTTTTGAAATCACACCAAAACGACAAGAAAAAATGGAGGCTTTCGAAAATGAAAAAAATAGCTAAAATAAATTGGAAGTATTAACAGTAGTGAATAATTTTATATTTTAATTTTAATTAATTTTAAAAAACAAGAGAAACAGGTTTTACTACATCCAGAAAAAAGATTAGATTTCATCTATCACTTGTTGTAATTGTAGTATTGGCAGAAAAAAAGCTAATTACCTAATTTTATTGTCTATCATAAAGGTATTAATATTGCATACATATTCTACTTTTAAAAATTCACAAATAACCAATAAAGTGGCCCATAAGACTGGAATCATAGTTTATATGTCCAGTTCACAGCAATGTTCAACTTAGCCGCAGTTGACTGTTATTCAAAACTGAGAGTGAGCTCTTTAGTCACTAATGACAACGACGAAAGATCTCTGAGGTGATTAAGCACAGTATATACCACCAGTTACGTATGTAATGGCCATTAACGTGCGCCTTGCTTATTTATTGTCCTGTTAACGTCAATATTAGTCTCATTACTAAAATGGTAGTAAGAGGGAACATAAAATTAATCTTACATTGATGAAGAGCTTACTTGCAGAATTTGATTGTCCGACTGGACTCATACTCAGTTTTCAAATATCATGTATTTATTTATTGTTTATAACAATTGCATCTTATATGAATTTCATTCAAGTTCACAATACGGTGAATAGAACATTTAGAGATCCTCATGTATGCGAATGGACTTGTCAGGGTTTTAAGTAACAATTGTCAGGATATTGCAGGCTATCTATTCATCTGTTTACATCCTTAGAGACTTATTGAAAGTATAATCTACCACAAATTCCTTCTTCTTGAATTTCCTTAACAATTTTTGCGCATAGACTGTTGATCTGGGTGCAATCCATAAAATTGTTGCACGAGTTCCTCTGACGCAGCCTCGAAAGCAGGATCATCTGAATGGCCTTCTCATCACTCAACAACATCACTCCGACTGTGAAAATACCTGCAAAGAAACAAAAGTAGAAAAGCCTTTGGAAAAGCATTCTACCAGCATTTCAAAATACCATTTAGGAAACTAGTCAATTTCCAAAAATCCAATCTATTTTTGTTCTGATGTATGTACGCTATCCATTAAATAGATGATTTAAGTTACTTGTCTATTTCCATTGTAAACAGAAATACATGGGGTACCAGAAATTGCAGGAACTCCTTCTGGTTATATAGTTAGTGTACGCGTCTTCTGCGCGAGAGAATTGGGTTCGATATCCGGTGGGAGCTCGTGTAGTTCGTATTTCACGTTAAATTGTAGGTTCATGTCGTATAAAGCCTTGGTGTGGTGCTTAATAAACACTAATCCAACCAAACAAGTAAAGGTTATCGTATTACTTGAATAGTCAAAGAAAGCATACACGGGATATATATTTCACGTTGGTTTTCATGCAGAAACATTTCCTGTTCTTTCTCCAGAATTTAAGCTAATATTATAGTTTTCTCTAATAATAACATGAGAAACATAATCATTGCATCTTTCTATATCCTACATTTCAGGCGCCTATACCAAAATCCGCCAGATCCACTTCGCTTAGTTTTGAGTAATCTCGCAAAACGTGCAGTGAAGCGCTATATACACGCGTACAAAATCCCATATTTGAACTAGTTCTTTAGTATGAAATATTAAACTTTTAAACAAAATTCTGTTTCCATAGAATTCCTTTAGATTAAACATATAACAAGCGATATATAACTCAATTTCGGTAAAAAAAAAAAAAAAAAAATGGATTTGGCGACTTTTGATACTAGGCGCCTCATTTATTTTTAACTTTCTGGAAACAAATTATACAGAAGTATTGAAAGAAATGTCATGCTTGATCTATCCAATATGACGTTCTCGATTTCAGAATCTAATGTAACGGGAGATGAACTCAGGACCCGCCAGGACATCTTTATTTATGTGAAAATTCAATCAGTTATCAATGGGAAGCCAAGCAGCCTTCAAAGAGTTCACTGCCTGATGGTTGACAACACAGATTGTTTGTTTTACGTCGCTAGCTGACTTAACATTCAACAATTAATCACTTTCTGACATTTAACAATGTGGAGCTTCTTCAAAACAATTTTATCATTTCTAATTAACTTTGTTTTGAGCAGGTAGCAGTTAACACAGGGTACGCCACGCGAAGGAATTTTATTTACGATGGTGTACACATCGTAAAAATTGAAATTTAAATTTTCGTATTTCCCATAACTCTCCTTTCCCCAGTCGGACTTCAGTAAGATAAATATATATTTGAAAATAGAAAATATTTAAGGCTTTAGAGTTGTTGAGTAAAAAGTAATTTATTCATACTTTAGCGTTGCATTTCACGGATAGATTAGTATTTTGTATCCTAAGCATTATAATAACCTGCTAATCTGTACTACTAAATAGGAATATTAAAATTAACTAAGTATGAACTTTTTCTGTCACATACATCTCAATGTGTCCCACTACTAGAGCGAGAAATCAGAAAAAGCCAGAAAGTTACAAAAGATCATCATGTTTGGCATTTTTCGTATAGATTTATCATCCAAGTAATAACTCGAAAAGTACAGGAAAGTACTAACCACTTTTTTCCATCAATGATAATAATAATAATAATAATAATAATAATAATAATAATAATAATAATAATAATAATAATAATAATAATAATAAATAAGTCAACAACTTTCAACTTTGATATAGTAAACTGATAGTAGTTTTTCTTTATTATTATTATTATTATTAGTAATAATAATAGAAAAGAAAGAAAATGAATTTTTTCTCGTAACTTCATACAATTATGCTTCGTAGCAGTTATTCTCAATTAATAGATACATTACGTAGAAACAACGATACATAAAAATAGGTAGATCCAAAGAGGGGAAGAGAGAAAAGTGTAGAGCAGGGTTGACAGCTACGAGTTGTCATGTATTCAGTGATGAATGTGATGAGTAGTGTACTTACAAAATTATGGATGGATTCAGTCATCAATGTTTTTGGGTTTGTCTGTTAAAATTGCTTTTATCAGCACTGCTTTTTATTGATTGATTTATTGATTTTGAGTTTAACATCCCGTTCATGAGCGAGGCTATATGAAATATAGCCTTACTGACTAACGTAGAAACCTCACCACATGAGCTTCCGCCGAGAATCGAACCCGGGTCTACCACGCCAAAAGTGCGTACGCTAACCACTTAGCCACGATGGAGCTCTCATTGCTTTTTATCTTCTTCTTAATTGAGGAAGCAAACTGCGATACCTCAGAGCATCGACTTGGAACTTATTGAAAGACCTTGAACAAATGGCGATGAATACAAATAAAATGGTGAGGAATTATGATAAAGTGTGAAGCAATAAGGGACGAATGTCGAGAGAAACACACAAACATCAGGAAGTATGGAATTTTCTCAGAGAAGGAACCTATAACTTTCGAACATAGGTATATTATTTTTACTACTGACCTACGAGCATCTGACGAAAATTAGTATTATACATGTTCAATGGTCGTAACATACCTTTTGTTTTGCTTTAGATTTCTAACCTCACATAATATCGTTAACATGAATTTATGATTTATTTCTCTCAGTAGAAAGAAAGTAAATAAATAATGTGACGTGTGTTCATTTAATATTACTTAAACGTGTCACCCAGGAGTATTTTAGTAGTGTAGGTATTAGTTTTTGTTTTGTTTGAAAGTTATGATGGAATAGAAGTCACTCAGGACAACACAAACAAGAACTTTTATTTTTAAAAAAATGAAATTCTGTTACCTTTTGAAATAGTGAAGAAAGAGGAGTTATAGCGGCACCTTGAGTTTTGCCTGACCTCAATTTACTGAATGCTGGAACATCAATAATGAATACAGCGACTCCTGTGGGTCTCCAACTGTCGATATTTTCTCGCAATATCGATTCGAGAAGCTCAAGAAGCAAAAGAAAGGAAGGAGAGAAAAAGTCCCGCGCTTAAAACTGCATAAATAATATGTTACGAGCCAAGCCAGGTGCCGACGGTCAAGTAAAGAAAGAAAAAAGTATATTTTCGTGAGTAATATCAAGAAGAAAAGCGTGTGGTGGGCATAAAAGCATGTCAACAGCCTGCCTATATCTACAAAATGAAAACTGGCCCTTCCCTGCCCAGTTGGCTGGCTTTAACAACTATACATGCATGTGATTACTCATCCATTGACAATATTTCACTTCACAACGCTACAAATAATGAATGAATTTGCTTGTATAGCGTATAGACGGGGCAAAACAAAATTCCAATAGAAACATGTTCTTCCTTTTCTTATACAATGTTATTAAGTATACATAAACAAAACCTTGGGGGGATATTTATATTTAAAAAAAATAAAAATGAAAATATAGAAAGCAGACAGGAATAACATTTCCAAGAAAAACTAATTTTGAAATCTTAAAAAATAAAAAGGTGTTATGTAATTCTACATTGTAATGTTCAAGGATACAGAACAAAAGGCTAACAGAGTTCAAAAAGAGTGAAAGTTTGTAGGACAAAAAAAAGTAGTCTTTTTACCGTTACGTGCGCTAGAAATCAAAAGTAAATAGCATTGTGAAAAGGGTAACCAAGAATATATATATTTTTTTAATGAAATCTTTCACATTTACGTCCCACGACTATACCATGTAGGCTATAAGGGATGGACGATTAACGAAAGTGAATAATTATAAAAGAAATTGATGGAATGACAATATGAGAGGAAACGATAGGACCCCGAAGAACCTTACCCAGCATACTGTTAGATACGCTTATTTTAACTTACTTTATATAGGGGAAACTGAGGTATTCACGAACACTGAGGTAATGCCAAACGCCCAAGTTTGCGCCCAAGGAAGATTGTTAGAAAACAGACGACTTTGCTGCATGCTAGCGGAGAGACTTGGAAAAGTGTAGCATAAATTTGGTGACAGCCAGTTCAGTGGATTGCCAGGAAGAAGACGTTTTGTTGTTTCTGTCGATTCACTTATAATGTTGATTCGACAATCTGGGCAAAGTAACTTGACTCTTATCTTATCTATATTGTTACAGATAAGGCTATATATTCCCTATATTTGAGCATTAGTTCTTTGTAATCTTACGAGCCTGTATGCGGTCAACAATTAGTTTCAACCTCAACAATAAAATGATGCCTCACGGGGAAATGCCAGGCAGAATGTTTGCCATTACCCCAGAGTGTTCGAGATTGCCCCATGATGTGAAATAAATTATCAAAAATTTTTAAATACTTTATTTCAATTGAAAAGCAAGTAATAAGTAAATGAAATTGGTTTGGAGAAAAGGTCATATCTTGGTTATAAGCGTTGTTAGTTTTATTATTGAAAATAGTTTGCTATATTTATTATTTTAGGCCATTAATAGTCTACTTCATTATTCTACAGTCAGTAACCCTATTTCAGATATCTGGTCCTTCATCATAGGCTGTAATTTTTTTCTGTGTGTAATTCACAGAGTGTTATGCAAATATATTTAGCCTAGTAGCATCCATTAAGAGTTAGCCAGCCTATTAACCGCATTTGAATAATAAAGAATATTGCCCTTGAAAGCAAAACATTAATGAGTATATATCGTATATGCATATATGAATGCGTGATTTCTACAATTCCAAATAATATTTTCATTTTAATGAATATTTTACTTAATGCACCGTTATTACTGAATTTGTTTCATAAGAGTACATTTTGTTTTAGCCTGTTACCTAGTAGCTTTCATTTGTGATAGTTTCAAAGATGATCAGGTGTGGTCATAACTTGAGTTATGTTTGTAACTGTAATTCTTCTTAAAGATTAAAATACTTAATTACGGTAATGTATTTTAATGCATTTCGCTTGTTTCGTAAAGGAAAGTTTAAAGTTAGCAGTATGTTCGGGATTACCCCGACCACCGGAGCAATCCCGAACATAGGTATATTTTTAGAACATCTCACTGATTTGTTGAAAAATGTTACTTTTGGCTTTTCTCTGCACTTTAGTAAACAGGAAAAACTCCAAGCTTTCTATTTACAAAAAATCTTAATTTTATCTCTAAAAACAAAAGAGTTATTTATAATCAAAGCTTAAGTGTTCGTGAATACCCCGGCCTCCCCTAATATAAACCTATAAATATATGTCAATCAAGTTTTACATATCTTTCTGTCCTACAATATTTTTTTTTCAAAATCTCTCCATCATCTACATTTGGTCCTATGGTGGAGGGTGTGTCCGTGTCCATACCCACCCGCAGTGGGGGCAAGGGAAACAGTATCCCACCTGAACTTTCCAAAAGTGTACAGTTCTTGGAAATACATGTCAAAACATACTAATTTGGTTACTCGCATACTATAGTGCTTAATATATTTATATTAAATTCTATAGCAGTAAAATCTGTCTTCAACAGACTATTTAGGAAACGGAAATTTGTGTTAAACGGAAATATTTCACGGTCCCGTGCAAGGCTGGATTAACTCATTTGGAGGCCCGAGTCTAGAAAAAATATGTGATCCCTACTGACTTCACCTAATATATTTCTGTGAAAGTACAGCAGGGAAATTAAGGGAATGTATTTCCAAGGGCGCCGATCTTGGGGGTCGGGGTGCCGGACCCCAAAGCTCATATAGGCTCCCTCGCGTTGTATTTATGACTATACAATATATGTCATAATTTAAATGCAATTTGTCTTAAAATCCTCATAGATATATATATGCCTTCTGCATCTGGATGTCTCCTCCTCAAATTTACAGAGAAATCGGTACCCTTGTGTGTTTCATATTTTGATCATAGTTTAGTTCATGATGATGATTGTATCTTCATGATTCTTTATAAATCGCCAGTTGAGGGTTTGATCAGAGTGAAGATCCCTGTCCACCTGGAGGCCCGGGGCTATAGTCCCGCTAAGCCTCCCTTAATCCGGCCCTGGTCTCATGAATGTTCTGACGAAAATCGTGTTAAATTCATTACATTAAACGGGACTGCATTACGCGGACAACAGAAACCCAAATAAACCTCTTACCGGAAAATTTCAAGTGTCGAAGTGCAGCATTTAGAAAGTATCAGAGGTTAGATATAAGTTTGAAGGAACTGCAACATTTGAAATGACACTGATATGCTTAGTGTGGTTTCTCAGGCTAAAGTAATTGAGGAGTTTGATGCAATAAGGACGTAAGTCTGAAAGATGCAGTTGGAGAAAAATGATGTTGAAAATGTAAGTACTGTTTTTTTTTTCTTACATAAAACAATACATTTTATTCCGATATTGAATTGAAATATTACCAGGAGGCTAAATAAGCATGGTAAAAGCCACAAATGCGTTTGGTGCAAAAAGGGCGTAAATTCGCTTACGCCCTCATCTCATCAAACTCCTGAATTGTGTAAAGTTGGGCAGACATGTGTACAGAAACCGTTCTTGACTATTAGAAACGTTAAGTTAACATGTATTCAGCATTTTTTCTGTTCATTGTAAGTATAGCATGTATTAATACGTAGAAATAAATATTGTAAATTGACTAAGATACATATAGTATCTTTCTTTATCTTAGTATGTCCATTATATGCATACATTTTTTCATATATGTACACTCATGTCCAAAATTATTGTCGAATGTCTATAAATATGTTGCTGTAGAAATATAATTTGATAATGAATTCGCCCAGTATTTCTTATAATGTTAATATCTGTATAATCGGCGAAGACATGTATGTGGCAAATTTCAAGTCAAAAGAGCAGTAAATAAGAATAATAAAACAAAAATAAGACTTTCTTGTCCATTTGGAAACATTTTGTTTTACTCATTCTAATTTTCGTATTTATAATTCTTTTCCTATGAAATTTACCACAAATATACATTTCCCGATTACACACATGGTACCAGTATTAAAAGTACCCTGGAAAATAATTATCAAATTATATTCTTACAAGAAGACAGTTATAGATATGCGACAATCATTTTGGACATGAGTGTACCTTCGTTAACAGGAAACCTATCTTCGATGTAAATTTTTGCGAGTTCCTTTCGACTTCGCTAAAGACAGGATGTACTGTACTATAATTAATTTCATGTAGTTAATAAGGAAATGGGTGTAAACAATTGTTCTTTTATATGATACATTATGTGCTCGCGTGCATCAAACTGCTTATATATATAACAGGATTCAGGATTCTCTGACGGAGGTTCCACCAATAACTACCAGTACATTTGAATGAAATTTAAATGTTGTAAATGCCTATAGACATCTGTGGTGTGTATGAGGGATTCGACTTAAACTATTATTTTGGCAAAGCTTCGCTTTCTTCTAAGCCCGAAACGGAAACATGACATAAAATTTTCCGAAAGTATTGCTATTTTCACTGCTAGCTTCTCACTTTAGATAGTGTATATTCACAACTGTGGGGGGTGCATCCCCTAAATCCGGTTCTGTATATAAGGGTCTAATGATTCTTAGAAGACTTCAAAATCCTCAAATATATGCTACATAATACATTGTTTAGTACTTATTGATTTTAATTAATTGATTTATTTGTATTGTATTCGCGTCCTTTGACACCAGCAAGGCTACGGAAGATGAGACTATAGTTTAACCCATTATCTTTCATTCTTCCTTTTTGGGATGTTTATATTTTATTTTTTATTATTTTATTGTTATTAATGACAATTAGTATATGTATTACTGTTGTGTTGGTAGTACTTGATGTTGGTGTACGCAGGAAAATTAGTTTACTATTGTTGAAAATTTTTGAGTTTTACTTCCCACGGTTATGCCGGTTAGGCTAAAGTAGACGGTCATGATGAGAGATGAATGAAAGGGTGGAATGAAGATGTTTCTCATTGTTTGCGTATATAATTGATTAATTACCACATGTTTCTTCTACTTCTTGTTTTCTGCGATACCGTACTTTCGGGACATTGGTATAATGCGTCTGTAACTAGCATAATATGCATAAACTGTTATAGCTAACGAAGTCTACCACCCTTCGTATAGAACCACTTTCCTAAAAAAATATTAAAAATTGCTGTTTCAATGTAGCCTCATCACACTTATCGTCAATAAGTCAACTAAGGAAAAATGTTGTGAATAATCTTTGCAGGTAATGGATTAAGGTACAACTTGTCTACTGAAATGCGTTCATGCTCTCCCATCGGAAAATCGAACGTAGCCCATCATGCACCAGGGTACACTAGTTACTCACTAGATCATCGAAGAGAGATACTTCAGTCAGAATATCGAAAGTAGGATGGATGTGAAAATTTTAGTAATTTTGAAATTTATTGAAAAATTATTACACATAAATCTTAACTTTGTTTCATGTAAGAGATAAATGTACAATTTCAATTCCTAAAATGATAGACAACATCCTGTGGGTTTGCAGTGTAATGTCCCTATCAGCACCGATGCCATATGAGACTACACCTATGAGAATCAAATGAGCTTCTAGCATTGTTTTGTAATCTTATGTTCATAGATGAGCACGTGCAGGATCGGATCCAGGATTTTCTGAGGGAGGGTTCACCAATAACTACCAGTATATTTGAATTAAATTGGATTTTTTAAAAATGCCTTTAGGAATCTACGATGTGAATCAGGAAATGACCTTGAAATGCTATGTGTCTATTGTCGGTGAATCCTTTTCTTTCAACTTCTAGAAAATTGACTTCAGCTACCGATTTTGTAAACCTTTCCTTTGTTCTAAGCCCAAACAGAAACAGGACAGCAGAAATTTTCGGATAGCGTTGCTATTTTCACTGCTAGTTTCTCACTTTCATATTCTGAATTGAATAATCCAGATGAATAATGTGTGTTTTAAATAAGGCATAACTTACCGTATTTAGATGTGTCAATTAGAATACGTACAAGATCGTGTTAAGTATATATCAGCGACATCTTGAGTAACTCACGAAATATAATCTGTATATAGACTTTACCAAAACTCCATAGGATCTCACGTCAGACAAAGAACTTTTGGACACATGTTGCCGTGATTACCTTTTCTTATTCGTATGTAAGGAATCTATTTTTAAAAGTTTTGAAATGATTATTTTCGTAACATTGTGTATACATATAGAGAGCTATACACATGTTCGTACCGTCTAAAAGGCACCAGACATACTACGGATATATGATATGATATGAAATTTCTACCTAATAGGATAGATAATTTTAGTAGTTTATTTACTTGGACATTTATTCAGTTCGTTTGTGCTTTATATATTTGATTGAATTGCTACCATTTTAAAATTACTTACGCAGTTTCTGTTCAAACTAACATGTTTAAATAATTATTTCTTATGTTATTGGGAACATTGCAAACTTATTATGTTCATTAATTACTTAAAATTTTCATTTTGGGGGGGGTTATTTAAAAAGTACGGACACTAATCAGGTTTTGAAAGAGTAAGTTCGTTCATAGCTTTAAAACCAAAAAAAGTAAAAACATAAAAGGACATTTTTTACCGAAATATTTAAGTCTGAAATCAATTTTACAGAAATAATTCTTTCGGTCTAATAAGTACAATAGACTCTCGCTAATCCGGCCATTTCTTGCAAAGAGGGGTGCTGAGTTAGCGAACGTGTCGGATTATTGAGTGTCTGAAATTGAATATAACGCATACAGTACTATACTAAATATAAGATTTAATGCATTATCACATAAAAGTAAAGAAACTTAATGCTTGAGATTGTACGTACATTATCACTCACTATAAAGCATGTACCAAATTTTTAGTTGAAGCAATGAAGATGTTCGACGGCGTCATGCATTATCACGCAACCACTTTACAACCAACAATAAACGGAAGCCACAATAGTACTAGTATGCTACAGTACACTATAACATTACATTCAGAACAAACAATAAAGAAACTAAGTCTACATGATGGATAACAATAAGAAATGATATAAAATGCAATATGGTACTGTATACCTACTTTTGGCCCACCCTGTATAAACAAATACAATCGTTGATAGATCGTTGCAACGTTATGGGGTAGACGCTAGATGTTAGAGCTGGATTACTGAGAGAACGGACTACTGAGGGCCGAATTAGCAAGAGTCTAATGTATAAAAAAAATCCTTTGAGAATCAGAGATAAAAGTAAGGCTGCATAATTAAATTATATAAATTATTAGAATGTTTCAGAATATTCTAAATTTCAGAAACTTCAGAATATTATTAGCGTTTAACGCAAAGGGGAGAGGAAAATATCTAAAGGTTAATGATTTATTAACTCAAAATTCTGATTAACTTTTAAACTTGGTTTAACTGTAATATTCTCTAAAAGATGAAACATGTAATTATAAATCGATAGGTCACATCGAGTTGAACAAATCGATATGTTTGATAGTAAATTCCGATGCGTAGTTTTTGAGAAAATCGACAAATTAAATTTTTATGGCGTTGTAAGATACGTCATTCAATTCCAACCTGATGAAATTGATAGTTGTCACTCTGCTGAAATGTATTAATTACTAGCCTTCGACTAGCCGGGAACTTTGCCATCCCAGGTCCCCACATTTGCTTTGTCTACGGTCTTTCACTTCTCACACTCTTAACATATCTAATCTTAAGGGATTTCCAGATATGGCCATTTTATTGTAACAATTGTAACTTGCAGCCTTTTTTCTTCTCGCTTTTTTCGTCTTTTCTAGGGGAGACATCAAAAAAACGCTGAAAGACGTCTTTAATTAACATGTCTTTACTCTTAAAGGATTTCGAGATATGTTATTTTAAAAATTACAACCCCCAACCTTTTTCCTTCCCTTGTAAAGGAAACATCAAAAAATGATGGAACACATTTTTAGCTGTTTTAAATTATAACTATGAACACCAATATTTATGCCTCTAATATTAAGGGCTTCGAGATATGTTCATCTTATTTTGACAATTGCAACTCTCACTCTTTTTCTCTACGCAAGTCCCTAACAGCACAATCACATAGCAGGTATATGTCTATCATGTTCCATCAGATACATGGGTATGTGACCAGTATGTGCCTTATGTACCTCTGAGAGAGAAATCACATGGATGGCAAGTGATAGTCGCAGTCAAGTCGGCCCCTAAGCACATGCCTGACATGTACCTGGGGAACGTGCCTAGTATGTTCCCCATACCGTAAGCGTCAAAGAACCACAAAATTACACCCCCAAAATATGTTAAATCACCTATATGCGTAATGTGTTTACATTAATGTGAGTCTAAAAAACACTTTAAAAAAGTAAACAAGTAACAGGGGTGGGCGCGAACCACCAACCTTTGGATTACTAGCCGCGTACTCTACCGACTTTGCCACGGAGGCAATGAAGACAACGTCGCTTGTAAAGGAATAAATTGTTGAGGTCTTTTGAATTTGGCTAATCAGAGTGCTCCTTTAACCGCATATATTTGACGATAACCGTTTGGGATCAAATAAAATCTACTCGCCATGTAATTTTATAACCAACTGACAAGTGTCTATTTACTTTATTTCCTGGTTCTTCCATATTCACTTTCAAATTATCGGCGATAATTGCCATTTAATAAATTTGGTGCGTTTGTTGCTTCTAGTACACAATCGCTTAGAAAAAGAAGCAACAAATGCATTAAATGTGGGAGATGAATTTAGAACACCTAAATGTAGCATGCCTAGCACATCTTGTACTGTTAGAGTATCTGAAACAGTATGTAGCTAAAGGACGTACCTAGAACATGACAGATATATGTCCCAAGTGACGAAATGAAAACAAGTGAATGTTAGAGTGCGAAACTGAGCCAGGTATATAAATGCTATATTTGTAATACATAGTTGCAAAATTCAATTAGGTGTAACAAGTACCTAAAACTGTAGGTTGCTGAAGTACATACTTAGCACATGAATATCATATGTGCCAAGTGTCGGGTACCTAAAAAGTAGCTGGGACACCTAAATGGCACATGCCTAGCACATCCTGTGCTGTTAGGGTTTTTTGTTCCCTTCTAGGGGAAATATTAAAAAACTGTGAAACTCCTGTCTAATTATTTTAAGCGAAAAATCTAAATACCAAATTTCATGTCTCTAACCTTAACAAATTTTAGATATGCAATTACAACAGTTGCAACCACATTATTTTCTTTTTTCCTTTCTTCTTCCCTTCTAGGGTAAATATCAAACAATGATGAAGCACGTGTCTAAATATTTTAAAAGACAAGTCCAAGTACCAATTTTCGTGTCTATAATTAAGAATTTAATCCTTTCGGAATTCCTTCTGTACATGTTAATTACAATATTATTCCTTTCTGGGAGTTGTTACAAAAGAGACACATAAGAGAGAAAGAAACTAAGAAAAACAAGCCAAGAAAGAAATAGAAAATAATTAATAGATATAATACATAACAATGCCTATACCAATGGAATTCATTAGTAATCATCAAGATGTACATTTGCTGTTTCGATTGACAATCTAAAGGCTATGAGCAATATCATCTACAACACCGATCCTTCCACTATGGCAATTTCTTGTAGCGCTTTTTCGGTGAATTTTGGAATCGCCCCTCTGCTTCTTAAGAGATTCTAATGTACAGACATCTTATTATAATAATTGTAATTCTCACCCCATTTTCTTCCTTGCTAGGTCAAATATTTTTTAAAACTCTGATAGACATGTCTAATTGTTTTAAATGGGAAGTCAATATACCAAAAGGAACCGCGGTGAATCAGTGATAGAGCGTTCACATCTGGTGCGTGAGGTCCCTTGTTCGATCCCAGCTCGCGCCAAGTTGGCTTTGTGGTGGTCGAATACCATCTATGTAGGTTTTCTCTACGTTCTTCCGTTTTCTCCCACTTTCTTCGTTCCACTATTTCATTCATTTTTCATCATCACTAGAGACCGGATGTTAGGCAAAATGCCTATTCTTTAATATTAAAGATATGATCAAATATAATATTTTAAAGTTTATATGGCGGGTTATAGTTTCAATTTAAGCCAATTTTATTTTGCCTATTTTGCCTATTTCGCCCATTCTGCCTAAATAATTGCTTTAGTGCCTAATATTGCCTATTCTAAGTATTTTCTTCAAAATAGGGCTTTATTGGGGAAAATATATAATTTAATACTTCAATAAAGGATTCCGCCTCTTCCGAAAAAAATATAAGTGTTGTTTGTAGTGATAAGATATCGTAAAATTTTAGACTACAAAGTGTACTGGCAAAGTGCTATAAAACTTTGGACTACTGTGTGTACTAATAAAGTGTATAAAATTTGGACTGCTGTGTGTACTGATAAAGTGTATACAATTTGGACTGTTGTGTGAAGTGATAAAGTGCTGTAGAGAATTATTTACCAAATATATATGGAATATATGTCAAGTTTCATTTATATATAAACGCTACCCATATATATAGTAAAAGAAAATATTAACAAACACGTAAGGGTTGTGTTTCTATATTCTTTGAACATTATCTCTGACTTGATTTCATTTTTTAATTTATTGAGTATTTATCTTCATTATTTTGAGTTACATTTCAGTGCCTATTTAACTGCCTATTTTTTAAATTTTAAGTGCCTATTTGCCTGCCTATTTTCCAGGTTTTTAGTGCCTGAACATCCGGTCTCTAATCATCACCATTTACTTTAGCCCACACGGCATAACCGCGGGACATAAAATTCAGAGATTTCATTTCCTTCTTTTCCATATATTAAACTTTTATGTATCTAACATCCAGAGGTTACGAGATATGAATATTTTAAGATAATAAAAATTCCCACTCCTCTTCCCTCGCTTTCCCATCGAATTTTAAAAGTTCTTTCTTAGCGTGACCTTATATCACAAATCCTATGACATGTTCAAATATCAAGTTTCTAGTTTAAGCGGTTTTGCTTGAGCGTTGATGAACCAATCAGTCAGGAGTTTTTTTTATTATTATATATGGAGAGAGCAATCCAGTCAGAAGTTTTTTTTATTATATATGGAGAGAGCAATCTGTTGTATATGAAAAATATACAATATTAAGTAGCGAATTGTAACTATTGTTATTAGATTTCCCCTAAGAGTGACACATATATTTCTAACAATTTTTGACGTACACAATCCTAACAGTGGCACATATTCTTCTAACAATAACATACATAATCCTGACAGTGACACGCATACTTCTAACGACGACGTGCATAATCCTAACAGTGGCACACATACTTCTAACAATAATATATATAATCCTAACAGTGGCACACATACTTCTAATAATAATATACATAATCCTAACAGTGGCGAACACACTTCTAATAATAATATACATAATCCTAACAGTGGCACACATACTTCTTACAATAATATATATAATCCTAACAGTGGCATACATACTTCTAACAATGACATACATAATCCTAACAATGGCACACATGTTTCTAACAATGACGTTCATAATCATAACAGTGGCACAAATACCTCTAACAATGACATGCATAATCCTAAAAGCAACACGTATACTTGTAACACTGACGTACATAATCGTAACAGTGGTGCTTATACTACTTATAAAAATACAAAACCAAAAGAGTCACCTATATAAAATCTGTTCTGCTTCAGTTATTACGGAATTGTATCCTCCAGTTGTATCCAGTTTTATCGATAGCTTACATCCAACTTGGCACACCCATTGAACGTAGTTTCTCTTAATTTTTTCTCAAACTTTTCGGACAATTTTTACTATATTTTGTGGTTACATATTGTATTTTAGAATTTTATTTACATACTTATGTTAATGAATTCTCTCTTCCTAGCAAAATTAATACAAAATTCCCATTCATCATCTAAAATGATACAAAATTAAATACATAATATCAAGCATTTCAGCCCCAAAGGGACAGAACAATCGCAATGGAATATACAGGGTAAGCCGAAAGTCTCATTACTCCCTATGTGTGCGAGATATAAGCACTCATTCTGTACGTTTCTTTACAGATAGTAATCTAGCTGTTATATGTTTCATTGCAGGTACTTCTCATTGTTGTATGGTTTGTATTTAGTCGTACTTGATTGTTCCTACAGACAGTGGGATTGATGGCAGATGAGTCACCGTATACAGTGAATGAACACATTGTTAGTAATTCCGGTGCTCATAAGCTACTTCACATAAACAAATCAATGACAAATATTCAAAGCAATTTTGTCGCAAAGCTTAACCAAAACACCCCCACCAAAACAAACGACTCCGTGGTTTTAGCCCGTAGTGGTAAGTGCCCATTTATTAATAACGTGGATTTTCCCAGAAAGAATAATGTAGTCGTGGTTTTTGCCCGAAAAGAACTGAACTTTCTCAAGGGTACAAGATCAATCATAGTAGAATGGGTAGTTACACTTTCCAATGCATATTGTTCTTTATTGCAATTAATTCTTGCACTATCAATAGCAACTCAGAGTTACGGTTTGAACTTAAACTATTGCAATGAAACAACAATTTATTACATACACTGAAACTTTGAAAATAGCAAACTTGCGCACTATATTTCCGCCAATCTTTGTCGCAACACAAAAAATTAAAAAGTAATTACGGTGAATACGTAAATATCGGGATATTTTATAGAAAAGTGAAAATACAATTACTAGGACACAGATACATGTTCAATGACACACCTGAAAGATGTAAACAAATGCTTGATGGTGATTGGCCAAAACGAAAAATGTAATCAAATCTTTATCTCTGATTAGTTGAACGTCTGTCCCCGGTATTTAAAGAGAATTTCTAGAAACGTCTTTTTTAAAATTTGATTTTCTTAATGAGTCTCCAATAACTAATTGTGAATGTTATTCAAAGTTGAAATATAATATTCCTCCTTTTCTAATATGAAAGTCAGATATTAATACGTGTAATTAGGGAGTATGGAATTAATCATAGAGCAGCTTGCAAGCATCAGAATTTGACACAAAATCATTCATTTTGATCATAGTAATAGATTGTTATGAGGAATTTTAGAAAAAAAAAAATGTGTAAAATCTGGCACAGATTGGACATAAATTTCACATAAATTAAAATTATTCAGAATAGTAATAGAATATTCAGAATAACTTATCACGCATAAACAGTGCAACAAAAGCATTAAATCTTGCAGTACTGCATCGTGCTCTCTGAGAGTTTCCAATAAATACAATAAAAGAACTACATCCGTGAGACACAAACAGAAAGTTAAAAATCAAAATAATATTTTCGTTCATGATTCCCTAGTATGCCGACTTTTCTTTAATATGAGATATTTTATAACAAATTGCAAATTGAAAGTTACTTTTGAAAATTATTTACCTTTGAAAGAAGGGAACAAATTAGCTAAGGACGCCATAGAACCCAACCAACAGGAAATGAACTTATATAACCAGCAACAACTATATAAATTGTTTTTCCTCTTATCTCTAATATAACATCTATGAGAAAGTATATGGCTCTTGATCTAAAATATTATACTATTTTCTTCTATTATGGTGTGTCGTTTTGTTTTAGTTGAAGATAACGGAAAAGCAGTTGCAAACACATGTTCGAGTTTGTTCATAATTTTGCAATTGTTGTTCGCGATTGAAATAGAGGCAAGAAGTTCTTCAATCTTAGACTTGGACTCATGACTTCCGGCGGGGAATATCCACGAGTAAAATTACTGTGGGCAATCACCACAACGGGTGAAAGACACTCGACGATACAAACGAAATTGCGATGGGAAATGGCTTTTACATATGAAACGTTGCAATGCTGCGGAGAATTTCACACCGTATCTATAAGTTAATCATTCTCAGTTACGTAGCAATGGCGTTCCCACTGATACTCTGGAATTCACACCGTATCTATAAGTTAATCATTCTCAGTTACGTAGCAATGGCGTTCCCACTGATACTCTGGAATAAAATGTCGTATATCTCCTCATATAACATACAGGGTGTCTCAGAAGTCCCCTAACATAGGGTAACACTGTTAATATGAAAGTTGCAATAAAATGTAAGAGGGGAAACCGTCTCCAAATATGATGATGTTTTCAATCTAAAGTGAAGGAATTATTTAAATCAAACGAGCCGTTTGAGCTGTACACACTTTATGCGCCCAATGTTGAATGAAAATGTAACGTTGACATTTACCTGGACCCACAATATAAAGTAAATGAGGGCTATCGACACGTTAGTGTAAAAGACAGTCATTTCGTTCACTTATGTTGTGGGTCCAGGTAAAGGCAACGTTGGGTTTTTATTTAACATTGGGCGCATAAAGAATGTACAGCCCAAACGGCTCGTCCAATTAAAAAAAATATTCACTTTAGATTAAAAACATCACATTTAGAGACGGCTGCCTCTCTTACGTTTTGTTTTAACTCTGCATAATAACAGAGTTACCCTGTCAGGGGCTTTTGAGACACCCTATGTAAATTTTGTAATTATTCACTGTTCACTTCAGTTCCATCAACACCCATATTCGTAACATATATGGGGATAATTATACTTTCGACTCACCTTGTTTCTATGAAAAAGATATCCAATTCTGAATTGTGGATTTAATGAGGAGATAAAGAATTACGTAAAATTCTGCAATTTAATCAGTACGAGTGTTTTATTGTATCAAATCTCCGCTAATGGTTTATAGCGACTGTCCTTTTGTGTTAATGAATGAAAGTGAGCAACTATATATACTACGTTAAAATATAAACATACTTACGTATTAACTAGAAAAGTGGTATTTCTGTCTTATGAGAAAGCAACTTTCGTTGGTAGATATAAAATATCAGGCATTCTAAAATGTAGTGAGCTTTTTGTGCACGAGATCGCGTTAGTGTCTCAAATCTCAGAGTATATGAGTCGCAACGGGTCCGGAGTAAAGTTATTTGACAATTGACAATTGAAGCTAGTAGAAAATAGTGGTGGAATTCTTATAATCAGATGTAAGGTATCATGTCGTGAATGTGAGCGATCTTTCCACAAAACTGCACTATATTTTACAATTTTATTTTGGTAAAAATAAAAATGCTTCGCAAGCACGTGAAGAAACTCGTGCTATTTATGAACAAGATGCATTATCAAAAGCAACAAGCCAAAGATGGTTCAGTCACTTTTGTTTTGGAAATTTTAATGTCCAAGGTGTTCCTCGTAGTGGGGAGAAATTATATCAATAGTGGATGATATTCTGACAAAAGTCGAGAAAGATCGCATGTAAGCACTTACGACATTGCCAATGACCTACACATTCATCACAAAAAGAGTTAAACGATTTCGAGAAGGCTTGCTACAAAACGAAGCTTGATGTTTGGGTGCCACATGATTTGACTACTAAAAAAATATTTATTCGATTCGATTGCCATCTGCGAATCTCTACTGAAACGTAACGATTTTGTGCCATTTCTGAAGCATTAGATCACGAGTAATGAAAACTGGATAACCCACGATGACAATGTGGTAAAGCATAGTAGTGGAAGAAGGAAAAGCTTCACAGTGTATAGCAAAGCCCACACTAACGCTCAGAAAAGTTATGTTGGTGTTTGGTGGAATTGGAAGGGCATCGTGCATCATGAGCTGCTACCGCAGGGCAAAACGATAGACTCGGATCTATACTGCGAACAATTAGTGCGAGCGCACCTAGCAATTCAAAACAAGTGGCCTGAAAGATCAACAAGAAAGGTTGTTGTACTCACGCTGACAACGCCAGACCGCGTACATCTTTAACGAACCATCAGAAACTACGATAACTTCGCTGAGAGATTTTAATATATTCATCTTATAACCCGATCCTGGACCCATCAGACTATCATTTGATTCACTCTCTGCAGAACTCTATCAATGGTGTTAAGTTAGTTTCAAAAGAAGCCTGTAAAGATCACGTGCCACTTTTTAAAGAAACAACAGCAGTTCTATAGCGGCCAGAAAGTCATCGAACAAAATGGAGCATAGTATAATAATATTAATTAAATAATAATATTAATAATATAATTAAAATAACACTAAATGTATTTGACTCCAAGGACTGAATACCTTTTATACACTAGATAAGTTAAGTAATACAGTGATCTAGATAAGCTAAGTAATTTCTTCAGCTCTCTTGATATGAAAATAAGTTTTATCCTTCGAGTGATAGTGCAGTACGTCGAATAAAAGAATGTGAATTTATGTATCGAATCGTAATACAGTGTTGATTAAATATATTCTCATATCTATCGTTTAACTAACTTTATGATAACTTAATCCAGATATATTACCATATTACCTCAGTCAAGATAAAACTGTTCTCAATCTGTCATACAGATTACTAAGTTTATTAATATTTGAAAAAATTCAATCAACTAATCAGTTATTTAACCTTGAATTTATGAAATATATTCATGTTGCATGGAATTCTGATTTAACTGAGATAACAACCAGATGTTACTAAATTGATGTTGCAAAAATGAAATTAAATCTTCGAGTTTTACGTCCCACGGTTATGACGGCTAGGCTAAAGGAGACTGTGATAATGAGAAATGAATGAAATGGTGGAATGAAGAAAGAGGAAAAACGGGAGAACCCCGAGAAAACGCACGCACGTGCTTTTTTTCCACCACAGAGTTCACTTAGCGCGAGCATGGATCGAACCAGGCACCCCCTGCACCAGAGGTGAACGCTCCACCACTGAGCCACCGCGGCTCCGAAATTAATGTTTTATGTCAGTGCATTTCAATAATTGTCTGTCAAATTGGAAGTACAAAATTTGAATAGGTGAATGATACTATTACATGTATCAGATTACACAAGTCAAGAAAAATGTGAATGTAATGTTAGAATAATTTCCTGACACGATATGTTTTAACATCTTCTCAAATTTCTAAACTCTGATGCAGATAAAAGAACAGTCATTGGTTCATAAATTTTGGAAGCACTAACATGGACCAGGTGTTTGTGAAAGATCCAAATTATGTATGGGCCTAAAATTATGTCATAAAACATCTAAGATGGTTTCAATGAAGATAAGTACCATTCAAATTCATATCACCAAACATGGTTCCTACATTTTGGTAGGACTCAGATGTGTATTAAGGACCAAACACTTGGTGATATTTTTACAGGTCTCATTCATGAAGTCATAAGATGATTTCAAACAAGTAATATATCTGCCAAAATCATATTTTCCAAATTTTGTTCCTAAATTTTGGGAGGGGTACTTTGGAGCTAGAAGTCAAGCCATGATGAACTTGATGTATCCCATGTCCTATTCAAGATAATCAGACCCTGTATTCATTCACAGAATCATATGCTACAAAACCTCACCTTAAGGAATAAATTAGGACAAAAACGAACTTCGTAATGAAACATATTGCTTATGTTTATATTTTTTACTCATGAAAAAACGTAAGTTGATGTCTAATTTACAGATACAAATAAAAGTCGTATAGAACAAATTTCATTTTTGATAATTCCCAAATTTAGTGGTGCCAATGTACTCTTACCAAATTTTAAAATGAGGTGTACTACAGTACCAAGTCTTATGAAAGAAAATGACCTCCTATATCCATCCATATGAACATATTGTGGTAATACCACTTTTAAATTTTATTTTTAAGTTAAATTTAATTTTAATTTTTAATTTATAAAATAAAAAATACAAAAATAAATTTACTTGTAAACAATTGTATTTAAAAAATTAAATTACTATGTAAATTTTGCTATATAATTATATTTGTAAGTTTGTTTTATGCGCTTATAACAGCTTTATTTACATAACTGAATTTATTACAAAAGGCTGGTACAAACATACTTTTTTTAAAATTTCAAAATTTGTTTTAAAACTTTTGAAACCCAAACTTAAATACTTTTATTACTGCACGTGGTTTACGTCACACCCGTAAACCCATTGTTAACCTTAACAAAAATTTTAATATAAAATTTTAGGTAATTTAAAAAAGAGGAAGTTTTGACAGGTTTGGAAGTTCATATAGTTTAGGTAGTTTATAAAATTAAATTAATATTTTTATTTATTGTTATTATAAACATAATAATTCCTTTCAAGTTTAACACCTCATGCTATAAAACTACATCTTAGAAGATAAATTAAGTTAAAGATAGTGTCGTGCCGTGAGGGCATAAGTGGGGCAACGGCCCCAGGCACCGAAATAAGGGGCGCAAAATTTGGGGAAAAAAGAAAAGAAGGAAAGAAAAAGAAAGAAAAATTACTTGGAATATTTTAAATCAAGAGCATATTTTCCAATCTAATATTTAATTTGACTAGGGTCACATTTATACTAGGAAAATGCATATGCACATATATAAAATGGAAGGAAAAAGTAATAAAAAGTGTTTAGAATCAGGGAAAAGCATGATTTATTTTTGAAAATTTTCTTACGCTTCGCGCCAACTATAGTGGCGCTTCGCGGTTGGTCTTTCGATTTCACTTATATGTACGGGGGCGCCGTTATTTACTCTCGCCCCGGGCACTGATTTTCCATGGCACGAAACTGGTTAAAGAACTCTCAAATTTGAATTTCGGACCAATTTTTACCCATGGATCGAAACAATACGGGTCACTGACATTTACAAATGTATATATCATAGTCCGACATAACTTTGACAAATCTTTATTTTTGGCAATTTCTGAAATTTAAGAGTGAGCCAATGTAAACCACTCGAAATTTGAAAGACATATTTCAAATACTCATGTCATATTCAAGAGAGTAAACCAACGTACTTATCCATATGACCATATGTTGCAACAATCCCTTAGTGGATAAACGTCAGAAACCGACCACGTGGTAAAAATACAAGGATGCCTTGTAATTTTGCAGTATTCTGGGTATGCAACATACTTGTATTTATTACAATGCAATCAGGTTAACATTCAAAGTATAGCCCCTCGTATTGGACTGTCTTCAACCCCCTTCCTGCCAGCTCCTCGATTCAACGTCGATACCACCTTTGTCCTTAGGGAAAAGAAGTCAGCCACTGCTGTTTCCACCTACTGTTGGTTGATGAAGCATCATGATTTCAGGAAGTGCGACATGAACCAAACAGGTAGCATTCTGAAGGGGGTAAGATCAGGACCATGTGTCGGATGTGGCATACTTTGAGTCTTTGATGCCACCAAATTCCTAAATTTTTGTTGCGTTTTTGGATACGAGTGTGGTTTAGCGTTATCTTGTTGAAACAGGATACTTTTTCTTTCTACCAATGCAGGGTATTTTTGACGTAGTGCAACATACTTCTCTCTAACTGTTCGGAGTAAAGGTCGGGAGTGATGATACAATCGATAGGAATGAACTCTAAATATGAGTTACCCCTTGTAGTCTCACCACTCACAGAGCATGAGTTTATGCTCGAAATGGCCCTATTCGATTACCGTTCTGGAAGTTGGTTCTTGGTCAACAACTGTTTTTGAACATTCGGATTAATGGAAAACACATTTTTTCCTGTCACATGTGATACTTCGTTTTAGAACATGCACATCACGCGGATTTTGCAGTAGTTGTCGGTACACATCCATTCTCGTCTGGGCCTGAACTAGTGTCAATTCATATAGCACATAGCAGGAGCACCTGATGGTTTTCCAGAGTTCTTGAAGTTGACCCACTACAGTGGTCTGGGACATGACAAGTTGGTTGAACAATTGTTGTATGCTGGTGATGGGTTTTCTTCAATGGCGTATCGTATTACCTCAGAAGTTATTACCCTGTGGCAGCTGGGCCTTGGCTGTACAATCTGCACGAAATTCGTGGTACCAACGCGTTGTTGTGCGGTGATACTCACTGCACCTTCCCTTTACGCTTGACAGTTACTTTAAATTACTGCCGCAGCTTTAGACCCGTGTTCGAACTTATACAGTTCAGTTCACTTATACAGTACAGTACAGTTTCCTCCCACATGTCCAGTATTTTATAACCATTCACTTTCCTTTATCATCTGTCTCTTAGTATACAGGGTGTAATCGTAAGGCGTGAAACTAGAAATTTCATTTAGTTTCATTCAATAAGCAGACAATTGGAACTAGATTACCATTACTGGGTGGCACTGTGGCTCAGTGGTAGAGTGCTTACCTCTGTGCATGGGATCCATGGTTCGATACCCGGCAAAGTAAGTTTGTAGTAGATAACACCGTGTCCCAGAGTTTCCTCGGGGTACTTATGTTTCCTCCCACGTCCTCATTCCACCAGTTCTTCCATCATTCACCTACCTTAATCATCGTCTCCTTTAGCCTAACAGACATAATCGAGAGACGTTAAACTGAAAGATTTCGTATCAATTTATTTTATTTATCATTATTGTACTACTATATCTGTTTATTTGTTGATTTAAGTGTTAACTCATGTGTTCAAAACACTTCAGCTGATCTCTAAATTTTTACGTGTACCACAAAACTCTATCAATTAGGTACCGTATATCACTTATATACATTTCATGGACTAATAGAAACAATTTACTTATACTTTCCGTCGGGTTAAAAAAAAAACGGTAAAATAATATTGTTAATGTGTAAAATGATCCGAAAATAGTACTGCAAAATTCCCAGAAAACTTGTTGAACATACTTATTGTCTCAAGTTTGTGCATCCTAGTATTAAATTCAGTAGCAAATTTTAATTATTTTTACTTGGGGAAATATTTTCTCTTTTTTGAAGTTCCCCGGGCTCTCCCCTAAATGGATTCCTTATCGAATTGACGACGAACTTACATACCAGAAACTCTGTTATCAAATTACCTTGTTTTTATAATCGCTGATTTCCCCCCCTTAAATATGAATAGAAATTCGATTCATGAGGTCGGTTGGTGACCCAAACATGAAGACATTAATTAGTGTATTAACTCGAGTTCAAACAATGCCCATTTACGTGAAAGTACTACCTGAATGAAATTATTATTACAACGGTCTTCGTGTGCTTACATTCCAACTTTAACAAGAACTACAAAACTTCGGTGAGTACGTCTGTTCGTAGGTACTGATTGTGTTGTATTGCTAAGGAAAGTAACACTAATTGCATACAGTATTTAAGTGGTTTAGTAAGTTCAACGCATTGACTTTATTGCTGAGTAATAATATGTTACATACGTGGTTGTATAATCTTGCAAATTAGTATACTATAACTTTGTTCACAAATATTCAAATAATTGGTACTAAATTAGTTTTAAAAAAATAGTTTGCTTTTTAGAGAAGCCTTAAATTCTGTTACTTTTCCATTCTTTGTTATCAACGTCGTATACACTTAAAAAAACATGCATCGTATCTTTCTCTAAGCCGTTCCTTTACTCAGCGACGCAGACAGTTTTTCTTGAACCGACAGATTACTTAAAAAAGGCGGTCATTGTTATAAGGGCACGAGTAACAAATCGAAGTTCAATCGCAAATTTCGCCTACTGATAGAATCAATGCATGAGCAAAAAGAAGTGTTTTCCGTAATCAGCTAACTCTGAAGTATTTTGTAGCGTAATAAAAAAATCAATGGAAATGTCCATTCAAGATGGAACTCGAATCACTATAATGTGTTCAAAGTTCAAAGGCTCTTCTACCGAATACCGAAAGTGGAAACCCGTGCACCAAAACGTATGCTCTACCCATTAGAGCTTATGATTTTCATATTACACAATATGCTATTTGGTTTTTGTGCAGCCAATTTGTTGACATGCACTCTTCCATTGCATGTGGTAAAAATTCCCGTGACAGCAATTTTGAAAGTATCTGAATTCAGACGTATTAAAACTTCGGTCTAGCAAATCCGAAATATTGCCTTGGTGGTGGTGAGAACCAATACATTGACTGCTTATCATCCTGTTAATTATATGCTGTTTTGGAATGAAATGAAATCTTTCAGTTTTACATCCCATGCTTATGCCGATCAGGCTAAACGAGACGGTGATGATGAGAAATGAATGAAATGGTGAAATGAAGAAAGTGGGAGGAAACGGGAGAACCACGAGAAAAACCACGAGCACGGTGTTTGTCCACCACGAAGTCCACACGGCGTGAGCTGGAATCTAACCAGGGCCCCCAAGAACTGGAGGTGAACGCTCTACCACTGAGCCACCGAGACCCCCTGTGCTAAGTTTTGAAATGACAAAAAATAATTAAATATTTCTGTTTTGCATCCCACGATTATCCCTTGCAGACTAAAGGAAACGGTGAAGATGAGAAATAAAGGAAATAATGGAATAAAGAAAGTGAGAGAACCCCGAGAAAACCCACGCATACGGTGTTTAGCCACCACAAAGTCCACTTGGTGCGAGTTGGGATCGAGCCAGAGACCCCACACACCAGAGGTGAACGTTCTACCACTGGTGCTAAGTCTTGTTTATTTATTTATTTTTTTTTAGAACAATCACACACACGTAAACACACGTCGCTACTTTTACAGACACTATTTTGTTACCTCATTACAAGGCTCTCTTTTACCCAATTTCTCCGAAATGTACAGATATACCTTGATGATCTTAAGGAAAGTAGCGATATATTTCTACATTATAGTTCTTGTTAATCATATTTATTATACGAGAAGTTTTGTACCACAACTCGGAATTCGTGGCATAAATGTGACCACGATAATCAAGGAGGTTATGATGGCTGCACAGGGTGAGTAATTGCTCATTTTAACCTTGATATATATTCAATTGGTTAACTTTTGTTATCGGAAAGCCAAGTTCAATTTCTAATGCAGATATGTCGAACTCACGGTTCTTTCTGTGGTTCTCGGATTAGCCGATGAAACCAAGAAAAAAAATACATATAGTTTAAACTGTGAACATTTTTTCTCCCTTATAAAAAGGAACAAATCCTGAACGAAATCCAGTTTAACAGACATTCATCTGATTTCTGTCCTCAAAATCGCTAATGCAAGTAGTATTTTCCAAATATCCGAAAGTTGTTTGCAGAAAAAGGATGCCAGGTGCTGGGTAAGAACTCGTGTCCATCTACTTCCCTGATTCATCGTATATCTTTTATTATTTAAAGAACTACACTATTATGTAAGATTTTATGTATTTGTTCCCTTCCAAATACATAATTAAGAGTGAAAATGGCTTTCTCTTTTGCGATCTACACTATCGTACACTAATGACTATTTGGTTCACTTGAAACACAGACAGTGAGTTTAATATATCTGTTTTAATGAAAGTAAGTGGTACATGGTTCGAATCTCAGCTTAAACCTGGTTTCACGTCACATGCATCCTCGATGTAGACAGTGAGGAAAGGATGAATAGAACCAATGGAAATTAAACTAATCATTCACTCCTGGCATATAGATAGTAACTCTAATCGATATAAAACATTATTTTAACTAATTTGTTAAAAAATAATTTTCAACTTAATTAAAAAAAAAACAATAATAAGTTGACAAAGCTGTTTTTCGTTCTTTCTCAAAACAAATGTAAAATTACAACTTATGAATCAACGTGTGGATAAGAAGGTTTAGTGGGGGGAAAATGTAGCGTAGTTTGAAACTTAGCCGCTTAAAGGCGCTGAAGTCATCGACCCAACCGGTGGTGTTTTCTCACTGAAGCACGCCTTCCTGAGCGCACGGGGAAAGTCTTGCCATGCCGTGTCGAGCCGTGACGAGTTGGGTTGATGCGAGCAGCCCAAGCGGCTGGCTTACGTACTTCTATCAAGCAGTCTAGCTGGGGGAGAGAGTGAGGCACGCTGGCTGGAGTCATCCAGAAGGCGATTACTCACGCAGTCAGGGCGCGAGGGAAGTTGTAATATGTATGTGTGTGTTTGTGTTTGGTTCTTTTAGACCTCGTGCGACCATGGACCATTCGGAAGTGCAAAATACACAGCTTTTGTTTAGAATCAAGTGTTGGTATTACTATAATTATTTGATTATTTTGCAAAATATCGTCGCAGGAAAACTGGCAAGCAACAATAATTCATTAATCGAATCGTGACGTTTGTGTGTGCTTCGGTGTGCAGGAGGAACGCAAGTACCAGTAAGGAAATATTTGCATTTTCAGCTCCCCAGTTGAAATCACCAAAAATTGTATTTATTTAAGTTAATTATTTAGAAAACTTATCTGAGATATTAACATATATATAAAGTGAGAAATGACAATCGAGTGTCCTTCAATAAACACGTGATATTACCAATTTCGCCTTGAAGTAATCGGAGTTGTGAAGCTGATACAGTTTGACGACTTTCAGTACTTTTTTTACTACGTCATAGCCTTCTTTTCTGCCTTATACTTCACTACGAACTTCTCTTTCTTACCTTGTACTGTTATCTTGACTATATTTGAAACTTCATCTATTTTCAACACTTGTATTTACTATTAACGTGAATAAGAGCACTTCTGCAACATTTTTTTCTCCTCGAAATTTTCCATGCTTTTATTATCTCTAAAAGTGTATTAAGGTTCTTAATTTTTCATAAAACGCGATGAGTGTTGAGTTTATCTACATGAAAGTGCTGATCATTACTTGCAGCGAATATTACTACAATATAAACAAAGTGCGTTCAAATAGTGGTAATGAAAAGACTTTCAGAATTCCAGGCAAATTACTATTACAAACCTTTCAAGACTGATAATTCTTGGTTTGAGTAAAGTTACCATTGACTTCTAACACAGATGAAAGAAAAATGAACCAACCGAGCAGTGTTAAGTGATAATAGGGCATTGACAACGTGAGGTAGGTCCCTTCTCTTCAATAACAGTTAATAGACCACCTCATGTTGTTTGCCAATATGGCTCTGAATAAGCAATGGACTTTTGATAAATCGCCCTTAGGTGGCGACTCCCCGCCATCTGATGTGTATGTAGGCTCTGAAGGAGGGGGTGGTGGAGGGGGAGGGAATGATTTGGTGCTTAGTGTTATGAAATCCCCAGTCAGACACGAGTTCAATTTAGCTAGAAGCGCTAGTAATAATTCCGAAAGTGTAATCGGAGATGAGGTATTGTCGGACGAAAACTTAGCAAGTGGGAGTGCATCCAAATGGGAGCAAGACTTTGATGGTGATACTGATCAGGAAAAAGTACATGCAGAGGATGAGAATCAGGAGGATCTTGATGAAGAAGTGTGTGATGATGATGATGAGGAGGATGATGACACTTGCGAGGAGAGGCCGTGTATTAACCCTGGCTTACGCCAGCGTGATGAATCTTTCGATGATGCTTTTGATGAAGCCACCACAATTGATATGGTGGGCCCTGCAGCCCCACCTGATTATGCTTTGTCGACTCGAGAGACTGAAGACAAAAGTGGCAGTGGGTTTATGTTTCTAGGACTGAAACGCTTCAAACGTGGGCGCTTCGTTGAAGCACATCATAAGCGTTGTCCAACACCAATCAAACGCCGATATCATGCCCCATCCAAAGTACAGAACTCTAAGTCTTCTACTGGTGCAAACGGTAGCGGTGTAGCAGATACTGGTGCTGGTGACGATCTTGACAATGATGGTGGTGGTGTAACTGGCGCGAGTGCTGAAGTGACGTGTAGAAATAGTGCACATCGTGGTGTCCCAGATCCGTACTACCCGATCTACCTCCCAATAGACCAAGCATTTAAAGCAAAATATGTTTTTCATCACAAAAAGGGCAAAACTTTCCAAGAGAGGGTGTATGTATTTCTGGAGCACCCTGGAGGATGGCTGTGTTTTATCTACCATTTCGCAGTGTAAGTAATTTACTTTTGATTACTCTCTTTAGTAAGCCTAATTTCTAAGTGTACATTGAGTTGTTCTTATACCGGTCAGATCAGTACCAAAGTTATAAAAAGATTCGTAGATATCAGTCGTCATTTCAGGTTTTGCTTGAAGAAAGATCGAATTCTTTACTGAGTAGATTTTCACGTTTTTTCATTGTAAATTATTACCTTATTGATTAAAATATATCTGTCAAACTAAGGGAGGCTGGTCTTTCTCCCTTGTGATCCCCACTTTAAATGACGCATCTTCTGCATATGCTGGCAATCCACGGCACTAAATTTCCTCTTCTAAAAAGTCGGTAGTAGATTATTTTTCCTTGCAGGGAGAGATTTGTTGCACATTTATGTATGAATGATTTACATTAAAATTTGTGATGTGTGATTAGTTTTAAGATATTGTTCTATATTTTTCTGCTCATTATGTGAAAACAAGGTAGGAAACATGGAAAGTAATATGAAATACTGCGAAATCTGTTTTGTATGTATTATAAAACCAGGTTCTTTTGGGGGAGAATGCCATTGACTTTTTACGCATATTCTGTTCTTTAATTAATGTGGATAGAATTTAAGGAGAGAGCATTAATTTCCGGGAGAAATCAGAGGTTAAAACTCACCATACCTTATGTGATTACTTCCAAACCGATATTACCATAGACCATTAATGGGACTATTATCAATCGATTATTGATCAAGTTAAAGCAGTTAATTCGATATAATTTAGAGCAGTAGCGGCTTTTGAGGGAAGTCACATCGGTAAATGTCACGATTTTATCGTTACAAGCTAAGTGGAGGAAACTTAACCTTCTGTTCTGTACTGTTATGCTTTGTATCTAATATAACCTAGAACAATTAGTACCTTACATTAAGTAAGCTTACTTCGCTTAGCTTCAAGCGGTACAATTGTAATTTTTAACATATGACTTCCCTCAAAATCCGCCACTGATTTAGATATTTGAAAGTCACTGCTTGCCCATAAATAATAATAATAATAATAATAATAATAATAATAATAATTATTATTATTATTATTATTATTATTATTATTATTATTATTATTATTATTATTATTATTATTATTATTAATTCCAATAATACTAGTAAAAGTAAATGGGATGAAGCCGGATAGCATTTTTATATTTTCATTTTGTAATACCACACTACAAAACTACTTTCAAAAATAGTTACTTTTTTCATAAGTACTGGATCTAGAAGTGAAGAAACAATCTTTAGAGTCGGTTCCGGGAGCCTCAGAAATTTTAACAGCTGGTTCAGGCGGACCTGTTGAATGACATCATTGACTAAAGTAAAGTAAAAATACTTTAATCATATTCTTCCTTAGCCAGTAAAGTTACAAACAAATTGTTACCTTTTCGAACAGGAAAAATTAACTTTAGAGAGGGGAAAGAAAAATAAAATGATTTTTTTTTTTTTTTTTTTAACTCCCGGCTTCTTGTTCACCATCAAGAAATTGCTTTCGTAAATTTCTGCTCTTAATTGATATTACTCTCAAATTAACTCACGACACTCGGTCACCAACGAAAGTTCTGCAACTGGGGCCGGTAGCATACCTGTGAAATCTAACTCTCTTGGAAGGAGATATGATGTGGTAGGGAATGATCTATACTTGATTATGTATCTCCAACTGCACAGTCTTGGGTAACTGTGCGGTCTTCACAATCTGGCTGTTGCATAATGTAGCGAACCACGAAATCTCAACTCAAAATTGTGTGCTTTTATGGTAAATCAAGATGAGTTGGGTTTAACGTCCCGTTCAGCAGCAAGGCTATATGAGACCTGGACCTACTGATTAACGTGGAGTCCGAACCACATGAGCTCGAGCCAGGAATCTAACCCGGGTCTCTTCACGCCAAAAGCGTGTACGTTAACCGCTTAGCCACGAAGGAGCTCCCTTATGGTAAATCGAACTCGGAATTACATGCATACTATACAGTGAAGTGTGTTAGGCATTAAAGTAACAGAGAACTAATATTATCCAATGAGTATCATATAAACGTTCAGAATTTTTAGCTGTTTTGTGATAAATATCTCATCTTTAGTGTGAAGAAATGTGGATTCGATTCCGTGCTTTGCGGCCGTATGTTGGAAAAACATTTTGTATATATATATATATAATGGTCTGTGTTTCCATTCCTTTTCACGCAATTATTATTCCACAAATTTACTCGTAAGTGCAACCTGTTGGATGCCCATATCACATTCCTTTCAAACGAATCCTTTTTCAGCTGTTAATTTCACATAGAAAACAAATTATACTATCAAAAGATCTTCTAAGGTAAATATTTTAAAACTTGTTACTTTACTATCCAGTTTAAAACTATATTCCTTATAATAAAATGTACTTTTTCTAATAGTTATATTTAAAATTGAAATATCTTGCTTTCGTAAATTTCTAACACTAAATTCATAACTTTCTATTTTTTTAAAAAATGGTATTTAAATTGGCTTGTTCATAAGAAAATCTTATGAAAAGGATCCTCTTGAATGTGAATGTAGCCTATCATCTCAGACAGAGGTTACTGTAAAAGAGTGGCATTTCAATTTTGTTCTCAACATAGGCAGATCGATTGACTGGAAACACGTGCAGAATAAATGAATGATATTTGCCTATATGTTATCTTTACTTTTGTGTGTGTGTGGAGGGTGAGGTCATTCTAATTAGCACGATATAATAATTTGTAAGCATTTAATTGGTAAATTCGAGGGTGAAGTTCATGCATTACTCATAAATGATACAATCTGCTTTAAAGTTTCTACTTTAATAAATTTGTGATCAGATATGACTGCAGTAACGAATTTAATTTTCAATTTAATATTTTAATGAACATAAAATCCCATCTGAAGAGAGAAAGGGCTTGACCTATTAGTCATCGCCGATTGATTTGGAGCTCAGCGTCCCTTTCAGCATCAAGGCTATATGAGACGTGGACTTTGTTTAAGGTGGTGCCTTAACCATCGTAATACATTTAAATTTCAAGGTTTTATCCTTCTGGAATCGAATCCAGGACCCTGTGTATCAAAGATGTGCACTCTGGCCACTAAACTAGCAGAGAGGATATCGCTACATTACTGTGTATTATTTTCAGCCATTTATTAATCCATAGATTCTGATTCCCCTTTGCTCATTCCTTAAATTGTGCTGAATTCGCTTCACTGCCACTTTGAGAGTTTCAAACAAGACAATAGCTTGATTATTCCATTTGGCTTCGAAAACTATTTTGAACGATGTAAGTGCATAATATGAAGATAATCCGAGGCATAAATTATAATGACTTAGTCAACGCACGCAAAGCATTCTCGCTCCACAAGAAGCAGAGATTCTGGATTCTAATTCCACAGATTGAGCCTTTTTGCCATTCTGACTAGGAGAGTGTTGCAATAATACTTTTGAAATATATTTCCACTTTTTAGCAAATTCCTTGGGTTTGTTGTTTCCCATGTAGAATCGCTTACTAGTTGTTTCCAAACTTTGTTAATAAAAGAGATATACAGCATTCAGGGAAGAGAGTCTGTAAATAGAGTGAAATATGTTGCTCCAAGTTTACTAGAAACATTTTAATGATATCTTCACTAGAAGTGGATAGTAAGGTATTCTGGTGCTGAAAGTGGATATCTGTGACTAACCGTGCTAATCAATAGGACTGATGGAGTAGTAGTACAGAAAGACTCATTAAAATATGGCCTTTCCCTCCTAATTCTGATTGTGAATTATATCATGTGCTATTTGGCGTTCCGTTTCGAAAGAAGTATCCATATTTTTCTTCTCTTCATATATCTGTTTCAGTAAAAATTAGTCTCTTAAGACAGTAGAAGAGAATTACATAAAACTCGAAAGTATGTAACGTATATACCCTCTCATATCCTAAGTATGTGAAAGTCTAGTTGCTAGAGCGTGTGCCCTTAGTGCACATGGTGCAGAGTTCGATTCTCAGTGGAACGGTACACAATGTTTGATTTTACAATAATTTCATTTTAATTAATTATTCACCTCCTTTTAGCCTAAAGGGCATAAACGTGGAACATTAACTAAATAAATTCTTTTTTTTTTAAGTATGTGAGGTTTTAACCTCGAAACTAGTTTTGTAGGTTTAACCAAAAAATATCTTACGCTTGAAGTTAAACTGATTCCAAATAACAATAATACTCTAGGGTCTATGTATCCTCTCATATCCCTAACATTCCGAGGTATACACTCTCTCATACCAAAGTATGTGAAATTTTCGGCTCTCCAATATCTTTTGAGATTTAACAAAAAAAAAAAACTTGAAAAATATTTTACCTTTTAACCTAAAAAAGATACCAGATCTGAAACATATTTCAATATATACATAGTATAAGAACGAACTTACTGAGATATTGTTGTATCTGTACCGTATATTGTAGGAAACAGAACTCTATCCATCCCGACTCTGAAACTCACTAAAGGAATAATTAACACTTCTGACCAGAGTGTATACGCTTATTTATTAAAACGAAAATACGGTGTAACGTTAAGTTGTCGAAAACGTTAGTGTATTTTAGTTTTAATAAATAAGCGTATATAATCTGGTCAGAAGTGTTAATTATTCCTCTAGGACAGGACAGTTTTAATCTCCTCGGCGCCCTAGGCACTTCAAATTGTTACACCCTACTGTTTCCAGATCACCTGCTCCTTCAGTTATTACCTTGCTAGTTTTTGTTCTGGAGGGATTTCCCGTAACTCTATTACTCTTATTTTTCCCCCTTTCTTTGGAGAGTCTTTTCATTATCTACCACCTATGGATCAGCCGTGTCCCGGACCGGCAGTCATGATGGTTACAAATAAACACTGATAATTGCTGCTAAATAAGTAAGTGACAAGATAATCCCATGCATGTACAGGAGATTGAAATTTATTGGGCGTGCTTATAATAATAATATATTGAACTCATCAAAAGTATATTATAATTGTTCTTTTTTTTATTCTTTCTCATGTTGTTCAGTTTATCATGTTGAGTGACAATCTAGTAGTTTTAAATGAACGAATATTGCATTTATAGGTTTCTCGTAAATTATTATAATTAAAAATAAATGCACAAGGAATCATCATCACAGTCTCGGCTTTTGTCTGCTAATAGCAGAAAACACTTATTGTTCCTAATATTAGTACAGTTAATAGTTTCTTTTCGCTCTCCAGTTACTCTGACAACTATCCTTAAGTATTCTTATTTATCAAGTACTATAAATATCTATTTTCAGTCAACAAAAGTAAAATTATACGTATCATATTTACATTAGCCGCAGAGATCTAGTTTATTTGTAACCAGGTAGCTCAACAGGAACGGAAATTAAGTTTTCTGCACCAGCGTATTTTATTTTTTCTCTTTTCTTCCCCCTTCAATTTTTTGCGCCTACGCTGAAAAGCGGCCCTGTCTAGGAAGCAGAATTAAAAAGTTCACTTTCGTCCAAGAGTTATCATGTAAAGTAAGAGTCGTAGTAGCGTCACAGTTTTATAAGATCCACTAACATGATCTCTAATACATTACGAAATGAAACCAAATCCAGTTCCTTGGCTTTGCGCTCCGACAATTTGTGGTTGTGGCTGGTTATGCTGTTTTTACTTTCGTAATGAGTACTCTGTACGTCTGTTTAGATTGGAACTGCATTCTCTGATGTTTAGTTGGAATTCTCTTCCTCTTAATTTATGTAGTTCTCCTGTTGCCTCACGACGCTGGGCCGACAGCAAAATTTACACCTGCACACACACCTGTACACACTTGCTTGAGAGAATACAAGAGGAATTTAAACTTTTTTTTTTTTTTTTTTTTTAGTATTATGAATTTGTTACAATTTTGCTGTATTTCTCACTTTAGAAAATTTATTAATCTTCACATCGTATATACATACTGGAAATATTAAATTATAGTGGAATTCTCTTTTTACCAATGGTAGAAGTTTTTTGACTACATCGGTGATGCAACTACGAAGCTGCATAACTGGGACTTCTCATTTGTGCTTTGAAGGAGCAGTTCACTAGTAGCTTTTAATATGATTGATGTAAGAATGAAAACAAATGCCAAATACTAATTATACTGTTTACAGTTTTCTGTATTCAGCAATCTGCTAATGTTTCCTTTTCTAATCTGGAAATTGTTAAATTAACCTTTTATCTTTTTCCGTCCAGCTGAGAAAGAGATAACATTAATTTAATTAATGTTTCATTGTCGGATCTGCAAATGAACACTAATTATAGTTTGCATTTTGACCTTTTGTTTGAGATATTGCTGTTTGGTTTCTCGTGGGAGTGTGTATGGTTAAGATCCCGGACATAGGGTAACCGTTATTATCAGAGTTCAACAAAATGTAAGAGGGGAAACAGTCTCCAAATATATTTTCTAAAGTGAAGGAAGTTTTTTTTTTAATCGGACAAGCCGTTTGGACTGTACACTCTTTATGCACCCAATGTTAGAATGCAACATTGCCATTTACCTGGACCCACAACATAAGTGAATGACGTTACTGTCTTCTACAGTAACATGTCAATGGCCAGCTCCCATTTCAAACATGCCCCCATTCACTATACTGTTACAAAATTTATCCACCACGAGACGAGATAATAGGCTATCTTGTTTGGTCTCTTGCATAACTAGGGATGGCAAAAGAAAATTTTTGGATCCGGATATCCCGGACCCAGTGAGATCCAGATCCTGATTTCAAATCTTGATTCATATCCAAACCTACATCTGAAATTATGGTGATAAATTTGAATATCTAAAATACGTCTGAAACTTTTTTCTTCGGATTCACTAATATAGTAAGATGCTGTGCTTTTAAATGTTTCCATAACACATTTGTACTACCTTTGTTCTTTACTTTATTTTAACCTTGCAATATTTACATGTCTGTCGAAGTCTCTTTAGTAAAATGTTTCCAAGTTTGACTTCTTCCGATTTCAGAGTATAGCGAGCTGTCTGAAAATTGATGTAAATGATAACAATTCTTCTGTTTAGCCCCTCTTCGAAACTTAATATTAACTTTGCATTGAAAATAATTGTTTTATTCTTAGAAAATAAACTTTACTATTTTCTCATATATAAATGAAATATCTTTTAGCTAAAGCTCTTCCAATCGCAGGAATACAACATAAAACAAACTCTTTATTAATTGTAGTTTCTGACTCACTTAGAGTCCAACCATTAACAAATGTAATAATGAATATATTTCACTTCGAAGGTACAACAAAAAATATAGATTAGTTGGCGTGGCACAAGAGTAGATTTTTAACGTAATGTTCTAAATTAGTGCAAATTAAACCCTACTTTTATTGTTGATGTTATAGTTAAGAGGCCTACATGAGATATCAGCCCCCCATTAAATGGTCCTTGCTCAGGAAAGAACACTAGAACTGGAATTCAGGAAGCGGGGGTGAAGAGATTGTGGATGAGGAAACTATGTACGATGCAAAAACTGAGTAATTATGACTTCATTATTAGACCTATTCATTTACTTACATCAATTAATATTTTTCTGATACAGGGTACTCTTACTTTCTATAGTGTTAGGAAAAAGGCCCGCTTTTGTAAACGAACACACTAAGCACGTGTCTATAGGCACAATGTCCTTGCAAAGAAACAGGTAAAGCTAAAGAAAATAATAAAACACCCTTCAATTTAAAAAAGCTAAAGCTAACTAAACTTAGAACTACGAAAGACGCGAAACGAATTTTATTGAAAATATTGTTTTTCTTTAGTGATTAGTTGTGCTAACTCATGAATTAGAAAGAAAACAAGTAGCTAGCTCTGACCAGCAGAAAAGAAAATATTGGATAAAATTGAATAATGAAGAAGGCATTTAAGATAATTAAAACAACTCTCGGCACGACAGTATCTTGGTCCCTGCCAGCGGGCTTACGTTTAAGGTAGGGATGTGTGGACAGTGGAACGAAACCCAAAGTGCCGGCTTTCTAGGCTGGAGTTGCTACTTGTTACTTCAGGTAACTTCCCAATTGTCCTCATGATGCTGGGTTAACCGAAATTTGAGTGTTTCTCTGGAAATTGAACCCGTGACCACGAGCATCAAAGGCATGCGTTAACCAGTGTTTTTTTTTTTTTTTTAAGGTAACCGCTTTTTACCAAATCATCTCTATTTAACCTGCTGAATGCTTTGCGCGAATTACACTGTAACCATTATAGCACCACACAGACATAGGACAGTTAAACGAGGACAGTTAAAAACACCCATGCCTGAAGCTGGATTCGAATCCACGGCACTCCAAGCAAACCATCCACAGCTTAATGCCGAAGACCACTCGACTATACCTGTCGGGTTTTCTCAGCTAAGCGGTAGCACATTAAGGTAACTGATTATCTTAAATGTTGCTCCTAAATACTGATCATCTAAGTCTTATGTATCAAATATTTCCTGCGATAGTACCTTAAGACAAGTATGACCCCCCTATACTCTCCATCTTCTATAGACGAAAAGCTATAGCCAGTGTCGAACTGGCCAAGTTGAGGCCCCATATATAAGGCAACCTTTTTTGGTAGGAAAACTCAAGAAAGCACTTGCACGATCACAAAAAATCGACGCAGGCCTACAGGTCCTGTGCCTGGTGATCCCTGTGGGGACCCTAAGGCCTCGGGTCCTTGGCAATCGCCAACGTGGCCAGTCCGGCACTGGCTATAGTTACCCACATTATCTAGTACAGAAATAAGTGCTGATTCTCTAATAAATGCTGATGGTGATTGTCAAGGTTCACCGAAGCATGATCTCTCAAACCCAAACTGAGATAGTGATGTTATTGGAACGGCTGAATAGTCATCGTGGGTAAGTGAATTGTCCACTTGTCAGGATGAAGGGCACTTGTGATGTGAAATGCGGGCCTGTTGAGGTACTACTTGTTATAATAATTGGATTTATAGTTTTCTATGCTGCCGTAAACCCACTTCAAGATGATTAACTGTTAAGCTTAGCTTTGAAAATGTTACATAAGGTGTTTTATTATCTTTAGGTTGCATATAAATCTTTTCATTCCGGAATTATCGGATTTACTTTAACGCTTAACTTTCACATCTCTTCTGATTTACAATATTTAAATCACGATTGTTTTCTTAAGGTCACTTAGTGATACTTTAACTCATTTCGAACCGACTATATATATGGTTATTCTTGTTATATGGGAATAATTGAGACCAGAAGCAGTCGGGTTACATGCGTAGGATCGAAACTGCGTAGCATCGAAACTGCGTACGATCGAAACTGCGTACGATCGAAACTAAAACCGGCGTAGGATCGAAAACAGATAAGGTCTTATGATCGAACAATAAAAAAAACAATTATTTTATAATCACAGAATATTAAGTAATAGTATTTTTTTTGAAGTTATATAGGGAAAAATCGGAGTAGGATCAAAACTGTATACGACCGAAACTGCGTAGCGTCGAAACTGCGTACGGTCGAAACTGCGTAGCGTCGAAACTGCGTACGGTCGAAACTGCGTAGCGTCGAAACTGCGTAGGATCGAAACTGCGTACGGTCGAAACTGCGTACGATCGAAAGTGCATAGATACGAAACTGAGAAATAAAATAGTGACAAATATAATTAAATAATCATACAGGGGTGTACCCAGGAAGTTTTTCTTGGGGGACTATGACTTATTCAGGAGGACCAAAAAAGCTAAGTCTTGTCTCAGCAGGGAGAAAGGAGAATCCTCCCCCCAAAAGCCACTACTTCTGATCAAGTTGGCAAATTCCTTGTTCAGAAGATTGCCGTTAAGTTCAATTGACTTAGCTTAACATTTTCTTAGTTACCTAGTTGCTGTGAATTGTCACTTCTTTTATAGACTTTGCAGGTGGCACAATCGAAGGTTCATGTAATTAGATCAAGTTTTTGCTAGTTTGGGCTTCGTCCCAAATTTACTAACTTCCAGGGTTGTTTTGTTTAAAACAAAATATTTAAAACAAATGATTAAAACTTTTTTTAAACAATTGATTTTGTTTAAAACAAATTTTGTTTATGTTTTAAACATTTTGTTTTAAACACGTGTATTTTGAAGACTTGTCTTAAACATATGTTTATTTGCATTTTATTTTATGTTCGTAAAAAAAAAAAGAAATCTTCCAGAGCAAGAGAACTGTCCAAAAGTGCTCCCCAATCAGAAGACTATTTTCTTCCCATGTGAATGGTTTGATTTCTCGTGGCTACAGCAGGTCAATGTGGTGATCTACAATTTATTTTGTCTCTTTTCCCCCTTATTTTTAACGTATATTGTATTGTTTAAATGCTTCTCAGTTAACTTGCGAGAAAGTGTCGTAGTCGAAGGTTGGACTACTTATAGAACTGATATTAAAAAATAAATAAAATAATTATCACGGAAACAAACTGTTGTGTTGTATTCATTGCGACGTTGAGGTTCTGAAATTAAAATATCGCAAGCATTCGTTTGTACAGTACATGTTAGTTCTGTTTCCGTACAACGTGGAATCGTTTAATATGGATTATGCGTGAAGAAAAGGACATGATTTGATACAAATTTATTAGAGTAACTCAAACTCAATCAGGTAAGTAAACGATCAAACGAGTTTGTCACAAAACGTGTAAGAAAGAAATGGGTGGTTTAGTTCCAAGAACGAAAATCATTATGAAAAATGCAATGCTTGGTAAAAATGGAAACCCAAACAAATGGTAAAAATGTTGATCCGAAAATTGCTTCTGATGAATCTAACGTCAGTGGTGTGGCTGAGATGCAACTGGAAACTTCAGGTAACAACTAATTTTGTATCAACAATATCTTTTTCATTATATTATGAAAATTTTATTTCGTACCTCTTCCCCACCACAGTTCTAAATTTTCTTTGAAACTTTACAACTTGGCATAGCTTGTATGAAGAGACCAGGTGAGAAACGCAAGGTATGGCAGTCGATCGTGTAACTAACCAAGTGTGATACTTATTATAACGTTAGTGCTGAACGTCAAGGTCTGGGACAATTTGATCTCAATTTGTTTGTTTGTATGTATGTACCACGCTACAGGGTGCAATATTCAGTCTTTTAACATTAATTTTTGAGGCTAGAGACACGAGGCGTCGGAATTTGCTGTATAGATTTTGACTGCGATCCCACGTAAAATTTCAAAATTAGTGGGTCAGATCCCACTTTAAACAAAAAGCCCTGTCTAATATAGCCTTGCTACTGATGCAAGATGTAATCAATCAAACTAAACAAACTAATTTTATATGTTTCGAACAAACTTGGGTTGCAGGATAAATTTGGCTTCAACTCAACATTTAGAGCACAAGGGATCCAAGTTCATTTTCAGAAAGGTTCACTTTTGCTCAGCAAACGTAATATCTTCGTAGCATAGGGTATGAAATAAATGAAACAAAAACACGGGAAAGCGTGTGGACCAGAGTTTCATAGGACAACCGCTAGACAAGGGCGTTGACGGAATGGGGAGGAGGGCTAATTTTCCCTTCCCCCTCCTTGCTCATACATTTAAGATATTAACATTATACTTGTATTGTGTATGTTGCAGCGTTGGAATGATTAACAAGTCAAGCTCCGAATGTCATAGTCAATGATGCATAATTACGTTACATAAATGCAGAATGTGTCCAAAAGAATACATCGACGTAAAATGTCATATTTTCACAACCACGAATCCGAGATGAAAGAAAGAAAAACTACCTGAAAAAAAATCTAGAATTTTGTATGATTGCCGCTAGATAGGGGCGTTCGTTTAGAAATCATCCGTCTTCTACCCTGAATTTCAGATCTTTGGGGCAGTAATGCAGATTTAGAAACATTTTGCTTAGCAAAGTCCAACATTTAAAAATTGAAGTCCTTGCACCGAATAAATACGGATTTTGATCATTGGCCGTAAGGAGCTATAGGCCTATATTGCTTTCTTGTATAATTTTTTTTACCCAAGGATTTCAAAGGTGGCTCTACTTTCGAGTTTCGGGCCTGCTTAAAATTCAGGAAATTGGACCTAAGCAACTTCCCAGTTTTAATCATCTGTATGTTCTTCGTATTTATTCGGTGTAATTACCTCAGGCTTATTCTGTTGGACTTTGCTTATCAAAAGATTTCTAAAACTGTCTTACCGTCCCCAAAATCTGAAATGCAGGGTGCGGATGAGGGTGGTTGCCCTCCTGTTCCACTGACGCCCTTACTAGCGGCTGTCATATGAAACTATCCCACGCCTTTTCGCATGGTTTTAGTTACATTTGTTTTGGATTCTTGACTGCGAAGTATTATTTTTTGAAATAGAATTCATTTGCTGAGGAAAACTGAAGTTTATTGAAAATGGATTTGGATCTATTGTGCTCTGAACGCCCCAAATATTACCTTTCGTCAATAAATTTTTGACTCAAAAAACAACCAATTACATAGACTTGCAGAAAATATAAAGTTAGCACAATATGAAGTGTGCTTCAAACATTACTTTTCGAAAACGTAGCCCTATTATTATAAAATAATTTTATTAGCACCAGTGTTATGAAATAGTAATCAAATTTTGCAACAAAAATCTCACCCGCCTCCACGAAACGCTAGCTTAGCCCCTAAAGGCATAACTACAAAACTTTTAGAAGCGGTAACTCGAAATGATTTTCTTTATGGTTAAAATAACCGCACAACAGCATTTCTGGTAAAATTCTAGCCCTCATGTAACATGACACCATTTGCATTTGAAATTTCAAATACTAAGCACAGATGTTCGCCATGATGCTTGATAGCACCATCTGATGTGTCAGACCACTTCCAAGATTCATCATTCTCCCTCAACCCGTTGTCAACGCACAAGGATGGTGAGGACTTTTGTTTTGCCATGTATATTGATAGATTGTGTGAAACCTCTATAGTTGGTAAATTTTAAAATCTACCTTAAAAGCTTACTATATCCAAGAAAATACTTACTGTATGAGAGTCACTGGCAAGAGGGTGTAATAAAAGGGGTCGTTATATGAAATAAGTTGAAAATTACTAATCTATACGGAAATGTTCTGTACCCAACACTGTGTAGTCTTAAAGAGAATAAAATAAATGAAAAGATCGGTTGAAAGAGCAAAAAGTCTTAATAAATACGTGATTACACGATTTTGAAACATGTTTAAAATAATATTTTAAACTGTTCAAAATGTTTAAAACATGTACTTTTTTGTGTGTTTTTTAAAACATCTTTAAAACATTTTAAACACTTTTTTCATGTTTTAAACACGCGTTTTGTTCTTTTTTTTTAAAAAAAACTGTATTTTTTCCAACCCTGCTAACTTTTGACCAAGTTGGAAAATTAGAATGCGTTGCTGCCAATATTTACTTAAAAGACTTCCGTTTCTTTCAATTGACATTTGGATTAGCATTTTCTTACTTACCCAGTTGCTGTGATTTTCAATTTCTTTATGAACTTGGCAATTGGCAAAATTGAATGTTTATATAATCAGTTTAGTTTTAAGTAGGTGGGAATTTGTCGCCAGATACAAAATTTCTCATCCTACGGCCTCGCGCCTCATAAACCTACTAACATACCAAAATTCCTAGTTTTTATTCCGATTTCAATTACGGTACCTAAAATATGAGATTTTGTACATCCAAAAAGTCTATTTAAATTACACAGTTTTTTGTCTCTTTAAAGCTGCTAAAAATGGAAAATATTCACTTTTGGAAATTTTCTATATAGTCCCAGGAGGCTAAAAACTTTGCCAAATTTAATCCTTGTAGTTCTACTGGAAGTGCCTATACTGTAAAAAATCGTTGTATCATTTCAACGACATGCCTATGTGTTAGCACGATTGTGTTAAAATGTAATGTACCATTACAGTTGAAAGTAATGGCAATTTTTTTTTACGCACCCTGTACCTAGTAATTTTTTTTTTTATTCAATTTCGGTTTAGCTACACAATTTATTTACTCCCTTTACTTCGAATTAAATATAATGAATCGAAAGGTTTCATTAATAACCATATTTCCCACTGTATAATATATTTATTTACATTTTGATTAAGTGTAAATCCCATTTTCTGATATATAAGTTGAAAAGTTTCAAGGTTTACCATTCTGACGTCATACCGAAACATAGTTCTGTTATTGGATATAAATTTCCTTAATTTCAGACCAATGTAGATTTTGGCCAGGTACCTAATCTTTCCCTCACCCCCTCTCACTAGTCCATAGTCGCTTTCAGATCCGGTTATATCTGGATTTGCCAAATTTCTATTTGCTTTGTAATTTCCGCGGCTAACGTTTTCGTTCTGATTGGAGGAATTCTCCTACCTCTGGCTTTTTCGGCGCAATGTTATTAGAATAATAGAAGACACCTTACGAGACGCAGCTTATATTTTCGCCTACCTATCTGCGTTAAAAGAACTAGGATTTTAATAGAATTCAGGTAAAAATATGATTTAATTTCATAATTGAACACTGAAGGCTGTGTAGGAGCCCCCAAAACAGTGAAAAAAGCTACATTTTCCGTAAAGAAACAATAAGTTAGTGAAGCATCCAGTTCTGTTTTTCTAGGAAGCCATGTTTGCTGCCCAGCTATAATAGCAGAAGTGAAAGAGTGACTTTATTTTTTTTGTTATTCCAAATTCAATTAGGGATTAGGGACATTACGACCTGATTAGTGCATGTTGGTCGTGTATACAGTAAATGTGATTTATCATTATTTATTTCGTAATTGCATGTATGTAGTAGGTTTGATAGTACTGTAAATAATCATAATGGCAGCTTAAGTTAGTTCAAAAGGGCTCCTATCCCCTTTTCTAAATTGAACCAGTTCTAGCAGGGGAATGGGTTAGTTATTGTTCGTTTTAGGGCCTTTTCCCCTTTCAGGGGAAGGGTCCCTCCATAAACCTCGTTAAGGTGCCCCCAGGGCATCAATTTTTGGCAATCATTATGTAAACAATTGGTCAGGTCAATTAGACCTAGTGTTACTTTTCTCATTTTTGACCCCCTTTAAATTAAATAGAGCCGACTGTATATATCGACGAGGGAGTAATGTATTTTAAATCTAATGTGTTAAGTTATTTTCGTCAACATGCATGTAACTAAATGGTGCATGTTTAGTTTAGTTAGTTGTCTTTATGTATAGTACTAACAGTGGTGTATGTAGTTAGTAGTTTTGTGTGAGTGTGTGAATTTTCGATTTGGACAGTGTATAAATATGCTTTAATTTAGTACCATTTTGCTAACATAAATAAACCAGAGTAAATATTAAATTTCTGATTAATGAGTACAAGTATACATTTCAGTACACGGTAAATTATGCCTCCACTACAGCGCTATAGCGTCAGTTTTCGGTAGTCAATTGTTTGTTGACAGTACGACATCGCATGACTTAGTGATTTAGATTGTTTGATTTTGGACAGTTATTCTCAAATTACTTCCCGTGGACATGGTTTTCGGTTCGGATGAGTATACCTTCGTATAAAATAGCATGAGATCTTACTGTACTGAAAATTTCAGCTTGCTAGGTCCAGTAGTTAATGAATAATCCGCTGAAATAAAGAACACCTATTTTCTTAATAGAAGTAAAACCCATATGCTGTTACTGTTTGTTTAAAAATGTAATATTAAATTCTCTTTTCCCGTGGCTGTAGAAAATTCCATTGTTGCTTCAGTTTTATCAACAAATCAGAAATAGATTAATCGTTGACAATTTAACTTTCCGTAAATACATGTATGATTTTTTTAAACCTGCAAGGTAAATACAATTTGGGTGCTTCGAAATAAAGAGTACGTGGTTCGATGAATGTGATCGTGTGGTGGTTTGAGCGTGATAGATTGTGATAGTTATATATATATATATTTATTACTGCGTAACGTAAATATGTGTATGGCCTGCGTGTAAAATGTACGAAATAGGGTGTTTATAAAATATTACTTCGTGCGAAAATTAGTAGATAATGAATGAATGTAATGATATGTTAATAATATGATATATAATATGAATGAAATGATGACCCCTATATTTAAATGGATAGGCCTAGTGAATTTTATATAGTGAAAATATGAATATGTTTACGAAGAAAGAAAGAGAGAAAAAAAAATCTCTCGCGTTTTGACTTCCACACCAGTGCATTCATCCAACCGAGTTTGCTACTTGAATGTAAATTATAGTTGGGAATTGTGTGTTACTTTGCATTTATGTACCTCATAATAACAGCCCCAGATCTTAAGCCTTTCAATAGATAGAGTAGTATCATGTGGGAATTACTTCTAAAGGATGACAGAAATGATAATTAAGAAAACCAACTGCTATATTCTGTGATCATCGAAAAGTACAGGTTTCGGTCATTTGTATCTTTAGCATGCATAGCCTCTCCGAGATTTTTTTTTTTTTGTTTTTGTTGCTTACCTTATTTATTTATTGTGCAGTGTTCATATAACTCAGTTCGGACTATCCGATTAAATTAACTGCTACTAAATTAATATTCATGTCATTAGCGTACCCGGACGTCGACCCCTAGTCCCCTTAAGTATTTTCATGTCTTTTCTTAGTCTAATTAGATGAGGGAAATTAACGACGTCCCAGACGGTGGCATGTCTGCGCTGGGTAGCCATCGGTGATGTTTCGGTAATTGAAATCACCGATCCAAAATTCAGTTTATTTATTTAATTTTTTTTTAATTTTGGCGAATTACTAATTAGGGATACCTTAGCTATTACTCTAATTTCATCCCTATTCTGGAATCTTCTAGTTTCCAAGAGGTCGGATGATTTTTTTTTTCTTTCTTGAAATTCTAAATTAGCGCCTTCTCTAACCTTCCGGACGATTTCCGGGAACCTGCTGGTTTGGGCCGGATACGGGGATCGGATTTAAATCTTACAACCAAATTCTTGTGGGATTGGGATCTGATGGACACAGAACTTGCATCCTTGGCAGCAGGGCGTTCCTTGAGTCTACGTATTTGAGTAGACCACCCTTTTGGCATGTTAAGAATATTTTGGCTATGGATTTGTTGAGATAGAAATTCGACTTTTGTCTTTGTAGCGTTAGTTATTTCCCACTTAAGTCTTTGGCGCCACTATTCTTCGTCTTCCTTCTTCTCTATCTCTCTCTGTCTTCATTACTTCGAGATTTTTTTTTTTAATTTTTCAACCTTGCCCCCCCCCCCGGTTTCTGAAACTCATAAAAATGTACAATATTCCATATCACTTATTTCGATCGTATGTACTAACTGAGACATCGAGGGATGCAATTCGTGGAGGTATTGCAGCACATCTCGGGACCATTTTCGCGATATTCAATCCACCACTGGAGAAATTGACGGGAAGGTACACTATGCTTTCAGATTCCTAGAAACATTTGTTATTCATTGATCATACAACTTATATCAATTGATTACTGATTTCTGGTTTTTATTTCTATTGATTGGTCATATAGTGTGTATGTATTAATAGTTTGGGCCCACTAGTTTCGAATAACATTGATTTTTTTTTGTTGTATATACATCTATATATATGTACTTACATAGTTTTAAAAGTTACGTGCCTGCTCATTTTGTTGCATTTCCACCTCTTATGTTAACTATTTTTTATATATCTACGCGGATCTTTAGTAAATTGAAAATGATTATTGGTTATCGGGTTTATACATATAAATTACAATGTTGCAACCTTATGAGAAAGAAAAAAAAAAGTGAATTTTTGATAGTCAGGGTTTTTGTTTTTTGTCTTTGAGCCAATAAAATATAAATATTTATAAAATATGAATACTTGTCGAATATGAACGGTTATGTAGAATTTAAACGTCGACGAAATACTACGATGGATATTAAAGTGAAATTTATTGTATTGAATAATATGAATATATATATATATGAGTATGCATGTAATGGGCTCGGTATTTACCCTGGTTTTGTTTAGGTTGCCATAGGTTTTTGACACCCGACCGTTACCAACTATTTGTGACATATAGTGTTACCGCGTATATTGTAATAAATTACATTTTGTTGAGTGGTTACTGATGTCTGTAACTATTAAAGTTGAATATAATGTTAAATACCGCATGTGAATAAAACAAGTAGCGGGTCGTAAGATAAATAAGAATAACCCTAATCCTTACCCAAATTTACTTTGCGAGTGAAATTAGCAACCTACGAAACAGTGCGCCCCTCCAACGACTTTTTCCATCAGTAAAACATGGAACAAATCCTTCCCCTACGATCGGACACCAAACTATTCAGTATCTAGAATTTTTGACTACAAGATCTATACTAGGGAAAAATTTAGTGATCTTAAATTCAACGAACTAAAATCTGTTCAATAAGTTAATGCGAATACCGGAATATGGAAATATGTTCCCAATATCTGTGACTGGATTTGATAAGTTTTCCTTAATATTGACAAACTTTGAAATTTTAGATAAAGTGCGTCGAGTGACGAAATGAGAAATATAGATATACATATATGTGATATGAAGCAATTAGTTGTCTATAGTTAAGACAAAAACAATTGAATACTCTCACGGACACAAACCACAGTGCATAAAGAGAGTTGAAAAGAAAGAAAGAAAAAAAAAAGGAGCTATTATCGACGTGAGAACAAAGACTCATAAAACAGTCGATACGTCTCCTATTGAGACAAAGACTCAATAAAATATTACTAAAGTTTTTTTTAAATGATTAACCAATTATTTTTTTTCTTTTCCTGCAATGATATGTATTCATTGCACTGAGTTTTAAATATATATTGACCCTTGAATTTTTTTTCTTGTCTCGTCTTTGGTTTAATTCTTTTTCATGTAATCCAACTTTTAATATATATATATATAAAAGAGAAATGTGTTATTTGATCTTGTTGAAAGTAGCGAATTTCTGTGCATGTTTATGAAACATTCTTTTCATGTATTAAAGTTTTTTTTTCTCTGTTATGTCAAACTACATCTCCTTCTATTGAAATGTAATAAATGTCTATAGCATTGTAGTTAGGTTAGTTTAATTCAACCAAATACAACCCGAAGTATACATTGTCCTGTATGAATGTGTGTGTGAGTGAAATGTAGGTTTAGTATTAAGTGCACCAATTATCTTGTCATACATATGTGACTTATTATAATTATTGGTAGTTATCAATTGAACTCATTGAATGTTAATACTAACTTAAGTTGGCTCTATGAAGGAGGTAAAAAGGACTGAAGTAGCCTGAACGAATGATCATCATGAGAGAACTGTGAAAGTCAAAATCTTCGACACATATGTGATACTCTGATTTTTTTTTTCCCCTGTGGTCGTTTCTAACATGCCATCAACTTCGTCGTTCATTTTTCAAATATTGAATATTAGTCTAGAACTTCTGGAAATATTGAAAAAACGGTAAAATTAAACTTTCTCGTCTATCTCAGATCTAGATCGGGATAATTTGGTAGTTGGGGTTAAATGGATCTAGATCGGGGATGTATGGGTTAACATGTGTCTACCTTTGATTACCTTAATACCAAATATTCACCCAATAGCTATTGGAAATGATCCCAATTCGATAATTATTTACTTTCCTTTACCATATTTTTTCAAAATATTCAATAACAGCTTCCTCTTTATCACCTTCTTACTTTACCTCTTTCCTCTTCTATTTTCCTTTTCCTTTCTTTATCTTCTTCTTCTATTTTTTAATAAAACTGAAAAGGGGGTCGTGACTGGGAATCCTAGATGTAATAAACACGGTCATGTATTTAGTTATTTTATTTCATTCTCTTTAGAAGTCCGATAAAAAAGTTTTCTCGTTTCAATCGAATCTAGTATGTTCAAAATAAAGAAACGGTGGTTTCTATGGCAACGACGACTTTCCCTTTTACAAAAATATAACACAAACAAGTGGTTAGAACAACTCACTCTCCGTTTGGAGTTGTGTGTCAAATGCCGCTAGTTGAAATGACACACAGCCTGTGTGTTAACACAAGTGTAGAATCTTCGGTGTTGTTTTCTGCGTGATTGGCAAATATGTTGGGTATCTAATTATAAAGGCTTATGAACTGAAGCTACAGGCAAACACAGTAGAAAAAAATACTTAAACAAATCCAAGTATACGCAAAATTTCAAAATACAAACCGCGCGATGTGTTTTCAATTGTTTTACAAAATGTTTCTGAAGAAACCCTAACAGTACAAGATGTGCTAGGCATGTACCATTTTGGTGTTCTAAATTCATCTCCCACATTTGATGCATTTATTGCTTCTTTTTCAAAGCGGTTGTGTACTAGAAGCAACAAACGCATCAACTTTATTAGATGGCAACTGGCGCCGATCATTTGAAAGTGAATATGGAAGAACTATAAAATAAAGTAAATAGACAGTCGTCATTTTGTAATAAAATTAGGTCTACATGGCGAGCAGATTTTATCCCGAACGGTTATCGTCGAATATACGCGGGTTAATGGAGCACTCTGATTAGCCAAATTCAAAAGACCTTAAGAATTTATCCCTCTACAAGCGACGGTTTACGTGTTATAGGCTGCCAAAAACATGAAAAAAGGAATTTTAAAGGTCCATAGCTCCAAAACTATGGGACCTACCGCAGTCGGGTCAAGACTTAACTTAGGAACTAGTATGTGCCCTATCCAAAAATGCGTGTGTCAGAATCCTGAGGTGCTTCCACAACAATTTTTATAGAGGGAGTTTAACTACGGGCCTATGATATAAAGTATTCTCCAACTACCTCCATAAAAATTGTTGCGTGAGTACCTTAGGAATCTAAAACATGTATTTTTGGATAGAGCACATACTAGTTCCTTAGTGAAGTCTTGACTCGACAACAGTAGATCCCATAGTTTTGGAGCTATGGACCTTTAGAATTCATTTTTTCATGTTTTCGGCAGCCTTTAACACGTAAAGAAGGAACTGCCATTTCGCCCCGCTGCTACAACCGTCAGCGTCGTATCGTGTTTACTGTAGTTTTTCTTTCAGTGGTCGACGGGATTGCAATGATTGTTAGTGACTGAATAGGTAATTATTACTCCTTGTTGCACATTTCATGAGGACTTACGTAACACAAATGAACATACTAATACATACATAAAATAAACTATAAGATTGTATTAGTTTAGCGATGCCACGTTTTTCATACTCGATACATGTGGGGTGAAACCCGATTAGCATGTACACCTGGTCTCACCCCACCATTAGGGTACTTCCGGGTGATTTGCTTTTTTATGAAAAACATATATGCAAAACAATAGACAGAACCTATCACATTTTTGTAGTATTCACGAATTATAAGTCAAGAGTAATTGTTCTGATCATCATTCCATTTTGTTGCCAATCTTGACTTTGACAACACATCAAACCTTAGTTACCCATTTCTATCCCACTTTCCCCTATATAAAAATTACTTTAATATCCTTTTTCATTCATACATTACAATATACGACTCAATTTCATTCATATAGTACTTTATATATATATATATATATATATATATATATATATATATATATATATATATATATAAAGCCTGCCATATTTTTTCCATGATAATACGGGACACCTTCGATCTCTTCCCCCACTTAAAGAACTTTATAACGCAATACATTTTTTTGAAACATTTTCACTGCAATATTTGAAATGGATACAAAGAAATAGCGAACAATCTAAAGCGTTCTCAGGAAACTTTATGCTTCTGTAGAGTGTTTTTCATTTACATGAGAATCTAGCAGACGAAAAAATCATCAATCTACAATGTCCTACATAGACATAATAGTACCCATTCTAGGATGACTCAAGAAAATTGTCTTTACCAAAAAAAAAAAAAAAGTTGTTAATGGATTTTCACAAAGAATATTAGTACAAGAAATGTTATTCATTTATTATACGAAACATAATTTTCTTTTCTTAAACAATGAATGTTGCATCTTGCTCATATTGATATAGATAAGCTTATATTGAGAGCTGAAACGGGACGGAACTAAAATACGGGACACTTGCCTGTCCCGTCTAAATTGATGGGGACGCAGGACACTTGAGTCCAAAATCGGACTCCCGTTTTTTACGGGACGTATGGCAGGCATTATATATATATATATATATATATATATATATATATATATATAACGATTCTCAACGTTACGCACGGGACATTTGTACACAAAAACTACTTTTTTTAACAAAAATCTATTTTCAATTAAAATGAAAAGTATGTCAAAATTAGGGGGGAAATTATTACTGCATAGTTAAATAAAATAAAACATACTAAACAATTGCAAATTTGAGTTATAAGCCAAAATTAAGCGTTACGCACGGGACTCAGACAAAAAGCTCATTTGACAACCTCAATTTCATTGGACATTCTCTGCGATTTTTGGCAGCATCAGCATTTTATATGCCATCGCTTATGTTCTACATTCATTCTCCTTACTGTGCATTATATTTTTAAATTGGAAAATAGAATTTAATGACCTTTATATTAAGTTTTCTTTTCCGACTCACCGTTACGCACGGGACAGAAAAGTAACCATGCAATGGTTTGGTTGTTCTAAGACTGTTATTATGCAATATCCTTACTAAAGAGATTGATATTTTATGATTAACATTTGGGCATTAACAAGCATAAAAAAATTGTATCAATAATTTAATTTAAATGAATTAAATTACATTCCAAAATATCAAAGTCGAACTTTGCTAGGCAACTCGCTCAGTGTTATTACCATTTCTTTGGGGTATTTGTTTGAGCGCTGATTGATGGCTTTCAAACCACATAATCTTGTACAACTGTTGAGCTACTCGATCCTCTGTTGTATCTACCAAACGTTGAGTCGTTTGAATGCCATTTCGGGAAAGTGAATTGAAGGGAAAATAGTTGGTTTTTGGTTATTTGGTATGATTGATTGTTACTTCACAGTGAAGATTTGCTTTAGTAAGTAATATGAGTAATATTACAGTTTTCTAAGTAAGTAATATGAATTCACAGGCAAGTAACTCTGTTTCAAGTAATATTGTCACTGATGAACTGAAACGATCAACAAAAGCAATGAGTGGCGCTGAAAGGGCTAGAAAATATCGACTTAAACATAGGAATAAGGTGAGACTAAAAATAAAGTAAGAATGCAGCGTTAAAAATTAACTCTTTTCCTCTCACGTTCCCTTCGGGGTCAATCCACGCCAAATCATCACAGGAAAAAGAACTTTATGATAAAAGTTGTGATGAAAGTTGGTGAAAAGCTAGAGCTTGTGGAGTCAACATTTGTCAAGGTGTAAACTCCAGTGACAAGTAGTTGTCAGATAGCAGTGTTGCCAACCTGACAAAATGTGCAATTTTTCGCAAACATGTTAAATGAAAATGAATAATAACTTCGCTCCAAAGTTAAATAGAAACATCATCGTGGGCTTGTTGTAAAGCTGAAGGAATGCCCTTTCAAAAAAAATGGTGCAGACCATTTCTGGTATTTCTTGGGGTCAAGGTCACACACTGTAATCTTTCACCTCAAATATGTGAAAAAATGCATTCCTGATTTTCGTCAAAACAACACATCTTGTGCAGTGTCATGGAGTCCACCTGTTGTGCACATTTCATATTTGGATGGGATGCTGAAAGTGAAATGTGGGTTACTATTAGAATTATATCCCAGATATGATATCCCCACTGATGATTGAACCTGGAACACACACATGGAAGGCATCAGCGCTAGCAAATTAGCTCAGAAGAAGTACACCATAATTCTAAGTCAAGAATAAGGCCAAAAATAAGAAGCAGAAACGACAGACTGTACGATAATAATACTTTTACAATTTTAATTTCGCCTATTTATTTCGAGACTTTCGAGACGAGACCGAGGTATGGCCCTCGAGACCGAGACCGAGTTCAGGACAAGCATTTGTTGACCGAGACGAGACCGAGACGGCGATTTTTGACTCGAGACGAGATCGAGACCGAGACAGCTATTTTTCAACCAAGACGAGACCGAGACTGTACAAAGTCTCGTCTCGTCTCGTCTCGATACCATCCCTAATAACATTTCAAATGCGTATTTAAAGTGAAATTCATGTAGCACATTTCAAAGTAAACTTTATAATACAAGAGAAATAATATGTTAAGCTAATTTATTAGGAGGCCCTACTCCGACACCGTTAATATTGAGGGGGCTCTTCCCCCACATCATTAACATTGGGGCGCTCTGGCCTCCCTAAGCCCCATTGATTCGGCGCCTTTGATATATATATATATATATATATATAATATGTGTGTGTGTGTGTGTGTATATGTGATATGTATATATATATATGTGTGTATGGAGATCACTGTAAATATGGATAATTGTAGTAGTGTAATGTTGTTTTAATTTTTAATGGCATCAGTACATCTGTTTGAATTTAAATCTCTTCTACTTATTGTTTGGAACTTCCAGTTGTTTTGTCTTATATGCAGTTTTATAGAAATACATTACATTGGTGTTCTTCATGAACAACCCCCCCCCCCCCGACTGACTGATCCTCGTACAGGCCAAATCGCTTAAGGTAGGAACTTGAAATGTGCACAGTATGTATAATTTATGACGTAGGGTACCACTAAAGAAGGGTTTTTGGAAATTCGATGTGGAAGAGGGGGAGGAAGTGGGGTTCTAAGAATTTCAAAAAATTGAGCGTATCTCCAAATCACTTATCATCAGAAATCACTATGCCAACAGACGTATAGTCAGGCATAACCAGATTGTTCAAATTATTGAAAGACATTGCGCGTTAAGAGGCTATCAGACGGGTAAAGAGCTAGAGTTTGATATTGAGAATGTACAATTGAAACAAGACCTAATTGTTGAGAATAACTGTGTTAGTATGTGATTGACATTATCATTACGTTTGAAGGAAATGACATGGATGTAAGGGCAAAGAAGAGAAAATAACTAAGTATGAAAGACTTAAACATTAGGTCCATGATAACAAGCGATTTGAGGTTCTCCCATTGGTCATAGGATCCAGGGGAGCTAAAACACATGTTGCAAGAAACGTGTTTACAAAACTTGGGGTGCCTAAATTCACCCAAAAGAAAATTGCTTTTGCTGCTTTGAAGTCTACGATTGAAATGTTAAATTGCCATTTTCATTATGTTAGTGAATGTATATTTTATGTGGATTTTATAAAAAATTAAGGGACATTTCAATTTATTTTACTTTAATACGTATTTGAATTATGAGTAGGGATGCGCATGAGACAAGATTTGTGGCTGTCTCGTCTCGAAAATGTGCTGTAAAAGTGATGTCTCGACTCGAAAAATGTATATTTCTCTATTAGAAGAGCCGTGTCTCGACTCGTCTCGTGCGCATCCCTAATTATGAGCAATGATGCCGAATGTAATTGGCTATGGTAAATATTGTAAATATGTTTTTTTACACTGCAAATATGGTTAATTATATTGTAAATTTTATTATTTTTTTAATTGACTGGTTTCGTGAACAATATTTTATTAATGTGGTGAATGTAATGCTTTTTTAAATTGAGAAAAGAAAATATAAATTGCACAACTTTTATGTGGAATTTGTGTGTGCGAGGAATATTTTGTACATTTTGAAAATTATTGACAGGCTTTTCAACATTACATTTTGATCGGGAAGAAAAATGTCATTTTCAAAATTTATCGCAACTAGGACTACGTTATTTTAGGAAATATTGGTAACTTTAACAATAATTATTATATCTCCAGAACGGTTTGGATTATCAAATTGCCGTAAACAGTATTATGATCCTCACAACCTTTAAAAAGAATCTACGTAATTAGACATGGTACGTATCTAAGCACTATTTTTTTCCGAAATAATCCTTGGAAATGCAATTTTCAATTCCTTGCAACTGTTCCGTCCGTCTTACTTCAGTTATTAGCATTGTAGAGGCCTCCAAAATTTTCGCGTTCCTGAATATTGGTGATGCTGTAACGTCCTCGGTTTGCAACAATGAACAACAAGTTTGGTTTGGTTTGTTTTTGCTTTGAATGTAGATTTGAAATTTATAATAACCTGACGAAGTGCCATTAAAAAAATAACTTTGTGATGGGTTGGCAACACTGTTAATTTGGTGGTATTGAAGAGTATGCCAGAAAATGTCAACCTGCTGATATTTGTATGTGCAAAATCCCAGCATTATATATCTATTCGCTTAAAAGTTATAAAGGCGTATCAAGATGAATAGTTCACCCCATATCCGAACACAAAGATGCCGCCTGTCGACAAACACATACTTTTACATGGGAATGGATGACCCCACGGTTTTTGTGTCCAATAATTTATATAACCTACATGGTTTCATTTAGATTCTTCCGTCCGAGTCCAGATACATCCCTTGTTAGTAAAATTAATTTTCAAGCTTATAAGAGTAAATGGTACTTAAGATATGCATCAAAGTGCTTTTTTCGTGATTTTCGGTGATGCAGCGATGTGGATAAATATTTTTTGTACGATGCCCCTGGTGTGCCATCTTTATATTTGTCATGTCGGTGCTACTGTATTGGACTTATAATTTTTTTTTTTTTCAAATTGAAGAGGGGATATTTTGAGATATTCAAGGTCAAAGGTTAAGGCGTTGATGAAACTTGATATATAAGTTCCTTTCTACTAACTTTATTAAATATATCGTAGTCTAGAAGAAAACGTAGACTATATAGAATTTTTGGTGCGCATCTTGCGGGGAGGGGAGAAAGAGGGGAAGGAAAAGGTTAAAAACGGAAAAGGGGGTAAGAAGTAATGAAAAATTATAATATCTTACGAGGTGGGGTGATGTATAGAATACTGTCTCTTTCAGCAGCGAGTCTATGTAAGACGTGGATCTACCCCACCGGAGATCGAATTCGGGAGAATATCTGTCGAGACACTTATATTAGGAAGATTAAACTTAATATATAAGTTCCTTCTAGGTAAATTCATCAAGGACATAATAGTCTGGAAAAGACTGTAGTAGGCCTATATTTAATTTTATTGGGTGCGGATCCTAGGGTGGGGTTCAATGGGGAGTGGTTTAAACTTTGTCAAAAATAAAATATTTCAGGAAGGAGAAATTAAGTTCAAGTATACCTTGAGACCTTCCTATAACTATATTTCCCTGTGCACACCGGGCATTTCAGCTAGTATTTCATAAATGAAAGTCAATGCTCACATGTGTTTAGTTTAAATATTACCATTCGATATTGGTGCTGACTTTCTGTTTTCTGGTTCAATGCCGTGTACAGGCCTGCCGAATAAAGTTTCGTTCCATTTTGTTATGTCTCATGATGGAGACATATTTCTGAGCCTACATTTACTTACCTAATAATGACCTAACCACAATTTGTAAATAGAAAATGCACTAGAGAGAGTTTGCGAAAAGATCTTTTCTATTACTCAACACATCCCGTTTAAATATGTCATATACCTAGGCAGTGGCGTACCGAAGAGGGGGGATTGTAACCCCTCCCATTGAGTCCTTCATATACTACAGGTCAGTTCACCCAAGGTGGTTTACAGTGCTGATAACGAGCACAGCGTAGAAGAAGGAACCAGAAGTCAGTAGCCTGTAAATCCAGTAGTGAGTAACGTACACCGCTGTGGAAGTTGTTGTGGTGAGCAGCTAGTATTTCTGTTAAAGTGACACCTTATTGCGAAGGTCACATATGTGCACTTCCCGATGCAAAATGCAATGAGTCAGTGATTGTGAAAATGTGTGCGGCAAGCAGCAACAACATCATCAAGCGTGCAGTAGGAAGGGTAATAGCGCTGTAAAAGCACCAGCCCTAAATGTCAAGATCAAGTCGTGAGAGTGAAGAAAGGAGTCCAGCCAGGAAACCACGCGTTGTGAGAGACATCAGTGCAGCAGTTGTGAAGAAGAACCCACCCACCCAAAGCAAACGTGCCATCTCATGCAGGAAGTCTCAGAGCACAATGTGTTGATTCACAAAGGACAATTTGCAAATTAAAAAAACGACATAAGGCGATGGGCCATAAGTTATCACCAAGGTACATTCAAGAGAGATTCAAGAAAGTTGTATGAACAGTACCTCTTAGATGAAAAATGGTAGTGGGTTGTCACTCTGGATGAAGCCTGGATCTACCTTGATGACACAAATAAGCCCAGGGCCATTTTTTACTCACCACATGATGCGAAGAGCCGCGGCGAGTCCGTCCGTGAATGTCGCGAGAAGTTTTCGAATTGCTTCATGATGGTGGCAGGTTTCTGCGCCAGTGGGAAGTTGCCAATGCATCGTGTGAATTTCGAAGGCAAGGTAAATGCAGACTACTTTCAAACGAACATCATGGAACCCTTATACAGAACGCACATCCCACAGTTGTATGGCAGGGACACCCAGAAGGTGCGGATCCACATGGTCAAAGCATCCAGCCATAATGTTCGCAGTTCTGTCGCGTATTATTGGCGTATGGCCACGGAGACTGATGTGTCTGTTATACCCTTCTCGTTCAAACTTGTGGAGTCACCAGATGCGTAGCCAATGGATTTCTGCTCCTTTGGCCTTCTGAAACAAGGACTCACACAAAGGCGTCCCACTACCATAGAGGGCTTTGGAAAGCTTGTCAAGCGGTGTGGTCTACAATTCCCCTCACACACCTTCTACGCGCAATGCTTCAGTGGCAATTGCGTTGCAGGGCGATAGTCCAGGCTCGTGGCCGCCACATCGAGCACAACCGTTGGTGGAGGAAGGAATAGTCTGAGCAGGTGAGCGCACAAACTTTGGACATCTTAGGTGAATTGAATTCTGTATGGAAATGGAAAACATTTCAGTTTTATTTAAATCTTGGAAAAGAAACATTCTCTGTGTGCAAGAGATTAATCTATACACATGACGATACATCACTCCAAATGTTTTAAACATATTAACTGGCAGAGTATACAGTTATCCTGGGGGCAAGAAAACAAAGGGATTTTTACTGAAATTAAAAATCGTAGTATGGTGGTACGTACCATACGCATGAATTTACTTTGGAGGAGGGGTCCAAATTCAATGCGAAGATAAAGTATTTTCAGATTTGTCAATTTTCGAAGTTTATGTTTATAATTCCGTACCTATACGTCCGAACGCAAGTGAACTACGTCAGTCAAACATCGGTCCTTACTGAACAAACTTGGGCACAGATCGTTGCAATTGCGTAATTAGGAGGCGCACCATAAATTCGTATTTAGGTTCTAAACATCGTGTGTGTGGGTTTTATTGGGGTTCTCCCGTTTACTTACACTTTTTTCATTCCACCATTTCATTCATTTCTCATCATCAGCGTCTACTTTAGCCTAACCGGCATAACCGTAGGACGTGAAACTAAAAGATTTCATTTCATTTCATTTTCGTATTAAGGTTCTAATCCTTGATTTTTCTCACTTTTATATTTACCATAATCTATTAATTTTTAATTACTAGCTTCGTTTATTCAATATCGACATGATACTTTCAGGATATATTAGTGGTGGGCTAAGGTTTATTTTAAGATAGTTGCATCTGTCTCTTAAGTATTTCCAGCCATAGAACTATTTATTTCCAGACTTTTTTTGGTAAAAATTTCCTTTTTTCCCTTCTAAAATTTGCCTCTTATTTCCTTCTCTTCTATTGGCTACATTGGAACGAACATACCAGATTCTGGAAGCCTCATCCTTGACTTACACAACGCACTATAAAAAGTTTCACTTGGATAATTGGGGACACTACAATTCCGGTCTTACAGTATACCATATTATATAATTTTAAGGATAATAGTGACTCTCTAGGAAAAATGATATACTTTTTAAAATTACATGCTTAATTTGAGAGATATCATCATGATACTAGCTGAATATATTATTGGTGGGCCAAAGATTACTTTAAAATTGTTTGCTTCTGAGTGGTAGCAATGTTGCCAGCTACAGAAAATGTTAATTGTAATTGTTTGTAAAAAAAATTGGGAAGTTTATCCTTTCCCCCCTATTATTTCAGTGTCCTTGGCTATATTCAAACCAACGTACAACTGTCTGGAATCATTCTTGGCCTACAAAACGCACCATAGAGGAGCACGATTGGATAATTAGGGAAGACGGTGAACCACCATGTATGCTGATTTTTGCTTCTGACGCGTAAGAAGTGCCAAAATTTGATGTGTATTATGAGAGAGTTTTTTTCTTTCTCTCTTTGTATGGCAGCCAGCGACTTCAGGTTTTTACTGTACCTTGTCAACATACCAGAAAATTCTTTTTAGGTGACTTGAACCCCTGTGGCTTCGGTGTTCCCAGCTAGAAAAAATCATGAAATTCGGCTAGGGATTTTTTTTTTAAATTTCACTCCTACATTTTTTCAATAATCCCTCCCGTTAGCAACACTGCAATCTAACTTACACCAAAAAATAGCCATGTCCCTCTTCTAAAATACAAGACGTAAACGATATCAATCGGGATAACAGTGTTTGGGCAATAAATCATTAACTGAAAGTCTACCAAAAACCCCAAAATCGATTTTGTCCCGAAAGGGTTAATGAGATATGCGCGCCAAAGATTTCGGGCTCTAATTTAACGTAACCCCCCCCCCCCCAAAGTTTCTGGGCTGGTCCAGAGAATGAATGGCCTACATAGTACTGTCTACGGGCTGAATAGGCTACCAAATTTCAGCTTTCGTTCTCCCATAGTTAATGTGATATAGGCGCCGAAAATTTGGGGGCTAACTTCACCAGAGCCTCCCAACTTTCTGGGCTAGTCGAGATAAAGATCGATGGACTAACAAATTTCATCTTTTGGGCCAATATAGTTAATAAGGTGTGAAAATCAAAGTTTTGGGGCGTTAACTTAACGTGAGCCCTTAACTTTTTGGGCAAGTTGAGATAATGAGTGTACCAGGTACTAAACTTCATGGGCCTTCCAACCCATTATTATTTAGCATTTGGGGCACTCAAGGAACACAGATACAGGGTCTCCAAATGTGAAAATGAAAATGCAATCTTTAAGTTTTATGTCCGACTGTCATCCTGGGTAGACTAAAGGAGACGCAGATGATGAGAATAAATGGAATGGTGAAATGAAAGAGTTGTGGGAAAGGGAAACTCCGAGAAAACCCTCACACACGGTGTTTGTTCACCACAAACCCCACTTTGCGCAAGTTGGTATAGAACCAGGGCCCCGCAGCATGTGTGAACCCTCTGCCACTAAGCCACTGCGGCCCGGAAGTCCTCGAGACGAGACACATAGGCGTATACCTAACGTGTAATTTGTTCGTAGCGGGAATTTCTGTTATGGTATAGTTAATTACATACAATGAAAAACCGAAAATGTGATGTGGACAATCGCGACCGAAAATGTAATGTGGACAATCTCGAACAAGCAATAAACAATCTGCGTGATTTGTTTTAGATTTCGGAAAATAGGTTCTGCCAGATTTACGCTTATCGACTGTAATCGTTTATTTATTTATTTATTTATTTGGGAGGGAAGCAAAGTATAATACATTTCAGTCATTACACATGCAAAGAGATGTTTTATGGTAATTGTTTTTTGCTGAAATATAACTTCGGTATCTTTTATACGTGTTTAGGAGCTGAGATTATTATCTAATAATTATAAGGAAGATACAAGATTTTTTTTTTTTTTTTTTTTTTTTTTTTTACGAAGATACAAGTTTTTCAACTTCGTACAACAATTCATGTTTAATAGGCGTATAGAAGGGGCTCATGCCCAAAACATTGGAACTCCATTTCTGGGGCCCCATGTTGGGGGCCCGGTTCCTGACCACCACTGTGCTGAGGGGAATCGGATCTTTCCAACGTCACCATCTGTATGCAACAACTCCATGCTGAAACGAGAAATAGAGTGGACTCAAGCCCAACATTTCGGAACCACATTTTCTGGAGCTTCGAGGCCAGGGCCCAATTTCTGACATTACCGCTTTCGTTAATCGACCCCGACCTTTCAAACGCTAACACTATAGTACAACACCATGTTAAATAGGCAAATAAAAGAGACCTGAACCCAAACTTTTGGGATCTCATTTCTGGAGTCTCAGGTCCCGGAGCTTTCCAACACCACAATATGTATCCAATAACTCCATGCTTAAAAGAAAAATATAATGAAGCCAAGCTCAAAATTTCGGGACACCATTTTTGGACCTTTATGACAAGGGCCCAATTTCTGACGTTAACACTGTGCTCAGACGACCCGAACATTTAAAAACTTCACCACCCACCCACATACAATTCCATGTTTAATAGGCGTATAGAAAGAACCCGCGCCCAAAACTTCGGGACCCCATTTTTCTGGAGCCTCATGGCTGGGGCCCGGTTTCTGATATCACCACTGTGCTCGGGAGACCCGGACTTTTCCAATGCCACCATCTGCATCCACTAACTCCATGTCTAACACGGCTTCCCCATTGTAGGAGGATTTTGACGAATTTTCTGCAGGTTCTTTACAACTATTTACAACGTTTCAAACTATTCATAAGAAATGAAATGTCAATACATTAGAAACTATGTTCTTTTAAAATGTTCAAAATGGATGACAGCATTGATTTCCAGTAATAGTTGTAAACTTTCGTAATTTTATTCTCTATTTGAATAGTAGTTTAATTTCGAATCTTTTACGGTTAAAAATATTTTTGTGAAATGTAACGGAATACATTGAAATGCTCTTACCCCCACGGGTACATGTTCCAATTATAAATCGATTTGAGGTTCAGCGTACAAATGAGAAACTCCCAAAGCGAAGTACAATATTGTAACGTTGTTGACATACATATGAATCACTGGTGATTAGGTCGTTAAGCTGTACATAAAATCATATAAATTTTCATTCATATTACGCAGACAAGTACACACAGAACAGCATATGAATCTTTATCTGACTTTTGTTTCTCTAACTTTCTGATAGCCTTTAGAAATAATATCTTTACAATCGAAATATTCGTTAAACATTATTATTATCCTTCAATATTCATTATACATCATATTCTTCATTACTTTAAATTCTTCATATTACATAACTATTTTACATTATATTCCGTCGAAGCTGTTTCAAAGTTAGTATTACACTTCTGACATAGTCATCATTACAAATCATAATTGATTCTCAATCCATACGCCTGTAACTTGTCCATCCTACCTGCAGTGTGGATCCTACGCAGTTTCGACGCTACGCAGTTTCGACGCTACGCAGTTTCGACGCTACGCAGTTTCGACGCTACGCAGTTTCGACGCTACGCAGTTTCGACGCTACGCAGTTTCGACGCTACGCAGTTTCAACCGTACGCAGTTTCAACCGTACGCAGTTTCAACCGTACGCAGTTTCAACCGTACGCAGTTTCAACCGTACGCAGTTTCAACCGTACGCAGTTTCAACCGTACGCAGTTTCGATCCTACGCAGTTTAGGTCGTGTGGAGTCCATGAATATAACCCTAATTTATAGCTGCACAGGTTAAACAAATTAAAGAGAGAGAAAAAAAATATATATTTTTTGAGTGCGTGATTAAAACTTAAATTATTTCAGGGCAACTGCGTAGGATCGAAACTGCGTAGGATCGAAACTGCGTACGGTCGAAACTGCGTACGGTCGAAACTGCGTAGCGTCGAAACTGCGTAGGATCGAAACAGGTTTTGAGCTGAATTTTTCGATCGTACGCAGTTTCGATGCTACGCAGTGTCGATCCTACGCCGCATTCCCAAGCAGTCTACAGGCTAAGTCCATAAGAATCTTGACCGACCTCCTGATAAACTGCGTCTTTCAGAGATGTGAATTGTGGCAATCCGATACCCACATGAGGAAATCTTCCAGTTCAATGTAAAAGCTCCCGTAAGAACTATCTCCATAATCAGTGTAATGTGCCTTGCTAATTTTTCCTTAATGTGAAAGTACCTAACTTTGTTAAAAATGAAAATTCCTTTATTTCAAACAAATCACCGCTACAGTTTTCGTATTTGAACACAATAATCCTGAAAAGTAATGTTAAAGCGCAACTTACCCCTGAAACATTATCTTTTTAATTTCTCATGTTCCCCATAGTACGTGTGGAATTAGTGCAGGTGCCTTTCGCTCGCATTACATTGGCTACGATCTTGGTACTAGCACATGTTTCGGTTTCCAGGTCTCAAATATTTATCTTTCAGCCTGATTCTATGTATGAATTCTAAATTTCGAATCTAGATAAGGGGCACCAAAATTCATGCTTTATTCTCGGTGCTCATATTGTGATTTACTAAATAATTTTTAAATCTAATTGTAAGGTGTACATTTGATATTTTGAGCAGACTGAGCAAGATAGACGTAAAAACTAGTCAATATTTGTCTTAATTGTTTTTCATAACTGTCAATGAATTAGGTCTTTTGAGGAATTTTAAGTATTCGAATTTTGTATTCCGGTTTTAAATGCATACTAGTTCCAAATCCCAGGTGTGTATTTCGGTCCTGGAACCGGGTACGGACCTAGTTTCGACATTCGAACTCTCATCCGGATCAAATCAGATATTTTTTTAGTAAGGCAAACATTTGATCTTTATAGTAGACTGAGGGAGACAAATAGACTTGTCAGTATTCGCCTTAATTTTCTGTTTTCTTCTTCACTGTCAGGACTTCGTGAAATTACTTTCGGCAAATTAAAGATATTAAAGTTTATCACAATTTGGGATGTGGGCTTAGATAAGAATCAAGAGCTGAGATCCGGATTTCGGACCCAGATCCGAGATCCAGGATCAATCAGATCCCGATCCTAAGGATCCGGCCATTCCTATTGCATACGCAGTTTCATCTCGAAAAATATGTCTGTTTCGTTTGAAATCTCCGCTATCGAGACGTTACACGAGATATATCTTGTCTCATGGCATCACTAGTGTTGCTACGAGACGAGACGAGACAGTGTAAAATCTAGACTCCTCTCGTCTTGTGAAAATGCTGTCTCGTCTCGAAAATTGACTATAGTCTCGAAGATCACTACTAATTAAATACTCTATGTAACTTTCACCTCAATAAATGTTTGCAGAGGAAATTAAACATTTAATAGGGAAGTCTGTTACGAAACAAGTAGAGGGGAAAGTTCTTTCATGCATTTACTTAAGTAGTGATGCCATGAGACGATCATATAATTTTCGAGACGATAAGTAATGTGAAAATTGATAATAAAATTCCCTAAATTACTGCTTTTAAGAAATATAATTTACTGGAAAGCTTTCTTCATGCACCAATGAGCATACAGAATATATTTACGAAACCTTTGCAATCAAAAATGAAGAATAGTAATAGAGGTGAAGAATGGCGTTTCTTTTTTACTTTGATATCCTGATGAGTTTTAAACATGTGAAGTATTTTTTTTTTCACATACAGACACAATTATAATACAAAAATGTTCTGTGGACGGGGCTCGAACAGTCTTCACTCACATTTGTTAATTGATTTCACGTTCTTGCGCTAACCAACTGTGCTACGGACTTCTTACAGGTTATAGGTCTGTTCTACTTCAAAACATAATTGCCATTATGATCATGTTCCAATTCGTCTCTTCTGATAGATAATTTCCACTGTTTCTTTACTTATATTAAGTCTGCATGTTATATCTGAATATATATATATATATATATATATATATATATATATATATATATATATATATATATATATATATATATATATATATATATATTTGTCTGCATAGATATAAGAAATGTTAGAAATATTTGATTAAATGTTTTGTTTGTGGATATGAATCCACATTGCTCTCATTATCAGTGACGTAGAGGTCTCACTCTACTTTGAACTACAGAATTCCCTTTCGGTCTAAAGAAATATCCTTTGCAACAGAGTTGGTAATTTTGGAGTTTTCGGCCAAATTAAGTTTTTTTTTCTTCTACTTTCTTTATTTTAAAATATTGAACCCAAACATTGAAAACATGTTTGACATTAACCTTTCTTGCTGCGGAAACCTTCCAAAATTTCGAATATATAAAGAAAACTGAGATATTTTCAAAAAAACGTCAGATTAAAGAGAGGCGTCATTTATTTTGCTCACACGTGTACCTTATAAAGTGATACATAAACCTACATGTTTTGGTCTTAAATTACATTATAGTTACTCTATAAAATGTATAGGCTTACCTTACTCGACAAGTTATGAGGATAACAGCAATTGAAAACAATATAAGAGAAGCTTTGCAAAGCAGTAGTGTGTGTTCATGATAATGTACAGTACATTGTTTGTAGTTTGAGCACTGATATATCAATTTGCACATTGTTTTCGATGGAACAGAATCCTTGAGTGAGCCACTGATGTTAAATAGCACGCTATTGCCGTCAGACATTATTGATGATCTCAAATTGTTTTTTGTTAGGTTTATTAAATTAAACCCTCTCCCACAAGAAACATTTGACGCCTGAAACATTGACAAAATAAGGAAAACTTGCTTAAAATGAGAAATTTGTCGTTGTTCGACACAACTTTTCTTAAATTCGCATCTCCTTGCTAAGCATTTTTGAATTTATTCCATTCATGAAGAATGCTTTGTCAAAATGAATGCTAAAGCCCAAAAGTATTTTTTAATGCTGAGCCAATATTTTTGATTTTTCCTCCAGAATTCTCAAATTCCTTCCCTTCTGGCGAAGTTAAAATATCAAATTTCGTGAAACGCATTTGTTTTTGAACTCTCCAACACACAAAATTCAGAATTACTAGCAGTTAAAGAATAAATAATAAGATCAAAGAAACGAAAATTCCAGTCGCCATAGAGAATTGGCGCTCGAGATTTTTCGAGTCATTATTATTATTATTATTATTATTATTATTATTATTATTATTATTATTATTATTATTATTATTTAGTTCGTGTGTGACAGTTAAGACAACCAATACAAATACGCACAAGCAGCTAGTTAAGAGTGTGTATTCTGCGTATACATTACATAAGTAATCTGTATCAGGAGGATCAATTATTGTTAACAACGGATACGTACCTTTTTTCGACATAAAATTAGTTTCTCTTGATTTCTCAAACAACGTATAGGAACTTACTCGTAATCATGTCATTTTGTTGAACTCGTTGTTATCTACCGATAACTTTGCCTCACCTTTGCACAATATTCTTGCTAAACATAATGTTTTACTTAATTTTGGACAATCTCTGGTGTTGCCCACGAGACATCTTTTCGAGACGAGCAGCCTGAACTCTGGTATTGCACATACTCCCACTTTGGTCTGCTCCGGAGGGCAGTGCTTCCCGAAAAACAGATCTGGAAGAAACACTGGTCGCATCTACTAGATCTCATAAAGCATACTGTACCCTGTCGTCTTTCTACTGTCATAATGAAAATTGTGATAACTGTATACTTTAGGATCAGTTTCACCTTAATAGGTGACGTAGTTATGATATAGTATCAAATTTAGGTTTAGAAAAAACACATTTCCTCAAACTACTCGCGAGCATTTACACACACAAATATAATTTTGTTCAGCTCAGCGAGAAGGATTATTATTATTATTATTATTATTATTATTATTATTATTATTTTGACATTTCCCGCTACACGAAAATGTAGAATTGTTATTGCTCCAGTACAGGGGACATCCAAAACGTTTTGTTTGGGTTGAAGTCCGATGTTCTGGAGTGGTAAGAGGCTAATACTGCAACGAACTACGTCTATGTCATATTAAACTATTTTTGTTGTACACTTGAATTATATAAGAAAAAACTATAGAACTAAATTGTTTCTATAAGAAGAGTACAAATGATATGTAAGAATCAATCTTTGCCTACATCAAATCTTTAGGACGAAAGGATTGGTGAAGATAGTAAGAGACAGTGGGGGCATATTAAACATTGCATACAGTAGACTGAAGTAGTAGTAGGGTACTGCGGAAACAAAACGACCAAGAAACTATTGGTTACAGAACAGATGTTGCGGAAAATGAAGAAATGGAGGGCGTGGAAACAGGTTGGTACAAAAGAGGGCAGGAAGATGTACAGAACGTTAGAGCTACGAAGGAAGACACGAAGCAAGGGAAAAGTTTTACAAAAGAAAATACGAGATAGAATAATTAGAAAAATTTGGGAAATATGAGGAAATGTGGTAGGAGGTGAAATCTATGAAAATGTGGAGGAAACAAGGGAGTATTACGATGGTAGTAGAAAATAAGAATGGGAAGGTAGTCAGCGAGAGAAGGGAAGTCTTAGGAATACGGAAAGAATATATTAGTTACTTATATGAGACGTATAAGCTATATATTGAAGTAGAAAATGAAGTAGGCAAGGATGATAAAGTGTGAAGTATTCTTCGGGGTCAGTTTGAAAAAGTTATATCCGAGATTAGGAAAAGAAAGGAAACCGGATTGATAATATACCAATCGAATTCATTAATAATATGGGAGACAAGGACAAAAATAATTGTTTCGACTCTGTAATGAAATATATTAAACAAGAGAATGGCCGAAAGATTCCCTGAAGACGATCATGATATCGATACTAAGATATCGAATCCACAGAGATGCTAGGATTACAGAACTATTAGTCTTATATTGCATCCAGCAATAATTATGCTTTAAATACTGAACAAATGAAAAAGTTAAGGAGGAACAGTTTGGTTCGGGAGAGGTAAGTGCACAAGAGATGCAACTGGATTATTAAGGGTAATCAGTAAAAGACCTATGGGAAAAATGAGAGATGGATATTGTATTTATTGTCTATAAAAGATTTTTGACTGCGTAAATTGGAAATTGTTGTTGGGAGTTCGAAGACTCATAAGAAAGTTATATATGAACCAACAGGTAAGTGTTACAATAAGCGAGGAAATTAGAGTGAAACTGGCAGGGGAGTTTGACAGGATGCTGTCTATCGCCATAATTATTTAATATTTGTTTAGAAGAGATGGTGAAAAAGAGACTAGATAATGAAGACGGCATTTCGGAAGGAGGTAGAATGATTAGGTGTATACAGTTTGCAGATGATATAGCGCTTGTTGCGGAATCAGAAATCGGAAGGAAATCGAGAGAACTTGAGAAAGGACTGTGAGGAATATATGAAAATAAATGTTAGAAAGACAAAAGCCATGGCGATTGGAACGTAGCGGTAGGCGTCAAATTAAATATAGAAATAGGAGAGGAGAAAATAGTAAATGAACAGCTTTCAATATCTGGGTAATATTAATGATACGGAGTGCGAACATGAAATGAAAACAAGGATAGGAATCGCGAAAGAAGACTTTAGGAGGAAGAAAAGTCTGTTGAATAAAGAATTGAGAAAAAGACTCGTAAAATTCTTCGTGTGAAGTATTGCAATATTCCTTTCAATACGGGGAAACACAATTGTTCGGGTTGATTAAAATCGATGTAGAAGTGCCCCTTATTAATTTTGGGCTTCGAAACGGCGTACAGTGATTGTGTAAGTTTCATTCAACGATTTGGAGTTGTTTTGGTTTGTGATAGACTACTTTTGGCGCGTACAAGTAGAAATAAAGTAGTGTTCTCAACGAAGCCATGACTGTCGCCGTGTTGAAAGGGATATACAGGGCTGAAACATGAACATTACGCAGAAGTGATGAAAAATGACTCGAAACTTTCGAAAGGTAGGTGCAGAGAAGGATGGAGTGAATTAACTGGGTCGAGAAGGAAACAGATGAGGATATGTTAGAAATGATAGGGAGGAAAAGAACGATTTTAGATATTGGAAAGAGGAACTTGTTGGGACATTGGCTAAGAAGGGAGTGCATAATGAAGGACGTTGTAGAGGGATGGTGGCAGGAAAGAGGGAGGGAGCGAAGCAGGCTACAATTGATGATTTCAAAACGGAAAAATAGTACGTGAAGACCAAGAAGTTACCTGAAGACCGTGGAGCACGGAAGTTTCTCGGTTGCGGCAAGTTATCTGCCAATAATGGATGAATACCTATGACGATGATGAATAATTTCTCTATCTTTTATTAAATAAAGTGAACAAATATATGCCAAGTTGCTCTGTTAATGTGGTTGACGGATCCAGTGTCACCGTAGGTAGGCTCTCTGCTCCCATATATTCGATAGTTAATGCACATGTCTTTCGAGCTTGGTCTGGAGTTCAATACTCAGTAGGAACACATACAGTGACGACGTTAGAGTAGGGGCACAAGTAAGTTGCTCCCTCAATTGCATTGTCTGCCCTCCAGAGCAGGTTTGTATCATCCAGGATTACCTTATGTGGACCACACCGTGTTAGGAGGATACTAAAAATGATTTTTGTAACACAATTATTGTAATTACGTATGTAATCAGTATTTCTTTCAATTTTGTTTCTTACATAGCAATTTGCAAATCCAATTTAAATTCGCGTCGCAATTTATAATTTTCGTATATTTTCGGAAGCGAAGGAAATCATATACGTATTTCCCTGTTTTACGTGGACACCAAGTAACAAATATAAATAGTTTTTGTATATGCCAAAACATATATATTGTCATTCTACTGACTGCTTACGGTATGACAGCTGGTTTGATTGTGCTCATACAGAGTTCTTTTTCTTTCTTGAATTTGTATTATCGTCAAGATGCGGAGAATTGGGATTCCCTGCGCCACGAAGCGAACCTTCATTTTTATGGCAAAATTTCAATAACTTAATTCACAGAAGTGTTAATCTCTTAACTCATAATGTAGCGAAATGCTACCCAAATCAAGTTAATTCTTCCATTTTCAAAAGTTGTAAACCAAATAGTACTTTTCTTTCGCCATTTCAATGTAAAACAAGAGAGAGTAGCAAAAGAACATTTCTGGATTAACACTATGAAATAATTATATAGGTATGTTATTTATGACTTACCTGAGATTCAAACAACAGATAGAAAAGGGGACTACCTGTTTGTTATCTATAAAGGCAACAACAAAGTTGTCACTTTTTGTTGAGGTCTGTGTTCTATTGGCCCTCACACCGTGAGTTGAATGCGAATGGAGATAAGGCGAAGTTGTTGGTGTGGATATATTCAACATACTACCTGGTTGTGGCAGTTCAGTTACACCGTGAACTTGCGTAAGGACAGAGTGAACATGGGACCTCCACAGAGCGTCCCTACGAGCTTAAACTGGGTTCAAACGTCACTGCAGCGAGGCGGAAGATATGCCGGGCATTTGATGAGGGTGTCGTGACTACGCGGATATTGTAGCGGTGGTTAACCAAGTTCATGGACGGTGAGGAAACGCTCGAAGATGCAGCACATACCGGAATATCAACATGTGTACAAAATGAAGATCTTCAGGTAGCAATTGAGGCGAACAGTGGCCAGACATGTGAGAAACTGGGACTACAATTTAGTGTGAATGAAAAAAAAAACATTCGGCAGCATCTCCATCAACTTTGGAAGCACAAGAAGTTGGGTCGATGAGTCCCACATGATTTGACTCCGGGCCAGAGGGCAACGCGAGCAGGCATCTGTGTTTCCTTGCTGTCTTGTCTGAGGAAGGAGCCATTTCTGGACAGGGTATTGACGTGTGATGAAAAGTGGGTCCTGTACGAAGCTCCACGATGAGGTAATCATTGGTTAGCATCGCATGGATCGGTTCTAAAACAGCCGAAACCAGTACTGCATCGGAAGAATGTCCATCTGTGTGTTTGGTGGACTGCTCCCGGCATGGTGCATCGAGAACTGCTACCAGCTGATCAAAGCATCAATGGAACTGTGTACAGTCAGCAGTTGAGCGGCGTTCAACAAAAACTCGAAGTTCTAGAGCCATCCTCCTGTTACAAGATAATGCTAAGTCCCACGTGGTGGGATAATGCTAAATGACCCGGAACACCATTCTACGCCTTGGATGGGAAAACGCTATTGCATCCGCCGTACTTCCCTGACGTTGCACCGTCCGATTATCACCTGTTCTATTTCTTGGAAAATCACCTTAGAGGACACCAGTTCAAATCTCTAGTAGAGGTGCAAAATGCAGTTGATGCTTTCTTCGCTTCACGGAGAACCAAATTTTCCGAGATGGAATCCAGGCTTTCCAGAATGTTGGCAGATGTTAGTAGATTCTGGTGGGGACTGTTTATGATCTTCCTTGTACGTCTTAGGTGACATTGATATTCGAAGGTGGTGGGTGAAAAGCAGCAGAACTTTCTTGGTTACCTTTATAATTTCCAAAAAATAAGCTGGGGTCTTGGAATTCCGAAGACTATTGAGGTGCTTTTTCATTGTCATAAAATGTCGAAGTGCATATAAGTTTTTATTTTATTTATTTATTTATTTATTTATTTATTTTTTTGTCAACTTCAAATCCAGTTTCAAGTAGTATAGTCTTTAGTCTATAGTGGATTGGTATGTTGGTGAGAATCAAAGAGTAACCTTAGGAAAAACGTCGTATTTTCGAGGGAAGAACTCCTACATTTTTTATGGACGAAAGCGTGTGGTTGCTGTCTTTGACGTAAAACTATATCATTTTATCAGTAAATTATGATCATAGATAATCGCATTTTGTGATGTAATTTTTCGTTTATATCGCAATTCTAGGATTTTGTGTAGCAAACTAGGATCCAATGCCTCTTTAAAAACTTTGATACATATACATGAGAGTGTCAGGCAGTGCCGTAACTGAGATTTTTTCTTCGGGGGGGGGGGGGGGCAAGCATTAATATTTGGGTCCCCTAGAAAAAGTTGTTTTGGAACTTTCTTACTCTTTGTGTGCCCTCGGAGCCTGCACAGCAAGGTCTGAGGGCCCGTTCCATAAATGACAAATTAAGGGGACAATATTGACAAATCTCAGAGCTGTACGAATAAATATTATTTCTAGGGCCCCTAATACTAGACATGTTTTATTGAAATAGGCCCACGGCTCATTTTTGTTTTATTTACCTTTTGTGTGCTGTTTTGTTTTTGTAATGTAGTGAACCTGTTTGATGCTTCATTTATAATTTCATGTTCGTATCGTATATGGAGTAAGAAATTTTTGCCTTAAAGTGGAGCCCCCTCGAACGGCGGGAGCTTCCCTAAGGGCAGTTGCCTTCTTGGCCCCCCACATTTATTCCCTGACTCCAGGGTCGTAACTATTTTTAATTTACACTACTGTTCCATTTAACCCTGTATTACAGGGTGATTTTTTTATAACTCACGGATTCATTTGGGTCTAGAATTTCTAATTGAAGTCTAATTTTCGTGCGGTTTGTGGCATATTATCAAGGAAGGGGGGAGATTTATGGAGTTATGTTTACTGGCTTAAATTCATTCAGGGTACTATCGTCCACGTCTCAAGGAAAACAGCAAATATTCGCCAGTGTACCTTACGATTGGAATGAGGTTTGGGATTTTTGAAGCGAAATTGCAGGATACAAATTAAGTGATAGTGAGAATATAAATTAAGTGTTAATGGTAACACCCATAAATCTCATATTGAATAGCTATAGCCGGTTTTTTGCGATAAACGTCGGAGAAATTTCTTGTGCGACCTAAGGAGTTGATAACTGACATCTTCCAGAACACTCCGCATACGGGGGGAGGGGGGCGATGCTTTCCCGTCTTACTCAGAAACTATCCTGTTTCTTCCAATTCATTCACTAATGACAATGTTACGTTCCTGTCTGTGGAAGAACGTGATTCAAATTTGTTTCTAAATGTCCTTTGCGTAACAACAGATTCCGTCTCCAAAAACTTTTGACGATAAATTCACGTTACTCCAAAGAGGACACTATTCTCACTGTGTCGTGATCATACTCACACAGTAGTACAGACCTGTATAGCACAATTCCCAATACAACGGCCCAGTTTCCTGTTTCTTATTGACTTGTCGAGGTTGCCATCTAAAACTCAAGTCTCCACACCGCACCGCACCTCATTCCAGTTGTAAGATACATGGCGAATATTTGCTGTTTTTCTTGATTCGTGGGCAATATTGTCCCGGATGAGTTTAAACCAGTAAACATAATTCCATAAATTTCCCATCTTTCCTTGATCATTCGTCACAAACCGCATGAAAATCGGACTTTAGTTAGAAATTTGTGGGTTTAAAAAATCACCCTGTATTTGAACACCTGAAAAAGCAGTGTGTAAAAATATCGGTGAATAATGTTAGATTTGAGAGTTCTTATTTGTGTTTTAGTCTTTGTGGCCTCCCACACCTCACGCTACTTCAACCTTTGCTGTATTTGAGCCCCGAAATGACGAAAACTAGCACCGATCGTTGAACGATATTTCTAAACTAATAAACTTGATATAAAACATCAAGCAAATTATGTTCTTTCACTTGAGGAACACAACTAAATTTCAAGAAGTTCTGCCTTCGTATGCCCTCCGTAGCTATGAATTTGACCCGGACATATTGTAATGTAAGTTAGAGAATATAAAACTGTTATTTTCAGTATGCATAATAATAATAATAATAATAATAATAATAATAATAATAATAGAAATAATAATAATAGAAATAATAATAATAATAATAATAATAATAATAATAATAATAATAATAATAATAATAATAATAATAATAATAATAATAATAGAAATAATAATAATAATAGAAATAATAATAATAAAAATCTACTCCCCTAACATGTCTGTCTCCGCTTGTTTCCCCAAGAAATTAAACCTGACGTCGCAACTGAACACATTCGGTATTGATTCAGCATTGTGAAACAAATGGTGACTTACGTAGGAGAGAAACAGTAGAGAAGGTGCAGAAGGTCAGAAACAGTAGCAGGGAGTCAGTACAATGACTATATGTCGCTCAAATAAAAATACTTGGCTGGGCACAGCTCTTCGTGGGTTTTAGAGTGTCAAAGCTCGTATTATTTTTTAAAATCTTTCATTTCCGTACTCTTAAGTTCGAATTTTGTAGTAAATTCTATGACAAGTGTAGCTATAAGTAGAGTATTCTATATACGTTTTTGTATGTATATAATGCGTTTCTGTATATATATTAGTTTTTGTTTGGTGTTTTTATTGTTTACTGCTAGCTGAACCATTCTGTTTATGCAAACTTCTGACGATTTAATGTCACGTGCAGCGGGAGTTCTTGGCATTGCGTCATAATATTCGTTTCTATATATTCTAAGGCTTTTTTTTTTCTCCCTCGGTCGTTAGAGCACAACTTTCCTCTGCTGTTTTTGTTTTTCATTAATTTTGTTTTAAACTTTCGTTACGTGGTAATATTCTTCGATTCATCAGTCGATGTAATATTACGCTTGCGAATGAATTTCGATAAAACTACCTTCTTGAACGTTTCCTTCCTCAATTTGTTTTATTTGTAATTTAGAAAGCCGAAAGTAGAAATAATGTCAAAAGTGATTGTTTTTATACGGAGGGATTTTTAGAATTAAGGTTATACGTGTAAAAGGAATATGTAGGTGCCTATATGCATGTAAACCGTAAAGGATGGCATAGTGGCTCAGGCGCAAGGTGTCCTTGGTTCGATCTTAGGACACATTAGCTTGTATTGAACACTATCGTGTTCGTGAGATTTTTCAATTTTCCCGTTTCCTGCCTCATTTTCATTCCACACTTCTTATTTAGTCTTTCATTAATCATCCGTCACCTTTAGCTACAGAGCATACTTGTGGGACGTAAATCTAATGGTTCACTTCATTTCGTTAACTGTAAAGTAGAAAATTTACTTTATATATATATATATATATATATATATATATATATATATATATATATTTGGTCTAGGAATTAATTCGTGCGGGTGGACAAGAGATGGCGCAACGAACGGAGCGTCCCACAGTTCCGTGTATCCACACATGTGTTGCAAACCCCTGTCATCGCGTATCGTTCGTAGTATAGGGCAGTGGATTAAAGCGTCAACAACACCAGTTTGTAGTTAAGTGAACATGGCGCAATTTGTGCCTGATAAAGTGTTTTTGCGGGGTGTCCTGCTGCATTACTTTAACATGCAGAAAAGTGCGACTGAAAGTCATCGTATTTTGGTGGAAGTGTATGGTGACCATGCTCTAGCTGAGCGAACGTGTCAGAAGTGGTTTGCACGGTTTAGAAGTGGTGATTTCGGCTTGGCAGACCAAGAGCGAGCTGGACAGCCAAAAAAATTTCAAGACGAAGAATTGACAGCATTGCTCGAGCAGGATTCGTGTCAAACGCAGGAACAACTTGCAGCAGCATTAGGCGTTGATCAAACAACAGTCTCCAAACGCTTGAAAGCCATGGGAATGATTCAAAAGATGTCACATTGGGTTCCACATGAATTGAAAGACAGAGACGTTGAAAGACGAAAAACCATTTGCGAATTGCTGCTTCAACGACAGAGCAGAAAGGGGTTTCTGCATCGAATTATTACGGGTGATGAGAAGTGGATCCATTACGAGAACCCTAAACGAAAAAAGGCCTGGGTGAAACCAGGTGAACTAGGTCCATCACAACCAAAACGAGATATTCACTGTGCAAAGGTTATGCTGTGCATATGGTGGGATATGAAAGGTGTGGTGTACTATGAGCTGCTGCAACCGGATGAAACTATGAATGGAGAACGTTATCGACGACAAATAATGCGTTTGAAGCAATCTCTGGCCAGAACACGACCAGAATGGGAGAACAGACATGATAAACTTATTGTTCAACATGATAACGCTCGCCCACATGTCGCAAAACCGGTCAAAACCTATTTAGAAAATGTCGGATGGGAAGTTTTACCCCACCCGCCGTATTCATCAGACGTTGCTCCTTCGGACTACTACTTGTTCGATTGCATGAACAACGATTTGATTGGACAGCGGTTTACTTCTTCAGAAGATATCAAAACATGGGTCTCTGACTGGATCGCTTCCAAGGATGAGGACTTCTTTCGCCACGGAATCCGTACATTGCCTGACAGATGGGCGAAAGTGGTGGCTAGCGATGGACAATATTTTTCTTAAGGTATTTATGTATTTTGTGTTTGTACTACAGCTTCAATGTGTGCGTACCAACCGCACGAATTAATTCCTAGACCAAATATATATATATATATATATATATATATATATATATATATATAAATAATATAATCAATGCGTATGAAATGTGAAAAGTAATTAAATTCACTTATTTCGGGTTGCATTATTATAAGTTAGGATTATGGCATAGATTAGTTTAACACTGTAAGGTAAAATAGAAATATGGGCGCCGAAGAAATGACAATAGATCATGATAGCTATGTGGTAAAGTTTTAAATTTAGATGCAAAAATCTTTCTCGATTCCAGACAATACTTACTTCTTTTAAGCAGTACTTAAAGTGAGCCGGTATGAACCGGTTATGCATCCGAAAGTTAGAAAATCGACCGGTATGGCATACCGGTAAAAATAACGAATTTAAATTGTAATTTGCAGTAGAAAGAAAGAAAAAAGATTTTACACATAGAAACAAGTACGACGTTAGCATTGAGTTAACAAATATGTTTGTACTATTAAAGATTTCGTTACTGCTGCTTCGAAATAAATAACAGTTGCATATCACTCTGTTCAATACTAGAATTTGTGCTCTTGATTTACTTCAACATTTGTGCGAGGAATCCCACTCCATTAAAAAAAAAAAATCTAACTACTGTATCTCCCGCCTAAAATGTTTAACCTGGATCCGTCCCTGGTATTGACAGGAATCTTTTTTTTCTTTAATTCAAAATTATTCTTTTCACATTATCTGGACTTCTGTGTTTTCAATTATAAGAAAATTAGTGTTTACCACGAGACGAGATGAGACCAAAAGAAGCTTTTGAAAACGGAAATGAAATTGGAAAGAATTATTAAATACTAGATACTAAAGACGAGACGAGAGTCCCTACAAAGCCTTGTAAACAAGACGAAAAAGAATATGGGCATATAGGCTGTTTTTTTCTTATTTTCATCCACTTAAAGGCCGCGTTGGATTACTCTGTGTTCTTTCACATTTAATTCGCCGAATATGCTTAAGCAAAATCATTTTATAAGTATTGATTTCTGATTGGATGGTGATAGCGGGGAGTAAAAATATTAGTCCTCTCTCTCTCTCTCTCTCTCTCTCTCTCTCTCTCTCTCTCTCTCGATTTTTCACTTTAAAGTGGTGCATAAATGTAAGGAGTACAAGTGTACTTTAGGATTCTGACAAAATTAATGGTCTAAGTAGTCATATTTGTTCCATACCGTCACCTCATCTGATGTCACTTTAAGCACTGCTTTTAAGGGTTTTTTCCATTCACTACTTCTTCATTCCACAAATTTTACTATTTCTTTTCACTTACGGTATATCATTTGTCTCCTATAGTTGACATCACGCAAGGGTCATCAAATATTTGACTGTATTAGGAAGTATTCATATTAATTGATTTGAAATAGTCTACCTCACTTTATCCAACCTGAGGTAGTGTAAACGATAGTTACTGTATGAAATCATTTGTTCAAGCATGAAGAATGCTTGGTTTTCCATTTCGAGAATGTAGATTTTATTTTATTTTTTAATTTTTTTTATGGATAACTTACAAGTATACCTGATCAGGAAAAGTAATTACTAGAGCTGAAATTATGGTAAACTGGCTAGGAAAAATGAGAGCCTCTAATTCTAAATTCACATTGCATTCTTAGATATTGCTGGTAGACGAAAGTTTTAATCTCGAAGCAACTCACGCATAGTTTGCGAAATTTCTTTGGTTTATTCCACCCACAGGTATTAGACTAATTCTCTTGATTAATGGTGATCAAGGGAAACTAGAGGTAGAGTTTGAAGCCCCTAAAATTTTCAAACTGTCTTTTTTAGATTGTCTGTGCATTAAATCGAAATCTATAATCTCCAGCGTAAAATTGATATTCAGGTCCATATTTTCCTGTTTTGGTACATGTTATCTTTGTTACACAAAAATATTCTTTATTGCGTTATCATCCCTGAACTTTCGTTCGTTGGTCCGACAAATCTAAGTTCCATTCTCAACGGTCATGAGATTCCACATTAAACTACAATCCACGTCTCACATAGTGTTAATGAAATGGACTCGTATATATGTGTTCTTTTATTTCTTTTTTAAATCTATTAACTGAAGACTAGCTAAACCTACGCTTTCTACACAGCGCATCATTTGCATATGAACATGAATCTCCTTGACACTCCTCACAACACCTGTACATGTCCCTTTACAGACACAAGTGAAAAACGTCTTGATAAATATCGGCAAGGGGTACCGTAAAGGGGAGATTTTTTTTCGATTATTTTTTTCAATATCTCGCACAATTTGAATTTACTTCCGGTTGGAGTTTTTAATTCATGTATGACCAGTGTTTTCTTTGTTCTTGCATGCAGTATGTAATAAGAAAATATATTACACACACAATTATAATGTCATTGATATATGGTGTTCATTGGGCAAAACACTCCAAACAATGAAGATTCATCATAGACTGGAGATATGGTTATCCTTCGTTTTTTATTTTCATTTGGCCATGAAACACGCCTGAGAGATATACAACCCATCTATACAACTATATGTTGTTGGAATGTATAACATGGATATGGTTTTTCAAAATTTCAACACTTCCAATGTACCCCTAAAAATGTAATAAAGAAATAACGACCATATATATATATATATATATATATATATATATATATATATATATATATATATATATATATATATATATATAATATAATATAATATTCAATTAAAACTAGACAATCTACACACAATCTGGAATAGACCAGTGAATACGGTACGTTTCTAGCACTTGTGGTTTTTCGAGATCTCATTGTCGAAAGGATTGGGGACAAACATATGAACTTTTCTTTGGAGACGAACATATAAACCTACCATTTTAATACATAGATGAAATCCAAACTTTAGTTTCATTCCAGCGAGATAGTCTAATGTAAATATTAATTAGTTTCTGATACCGTCAATGCCTTTAGTTACAAGGGTATTTTATTTTTATTTGTTGTCTGCTTCAATTTCAAAATTGTATTATTATATAACATTAAGTACTAATCTATGTAGAGTTAATTATTCCCAGTAGAAGAAAATAAACTTGCTCAACTTCTAAAGTAAGTCATGTTTACAAAACAAAATGAACATTTATTTTATACAAAATACGAAGAAACTATTTGTACTGGATTTATTTTTTGAAGAATTATGTAATACTAAGTCATTTGTGACGTTATCCAGATGGTATGATATAACAATATTGAGGACATGTATATTGGAGAACTAACATTGTTATTTGTAACTAGAATGTTGATGCATAAAGATGCATAACTACTATGTTAGTTTTCATATTCAAAGTTCTCACAACCCCTTCAAGAATAGCTTACTTCCATATATGTATACAGGGTGTTAATGAGCTATACCGAAAAACTGTAAGAGGCGATTCCTCACATCAAAATAAGAGAAAAAGTTCATATAGACCCATGGCCAAAAGTGCATAGTTTTAGAGTTAGGGCTGTCCAAAATCGTGAAAAGCTAAATTTCAGTAGACCTTATTTCGAATTCCAGAATCTGTGGATGGAAGTTCTTATCAGCGTAAAGGAAGTCAGGCTTACACAATCCAAAATTGCATATTTCATCAATTGTCAATAGGTGCAGAGGGTATTCCCTACAGGGTCCTATTCTCAGATATGTTTCAAATTGAGTTTTCAAATAGAGCATACCCTGATTTCAAGAAGGGTCCAAAGTAGGCAGAAGGTAAACCTTGGATTCACATCCAATGCTTCGGAGGGAAGGCGGAAGTGTTAGGAATGGGCAACTCAATGTTTCTTTGTGTTCGCAATAACATGTGATATGTATTTCGCCACGGTATATTTCACGTTTTCTTAACTTATAAGCGTGAAAGAAAACATCGCACTATGCGTTTTCACGAGTACGAGACACCGTGGTGCTGACGATCCTTAACACTTCGACACCGCGCCAAAGGATTCCGTGTTCACTGCTCTCAAGGCTTACCGTTTGGCTACTTTGGACCAATCATAAAATCAGTACATATCTCAAAATTCGGTTGATAGTATATATATATATATATATATATATATATATATATATATATATATATATATATATATATATATATATAATATCTGGGAATTTCACCCAGCAGTTAATAATCCATATACGCACTGAACATTAATGAAATATGCATTTTTGATTGCGTATGCGTGACTTCGTTTACGCTTATAATGATCACCATCCTCAGTCTCTCGAATTCGAAATAGGGCCTCTTGAAATTTGGCTTTTTCGCAATTTTGTACAGTCCTAGCTCTGACACTGTGCACTTTTCGCCATAGGTCCATATGAACTTTTTCTTTTATTTTGATGTAAGGAATCACGTTTGTCGGTATAGTTCATTAACACCCTATAGGCCTATATAATAAAATGTGTGTGTGTGTGTGTGTGTGTACAAGACTTAGGTGTGTGTGTACAAGACAACAACGAAAATAAGTTTAGCATTCGGTCACTCTCAAATGACATAGATTGGTGAAATCTAAAGTACACATAGTCCTGCAGTATAATACAGGAAACAGAAAGAAACACGTGATTAGAAGGATAAAATGTTACCCATCCTGGCATTTTCCTTCAGGAGGAGTGACAAGGCCCTTAAAAGAGTGTGGGACTACTACAGACAGCGACGCATGCTCTTCGTCGTACATCCGTGCTGTTCATGAAGTTGGTAATGAGTTGCTGTTCCTGTATGGAGCTTCATTCCTGTAACAGTGTTGTTGGAAACTACTGGATGGTTCTTGCTATATCTGGATGTGCTCAATGGTATGCAAGTTTGGGGAATAGACAGACCAATCCATTCGCCGAATATCCTTTCGTTCCAAGAGCTCTGCCATCTTCACTGTTAGACTCAGTGGCTCATTAGTATCCATAAAGAAGTTGGGGCCGACTGCACATATCGTCCCTCTCGAGACAGAAGGGCGTATCTTTTTTTTTTTTTTTTTAACTTTTCCAGGAGAAAAGTATAAACCTTCGTCATTATTTATTCTGTCGTCGTCTTTTAAAATTTAGTTTGATTTTCTTCGTTTCAGGTGTATAACTTACGAAATCAAATTAAAGTAACAGAACATGATAGAATAAATTGTGATAAAATTTCAAAACTTTTTTTCCTGGAAAAGTTGGAAAAATTAGATACGCCTCTTATGTTTCGAGAGGAACGATATAAATGGACGCACGCGGAGAAAGCGTACAGTGTCACAATAACATTGATAGGTAAGCATACAGTGATCAAAAATTGGGAAGTCGGTATGCTCAATTCAATATTATGCCTCCCCACACAAGCACACGAGACCACCAGAATGAATATGTTCAACTATGTTCCTGGGTTTACTGGATGTTCCCACATCTTTTCAGATGATGTACATCCAGAGTCGTCACTCAGACTAAATCTGCTCTCATCGGAGAAGACCACACGACCAGAGGCGAATCTAGAAGGTAAAAACTAGGGGGGCAGCCAGACCACAGACTATGATAGGCATATCGTGAGTTCACTTTACACTTCCAAAAATATATATAAATAATAGCTTAAATTACTTTTGCCACTCAAAAACTGGGGAGAGCCTAGGCCCCCGGCCTAGATCCGCCACTGTACACGACCCTTAGCTTTGGTTCGGGACGTTCCTCATGCACGTGAAACAATGCAGTGAGCAGTGCCACACTCGCCACACTTCGTCCATCTTTCTGTTTTCTGACTATTCTTTCTCGTGTGAAGTCACCAAAATGTCTCCAGGCAATGTTGTTGCGAATATCATCATTACAATGCACGTAAATAGCTCTCTAACACACAGTGTCTCGTTTCTTTTTATTCAACTCTATCGTGTTAGGGAAACAGGCCTATTCGCCGCTTCAGTCACGATATTGTCTCACCATGCAACGTCTTGCTCCCTGTGCGCGTGTGGAAAACTCTAGCAACATGCTGCTGGACGTTCATTCATTTCTATTGACTACACAGTAGTTTGTTACTTCATCTCGGCTTAAAGTTTGAACACCAGTGTATACAAACACCGTTAAAAGCAAAAACAATCTATCGGTTACTAGTTTTAATTGATATTTCACAGTAGTTCTTTGGTAAGAAATTCGAAATGGATAAAACTATATATCTATGTATATTATATCTCAAATTACAGAAACATACTTTTCTCCAAAAGCTACAACAAAATGTATTCCATTCCAATTGTTTTAAAAGAGAAAGAGTCTTTCAAGAAAAATATTTTTTATCTAAGTGGCTAACGCGCACGATAGAATACAGTTTCTGAAAAATTGTCCACAAAGCGTTTATTATTTTTCATAATGTTGTATTAAGCGAGACACAGTTGTTGTTCCTTTTCCTTCCTGAGAAATTTTCCCCCGTTCCTACTCCATATTCTCATTTCAAATCTTCCCCAATATAGGAATATATTATATCCTCAAACTTTACTTATTACATCTCGTTTCGAACAGTCATTAAAATTTTTTTAGTTTTTATAGTGTTTATTTCATTCCATTAACCTTGTAATGAGCTTTTGAAAGTTGTGTTATTAATAGTAGTATATTGGAAGGATATTTCAAATTGCTTGTATTAAAATCATAATTAACGTGTTGTACCTGAAGTAATGTAAAAGCATGACAAATTCTTGAAATACGGAGTTATTGCTACACTGAACGCCTACACTATTGGTTCTTTCAACTGTATTAGCTTAAATTTGCTCTTCTCTGTTTTTGTCAAATATTGTCAATGAAAATTATGTATTTAAATGATTCTAGTATCAAATTAAAGTAAGAAAAAGCTCTAACGTATATTGAAAACAAACTACGTAACTTGGTTAGAAGATTCTTTATATTGATTTGCTTTCTCCTCTTTAAACGATATGGCAGCACTGCAAGAGATATTATGACGTTAAAAGGAGATTTATGGCCTACGGCCTACAATATACAAGAATAAATGAAGAAAAATACCAGTATTAAAAATATCAGAGCTTCGTAAAACATAGTTTAATGAGTGTGAATACTGGTTTAACATAACATTATAGGTATTCAAAAAATACAATAAGAATAACGGAATCCTTTTGAAAGGGAAAACGCTTATGTAATAATTGTCAATAAATCGAGATTTCATTTTCGTTTAAATGGTGTATTGATTCGCAGTATTTTTAAGCTCTATTTTCAGAGTTAACGTATAAACTAAAGGCGTAAGTACGGGGTTGGCGGTTCACATTTGGTCATCCTCAAATACGCTAGCGGTAGTCTTTAATGATGACTAATTTGAACTAATGATGCTCTTGAGAATGAATGTTGATGAAAATTGGTTATGAAATTTAACGTGTGGTGACGCACGAGATTATAGTTTGCGTGTAGGGAAAAAAAAATAGAAAGAGAACGTTTCGTGTAACAGCTTTTCAAGTACACCTAATACAGGTCTATGCATTCGAGCATAATGGCCCTCCCTGTTGGTCTATTGGTTAAGGCGCCCTGCTTAAAATATGCTTGCAATATGGTCTTGGCTTTCCAGAATCTGGATATCTCAACGAAATACAATACCTGAACAGACCCCTCTAAAATTATTCAGAAATCGGCGCCGCTGCTTGCTAAATCTTTTTTACACACGATAACAACATCAAAATCTATTGCGGTATGACCTAATACTGAAGTACGAAACTGTGATTACGGTATTTGAAATATCGTTTATAGCTGAATAATTATTGTTAGGAACTTAGTTCTGACATCATAGATCAGGATTACAAGCAGTATGTGCGTCACTGTTAGGAGAACTATATCAACAATAGATAAAATATACTAGTTAAGTGTATATTTTCATACACAGTACTTAAATCTATTTAATCAGAATAAAAAAGATCAACTGCATCAGATTGACAACGAACAAAATTCATTTTAGCTACATAAAAATTAGTTTTTCTCAATTCTCTAGAAACTTGCGCAATGAGAGTTTATCCTTAATCATGCCATTTTCTTCAGCTCGATGTGATCTATTGACTAGATCAACAGGTAGTAAAGCTTAGAAGTTATTCATAATTTTGGGCTATAGCCCATTAATCACAATCATAATTTTAGGCTGTAGGTCATTAACCATAATCATAATTGTGGGCTATAGCTCATTAACCATAATTATAATTGTGGGCTATAGCTCATTAACCATACTATGTATTGTCGTTTAGCTACCGTTATAATGGAGGTTGATAGGAGTATAGTTCGTTATCTGACCATTTAGGCGTGGTTCTTACATTACAGCCACCTACATAAGTGCCTACCTAGGTACACCTCTGACTGCTATAACTCTATTAGATCGGGTCTAGCACTTTTGCTGGTATCACAAACTCCTGGAGAGATGCAACTCAACTTACACGTAACATTACAAGCGTCCTACAACAGTTGATAACCCTGTGGAGCACTGAAACAGGCTTTCGCTGTGTAATTGGTGGACGAAATCTTTCTCCATTTTAAGATTTATCCATATTATCTGCAGCGTGTTGTCCAATGAGTGTCGTATATATCAAAGACACTACAAAACGTCAGAGAGGGAGAGAGTATTATTTCACTACATACTTCATATGAGAAGAAAGAAAAAACTCTGATCATACATAGGCTAAATTAGAAAATTGACAAACTGAAAATATGAAATCTGCAACAATTGACGGAAATAAGTTTGTAAGTCTTTGCTTCAATTCATGAACTTACTCCAATTCCCAGTCATTCAAAGATCTCTTCTCTACAGTAGATCTTGAATATCATACTGAATATGGATTGATATTAGAGTATGTTAATGTCAGACCTGCTGGGATTCGAACCCCGGTCTCGTGCGTGGAACTAAAAGCGGTAACTACTAACCTACGCCGATCAATCACTTGGTGTTGCATGTAAACTATTAGTTAGTTGAAAATCTTTCCTATAAGTCTATTTAGAAACAGGATATACAGGGTATATCTTTAATGATGGGTCAAACTTCAAGGGCGGCGCAAGGAGAGAGTTCATATGACAACACTGGTTGGGATCGGCAACATTGGGTAAAACGCACCGCGATGATGAAAAGGGCACAGAAAGCAAATCGAGAGACGGATTCCTATTTTAGAAACGCAGAAATCCCGAGCTTATAGCCTTCCGAAACTGTGATTGACTAATACAAACGAACGAGAACGAGAGAACGAATTGTCAGGGAAAAGTCGGGTCAAAGGAAATAGTGCATTATTTGACCTGGAGATTCGATTCAGGTACAAATCGATGAGGAACAGTGGTGGCTTAAAGGTATGTTCACAGGAAATGGACATATTCTTCGTGCCGGAGGCAAATATCCGACGTGGAAGCTGAGTTGTAATTCTCGTACGTAGAACCGTTTAAAATATCGGGAGCGAACAACATAAATACAGGATTACGCAGTGATATTAGTTTGGAAAAGACATGGCTACACAAGCATCGAAGTAGGTTGCACTAGCAACTCTATTAGCAACCTACAAACGAAAGTGAGTTATCAGCATAATCATCTACTAGACTTGGCAACTACTAGCCACAATATCTCCTATACCACACAGCTCGAACATTGTTGATACGTAAACATTACCTTTTAATATTATCCTTGATGCATCGTGGTTGTGTGGCAAAGCACTCAGATCTGAGTCCTAGAGTCGATCCCAAATCATGTAAGGTTTCGTGCTCGATGACATCGTTATAGTGGTGTCTTCAGATTTTTCCTAGTTCCGTATTCCACCAATTATTATAAATATCAGCAGACCTGACTTTCAATAGGCTCAAGTTGCGTTTTATTCCTCTTGGCAAGTACAATAGTCCACACGCAATCTTGTATAAATCTTTTCTTGAAAGCTTCATTTAGTAACCCACAACAAAACACGTTTCGTCTTGTTAAAAGCATCATTCGACATCTATCCTTACTTGAATATCATACGTTACCTACGTTGCTTGCTGCACACCAATAGAGGAAACAACAAGAGCCTCTGTAGCCGTACACCCGCTGTATTACAATACTCGGAGGTCATTTACGTCATCGTTTGGCAGGCGAGTGTTTCGTTCACTAAACTGAAGAAGGCGTATTTCTACTCTGTGGGTAGCCTCTCAGTATCTCTACATGTGCGTAGTCTGTGCTTTTGGTCGGTAGCGGGATTAGTGCTGGAGTAAACTGGAGTTCACGTTTGAAGAACTTGCAGATATGGTGATTTTTTTATGGGCCAGCTAATGGAAACAGGCATGCAGCTACAAGGTTGTATCACAACAGGTAATCCAGACAGGCGACATTCAAAGTACTCCACGTTTCCGAGGCTATTTCGGCGTTTACGGGAAACGGGGCAATTGCGCCCATTACGTCATGATTGCGGAAGGAGACGAACAACCAGGACTCCAGACCTTGAAGAGGTTCTTGATCGTGTGACAGAACAACCTTTGACAAGCACTACAAATTTAGCACATGAAGTAGGGGTTGATTACAGTACTGTGTAAAGAGTACTCCGTGAACAACTACTACACTCCTTCATCCACAGAAAGTTCAAGATCTGCATCCTACAGACTTCGCATGCCGTGTGGTGTTTAGTGAATGGCTAGTGCAGCGCTCTTTGCATGACCCGCAGTTTTATGGCGCGACTCTTCACAGATGAAGCCTGTTTTACGAGAGAGGGTGTATTCAATAGCCGGAATAGTCATGTGTGGGCTGACGAAAATTCCCATGGTATCATTGTGTGTGGACATCAATAGAGATTTGGGGTAAATATCTGGGCAGGCATTGTCGGCAACAAGCTTATAGGAATATCTCTTACCACCTCTCCAAACTGCATTATTGTACGCATTGATCGTGCAAGAAACACACTCCCTGAATTATTAGGATGTACCTCTTGATGTTTGTCAACGTATGTGGGTTCAGCATGACTTCGATCCAACACACTTTTGAGTAGTTGCGCGCCAGTGCCTTGACTATTCCTTCCCGCACAGGTAGGTCGGAAGGCTAGGTTCTATTTCTTGGCCGGCACGATCCTCTGACCTCAACCCAATTGATTTCTTCTTATGGGGTTATGTAAAATCTCGACTACGACACACCTGTACAGAGCGAAGAAACCCTCCTTGCACAAATCCTCGTCGCCTGTGATATCACTAACACGAAACCAGGCATCTTCGAGAAAATGAGACAAAATTTTATTACGTCAATGCCTTGTCCGCGTCGAAACCAAGGGACACCATTTTGAGCACTTGCTGTAAATGTAAGCAAATTTGCTGTTTTTATCAGTGTAATTTTGAGCCTTGTCTAGCCTTAGTATGTGTCGTCCTCCATTACCATACACGCAATGTACGATTGTTGCATCCGACCTCATACGTCACTCCGTTGTCGTTTATTACGTACATACTTCTTGCTCCAAGGATCCTGCTTTCTAGGATCGCTCTCAACCTTCAGTGATATCCGGGCTTTGAGATCCTAGATTTTGCCACAATTTATACAGCTTTCTTGACGCCGGCGAATCTTCTCTTGTTTTGTTACGTCCTCTTGAATCACTGTTAATTCTCCCTAGCCCTTTTCCCAACGCTCCGATAATAATACAGTACATTTGTGATTCTTCTCCTGCGCCGCCACTGTTCCTCATCGATTTGTACATGAATCTTCAAGTTAAATAATGCACTATTTCCTTTGACCCGACCTTTCTCTGACAATTCGTTGTCTAGTTCTATTCATTTTTGTTCTGTTTTGGTACATTTTCGGCGGGCTATAGCTCAGAACTGACGCATTTTCGCATAACAACTTCTCATCTTAAATCACTTTTGTCATTCTCTATCATCCCTTGAAGTTTGACCCATCATTAGAGATACACCCTCTATAGACCTACCTCAATAAGGAAAATGTCTCAAAATGGTCCTCAAGTTGAGGCTGAGGTTTTAAGGTTGGTCGTGCAGCCTAATTTAGAAAAGATTGTAGGCTATATTTTTTTAATTCTTGAAATATATCAAGACGTGCAGAAATGTTAGTTGGGTTTCGAGATATTTTAAGGTAAATTATTGAACACAAACGTATAGTAATTACTTCAGAATCGTAAATAATAGTTTAATTTGCCACCTTTCTATGAAGGGTTTTGGGAGTAGTGGTAACGCATGAAACTGATAGGCGGGTTCGAATCTCATGTCAGTTTTTCTAATCGTATTTGTTGTTTAAATAATGGTATTGTAATTCTATTATTCGTTTATCATTTGAAAAACGAAAATAATAATTAGGTCGTTTTCTAGACTTGTTGTCACGGTTCGCCACTTCTGAAAACGTAAATTTATTTTAGAGCGTGACAACTAACATCGTGGTTGAAGGAGGAGTCGCCTGAACTTAGCAAAAGAGTGATAATGAAATATCTACTACTAATTGAAACTATAAATATTTTCTAGTAAGGTAAATTTTGAATAAATTATATTATTATTCTTAGTTTCTGTATATGTTCATTTTAGAGGTAATTATCCCAAATCGGACTTCCGAAGAAACTTATCGAATCGAATTTATTGACCGTGCTGATAGCGACTACTCCCAGTCACGACCTAATTAGTTTTTCAGTTTTGTTAGAAATAAGAAAAGAAAGAGTGAGAAGGAAAAGGAGGGGAGAGAAATAGAAAGAAATAAGAAGAGAAAAAGAAAAGGAGAGGGAAAAGGAAAGATTGAGGATTTTAAAGGAGAATGGACTACTGGATGATTTAGGAGATATAGTAATGAATTCGAATGGTTATTATCCGGTAAATCGTTACAAATACTATTAGTGGAGAATCGATTTTGAAGTGATGTGGAATAGACACATGTTCCCTCATACCACCCAGACCTAGCTCCAGGCACTACGTTCGTGGGGTTACCTAGACCTGGAAATGAGAAAAGTGAAATTTAATTCTTTGTAATTTAATCTCAAACCATGATTGATAACTATCCAATATCTGAACTCCATGATCTGAGATCGACCACACATATGAATTAGCCAAGAAAAGAAAAAAAAAATATAAACTTATAAACTCAATATAAAATTTATGTATCGTCTCAATAAGCGTTTCAACTTCCTGGAAGAAAGATGTCGTATTTAGGCTCATCCTGTTATTTTCGTCCCACTCCTAGAGCAGACTTTAAATTTGTTAGTAGCGGTCTTTCATGACCTAGGTTATTTACCTTAACACATATATTAAAACATGACACATATATTATAGATGTTAATATGACAAATGATATTACTAAAATTACTTAAATTAAATCTATCATGCATTCACTCGCTCACTCACTCAGGACAGTGTATGTATGTTTAAAGGAAACCAACTAGCTACAAGGGTACAAATAGTTTATTACATTCATAGTGAAAAGGAAAAATAATTACAAAGAAAATCTTAAAAACACAAGTTCTTGGTTATATATTAATAGAATACATAGTTATATTTTAATAAATTTTTATATATTCAATCATCTTGACAAATAAAAAAAATAATTACATATATTATATCTTAGGCATGCTAAAGCAAATTATGATTTGCGACATACGCAAAGAAGACACTTATTTCACTTTTTAAAAAAATGGACAAAGAGGAAAGAAAAGAAAAAAAAACTTTTAGGTGTATTAGAACTTATGAGTCTCTACCTCACGTCGAGACATAAAAAAAAAAGTATTCTTTGTACGTCCTCTAGCGTATATCAAACTCGAGCATTCGAGATCACTATTAATGCACTAAAGGTAGTGTCCAACACATTTCGCTCGATTTAAATTCAGTTTATGTTTATACACATATATTTTGCTTTATAACAAACCATTTGTCCAGTATATACGAACTACCAGTTTGTAGCTGTATTCGCATATTGAAAGTTCTACCCATCTAGGGATTTCTACTCTATTTGGTCAGAGGAGAATTCTCCTCTCGGTTCAGTCCATTTTTGGATTCATTATTTAGTAACTCCAGGTCACTAGTTAGTCATTCATCACTTGGACGCATCATAACACTTTATTTGTGATTTACTTATAACTTTTACTCATAGTATTTATATTTGAGAAGATCTTCACTAGTTGGGAGGATTATTGTGATTTATATCATGGTAAAACACTGGTTAAGTCATAGGATACACATTGGAAAACAGGGGGGATTCTAGGTACACTTTCCAAAAAAAAAAAAAAAAATTCTGGTTGATCACTAAAGGATAATATTTGTCGAGGGATTAGCTTACGTTTTAGACCTGCCGTTATTTTGAAATGCATGCCATTGAAACTGTTTACATTATTGATTACTAATTACATTTATTCAGAACAAAGAAAATTATTTAAGTTCGCGGCGGTATTCTTAAAAAGAAAATTAGGCTACATCATTCCATTCGTCGGAAAACATTACTTAAAACCCATGGCAACCAATAAACGTATGGGGCAGATGCGGTGCTCTTACATATATCCATATTCTAAATTTAACATTTTACATTTCACTTTAATATTCTATATTTCATACATATTTACATTTCGACGTCTCTCTCTCTATATATATATATATATATTTTCAATACACGCGCACACATTTAATTACATAACCCCAACACTAATTTGTCCAAGAAGGTTGCAACATTACACCAAGGAACAAGACTTCCGACATATCATCATAAAATATTATTTTCATTTATACCGCGCGTCTATTAATTTTAAATTTTTCACATATTCAATTGGAGAGTAGATCAAAGAAAAAGAAAACTTGTGAGGCAGGCACGTAACAGAACACTCTTAAATACATGAACAAAACAATTTTTATCTTAACTTTGGGCCCAATATTACAACAAAATTCACGGAAATAAACTAAATGGAAAGTGACCACTGGATTAAAAAAAATCCCAGACGGACAATGGTGAAGGAATGAAAGTGGAAAATTACGGTGTACCGAATCGTTACTCACCCCGTCGATGGGTCAAATATAATGTAAACCCAGTCCCTAACTATTTCATCAAACGAATCGTGTCTTGAGATGTCTCAGCTGGTCATTTCGGTTTAAATATATATATATATATATAAATTCATTCATATATTATATTTTCAAAATCGGGGGGGAGGAAGGTTGAAAATTAAAAAAAAACTCTAGAGAAGAAGTAGAAGTAGTATAGGTAAAGAGAGAGGAGACAGAACACTACAACTACGAAAGATAAGTGGTCGAATTTACGTATACAACATAATATAACCAAATATTCTCTTTTATGCCAAAAGGGGTTCGGCTTACCAAATAAATAGCCGAAAAAGACGTCTGCAAAGATGAGACAAGTCTGTGTCCCCGATGGGATTTTCGGAAAGACAAAGGCTTTAGGGAAATCCCACCACTCACCGTATCCGGTCAACACCCTTGCAGATCCCGGAAATCCACCGGAAGGTTGGAGTAGAATCTTAATTTGGAATTTCAGAGGGAAAAAAATAATTCATCCGACCTCTCGGAAAGTAAAAGATTCCAGAATAGTAATGAAACTAGAGTAATAGCTAAGATATCCCTAATTAGCGATTTGCCAAAATAGAAAAAAGTTAAATAAACTGGATTTTGGATCGGTGATTTCTATTGCCAAACTTCACCGATAGCTCCCCTTCGCAGAATGCGCTGAATTCTGAGGCATCGATTAATTTCCATCACTATCTAGTTTGAAAACTGAGAAAAGAAAACGAAAATATTCAAGGGGGGAGGGGTCGATGCCCGGGTACGGTATAATAAATTTCAATAACTAATTGTTTTGATTCTATAATCCTGTCTGTCCTATTCAGTCTACAAACACTGTATGGTAGCGTAATATGAAAAGAAAAAAAAATCTGAGTCATAGGATCTTCTCTTACATAACCGACTGTAAACACAATTCACAACAGCCCAAAACGCCAACTATTTGGTATCATAATCGATAAACAATTACATTTAGTTAGCCATTACATGATGCTATCCCTACCCTGCTGTCAGACGAGATTGAGATAAATAAATACTACTGTTATGGCATACTCAACTGCGAAGTAATAATACATGCTGATATATAACTCGCCTACCTTGTCGAGTGGTCTCGGCGTGGAGGTCAGAACTCGAAACGATTCTCACCACACATTTACGTTTCATCTATATATATATATATATATATATATATATATATATATATATATATATATATATATATATAATATATCTCAACATATGGCTAAAATATACCGGGCCCATGTATACACTATACGGGTGTCCTATCATCTATTCACTTTTACTACAATATTCATATTCAAATAAATATTCATATATTCATATCATAATCTTTTCCCATTTACTACGACGTTATATTTTAAAAACACCCTGTCTCCTCTATCTATGCCCAGCCTACATACACATTTAATCATAATACTTTAAAAAAAAATCTATAATTCGCGTCCCGACCAACACGCAAGAAACATTACTAGAACCCAAGACTTCTTTGCCACACAAACCATCCTATATCTTACTTCGCAGCTGTTTTAAAACAAATCTCTATATTGAAATATTCACAAAAAATAAAATATGTGCGATAATATTGCTGAATGTGATAGCATTCTGACAGCAACAATGAAAATTATTCTGCAACTACAAGAAAAGAATATCTGCAACTTCAATATCTTAATTTCAGAACGGAAATAGCATCACATTGGCTGACTTCGGTTAAGAATCTATGCATAGTTTATTTACTTAAATATTTTCATTACTGGATTACACAGAATGTTGTAGTTTTCAGAATATTAAAGTGTCAAATCACATTATCCAACTATCTGTTCATATGGGCCGGAAATCGTGTTTACTCGGTTTTAAATCGTAAATAAAGGTCAATTTTGTAAAACCTAAATCACTAACTGGGTTTGATGGTAAAATATGCACGACTGATAGTACGGAATTTCGACACAAGGGCGCTAGTTACTATTTGTTCGAATTGTAAACCACGAAATGTGATCTTGTACTCAGGATTATTGTACTATATTACGTTCACTTTCAAATATTGTTTATAAGTTCATTTAATGACGGAATAAAAAAAATATCGCATAGTAAATACTACACTGTCCATATTTAATTATCTCACGCACTCTTTCATCATTTAACTACCACAATTACTACTACTAGAAAATGTTTACTACATTACAAATATAGACATACTACTTAAACTACAAGACACATCATGCCAATACACACCAATCATCACTACCATCAATCTTATTATCCATTTAACACACATAAAACTCATCAGAGTTTATCATTTTTTGTTCAAATCGGCTCTAGCTGATGTAGGGGAAGGAAATGGGCGGTGAAAACTGAACCAATTAGTCCTGATTAACTCATGATATTTTATCAGATACTGGTCAAAACGTGTTCAAGGGGAACATACTAAAGCTATTAATTTTGAGGTTCCCCTCCCTAAAAGGGAAGGAAACCTAGATAATTAAATATTTAACCCATCCCTACTGGAAGCTATCCCAATTCGGGATGAAAACAGGAGCCCTTAAAGTTAACCTAAGCGATCATTCTCATGTTATAAAGATTACGAAACTCAGAATACCGCCATGTGGATTAGTAAGAAAATCACTTACTATCTATATTAATAAGTTACTACTCGGACAGGTCTTAGCTGTATAAGATATTGGGAGGGGTGAAAAGGATAATCACTGTTCTGAAATTTCTGAATCGAAGCAAATGAAGAGTTTAGCACACCAAATTAAATGCACGTAATGTCTAACCTGTCCACACTAAATATTTACATCCGGCATGGCGTCCTATGTATCCGGCTACTTTTCACTGAGATTTTAGTCTGTTTTAACTATTAAGATTGTCTAAATTTTAGCTCCTGTGCTTCCTGGTAGAGTAGTTTTGACCTGGATATACAATTTACCTGTCTTACTCGGTTTTACTGTTAAAATTCCTTCATATCTGCTAGCCGATCAAACACACAGCTTTCTTTTTCCGATCGACGATGTAGAGTGAAGATGATCGCGCCTTAATATGTAGCGTGGGTAACTGCACCAATCAAAGTAAAGCTTTTTTGGCGGTGGAGTATTTAAAACGAATAAAAAATGGTAAAATCTGGATTGAACCGGATCTTTAGATGAACATTGGTACCAAAAGAGGGGTGAAGAGAGTCCAAAATATTGTGCCAAAATTTAGATTGGTTAATTATTCTAAACTTCCATCCAATGGTGGGACTATATTTCCGAATAACACTGACACCGTGAGATTTGTAATCGTCCATTTAAAATATGCATATATGAGATTTATAATTAGTTAATAGATAAAGATATGAATCCCCCAAAATATGATTCCTAAAAAATTTTTTACCGTCTTCCATGTTAATTTGGAATAAAATAACGAACAAATAAATAATTTATATGGATCGAAAGAAATTTTTGCTAAATAGGAAGTACAGTCGGTGCAAAATTTCTGGGACCCTCCCATCAAAAATATCATTACATTAAATTGTAATGTTCCATTACACATTATTATTATTATTATTATTATTATTATTATTATTATTATTATTATTATTATTATTATTATTATTAACGATAATTCATACTGAGAGTTAAAGGGAAGTTACCTTGGCCTAGCTCTTTTTATTTTCTTTCTTATTTTTTCAAAACTTTTATTTTTCGGAGGAAAGGTATATCAGAGCTCCATTCCATCGATGCCAAGTTTGATTTCTGAAACAGATAGTTTCAAGATCCAAGTGGAGATCAAAAGTCTCTCCTTGCGTTCACATCTTTAACTCATATAGCCATCTAATCGCTTCATAATGCTATCTATATTTTGTGCTTTCACCGAAAATCGAACTTGGTATCACGCGTATAAATTGCACGCGGGCCAACTATTTAGTTGTACGTGAGGACAGCTCGGGAACTAGTCAATAATACTAGTAAAAAAAAAGAAAGAAAGAAAGAAAACGAAACAGACTGCTCTAAATTGCATTCTTCTCTTGGCACTTTTTCTGTTTTCGCATGTCAAACTTTACGAACGTGTTTCAATTCTGTACTCTTTCTCTCTCATTTGGTCTTTGTGTGAAAATGTAGCTATTTGTCAGTGTCGCTTCGTATGTGTTTCCAATTTTAAAACTGTCCACACGAGTTTTATTTAGAAGAAATGACCTATATTTGGAAGCAAATCACAACCAGGAATCTTTTTTTTTTTTCTTTGTCAACAAGGCTTGGTGTGGGAAGGAAAAAGAAGGGACGGGTAAATTTTGTACCTAAACAACTGTCAGCAACACCAGTTACCATCGTACCATGGAAAGTAGCCATACTGATAAATAATCCAACACTTTTAATGGATTAATCATTATTAAATGTTGATAAAAGTTTGAATGAGTAGTCCTATGTGTATGCAAATCTGGTGTTAAAAAATAGCTATTTCTCTACCAAACCTGTAAAACAGGTTAGTTATAAGTGTTTATTTTGCTCAAATTTTAATCAAGTTACAAGAAGTTCTAAAGCTTCAGAATGGACAGTATTCAAGTTGACGTCAATGTATCCTTTCACAAGTATATACTTCCGAAACACTTCTTTTTTTTTAATTCATGAATCGTAAAACACGGTATTAAATGATTATAATAAGAGGACAGAAATACACAGAATCCAGTGTGGTACGGGATATTAGGACAAGATAACCATTTGTGAGTGTAAGTTATTTTAAAAATGAAATTTTAAACTTTATTATGAAGTTAGGTCTGCATGCAGTATATACGTAAGTGAAAATAAAGCGAATAATATTAGGTAATTGTATACCTTTCGGGTTCTCGTCTCGAGAGAGAAATGGTACCATATGGTAACGTCATAGATAAAGAACCACGATAAAATCTACAAATATATCAAATAGTTACATTGATACTTTCCAGATGGAAGTTAGTTGATATACGTTGACATTAGCATCTTACTAGCATAACAATCAATGTACAGTACTTCTTGATGAATTCGTAGAGCAATGCTAATGGTTAATCTGCGACATTGCCACAATGAAATTTCGATTCTCTATAGCGGCTGAAGGCGGCCTTGGAGAGAGTTCCATTATATAGGATTTTCGCTTTACTTTCACCTGAAGAAAAGCGCTCTGTTGTTCGCAGGCATCATTTTTAGAACACCTGATTTATATATATATAATATATCGATCGTACATAAATTTTGAATTCGCACGCTCGGCGACTTTTACCAGTACTCTGGCCCCAGGCGCACCTAACGCCCCTCTGATCCTGATTATCGATGCAGCCACTTCTGCACGAAGGATCGAGCCCAGAACTAAGCGTACTGACAGCGAAGAGCGTTGTCGACTTAGCTACGTGAAAGAAATTTTAAATGCTGATTAATGAGAAATGAAAACTTTGCTCATCTTCCTATAATAAAGTTTACTGATGTATAGCTATTTGTAAACTCATCCAAGATAAACTTTTAATTGTACCATCAACTGAGTACATTTTAATCACACTCTTGTTCCAATATTATGTATCAACATTTAAAATGCTTTGACTACCGGTAATATATTATTGAAAATTGCAAAACAATAGGATGATGAGTACATTACAGAATATTATTTCTGGATTAACATGCATATCGTATATACCATAAATACTTAATATTCATCAGCATTTCACATGACAATTCTGAAACGTCACTTGTACGAATTAGTTTCATCCATCCCCATTTTCCCCTGTCTTATTAATCCGATCAAACCATTTTTTTTACAGCATATACGACCTTGAATGTTTCACATAAATTGTCAGACCGATCGAAAAACTCGGCGCCACTGATGTAAAATAATAATATATTGAACATGCAATATTGTGTTGATCCTATTGGACGAAGCATATATATCCAGCAGTAGCAGGTCAAATTCGTTTAGATGGCTGCTGGAACTAGGATTCTTTTTTGTTTTGTGGAAATCAATCGGAATGAACAAATCCATGAATATTTTAAAGTAATCACCCATTTTTTTTATCCTTTACAATTTGTTTTACCTGCTAATTGAAAACCAATAATCTCAGTTAAAATTGTTCAAATTGTTACAAAACAAACATTTTAGTTTTCATCTTTTTTTATTTTAGTTGACTTGTATTTTAATTTATTTTATAATTCAATCTCCACTTCATAAAGTTTGTTAAATATGTCATACGAATGATTGTCATATATATATATATATATATATATAATAAGAAATTCTCATTGTGGTATGTAATAATCGCTAATGTGAAGAAGCAGCTAATGCTCTTAACGAGACGAAAAATGATTTTCAAGGACACTTCAGGATAAGTTTAAGTTCGAGGTTTGAAATTTGATATTTAAACTTTTAATTAAAAATATAGCGTGTCAGCGTTTTTGGAAGTTCCATCCCTAAACGGGGAGGATAGGTGTTGATTGCCACGGGTGCTGACTGACAGCTAATTAATGGTGCTGACTGCCACGACTGTCGCTGATTGCAAATATAAAGGTGCTGACTGCCACGAGCCTGAGAGAAACTGTATTTGGAAAGAGAGAAATTAATCCCTCATACTAAATTTATGATTATTAATTTAGTAGGGATTAATTTAGTAATCATCACAGCAAATCTATGTGGCATCCTATAAGTTACAAAGTTGCTCACTAAGTGGAACGACATACACTTGGATGTTTATAAAGGGATTGTCTTTTCTGTTATATGTACAATTTGCACATTTCATTGTTTATATTAATTGTTTTATTGTGTTATTTAATGGATATGATGGTCTGAAGCCAGCTGACAAGGGAAATTTGGGAGAAGCACTCGCCTGCACAGAAAATAAGCATGTCATTTGAAGGACCAATTTATGCTGATTACAACAGGTAATAAAACTCCTGTACGTTGAGAACTGTTCGAGATATTCAGTTTGGAAATTTATATGAGAAAATGAGTGGATGCACGTTTCAATGCGTTAAGTATCCTCACCCATGGCGAAGCCTGATGGTTTGAACTTGCTATTGCTTGATCACTGGGTCCATTCACAGATAAATTGTCCATTACAAATTGCATGACGGATGGCAAAAACCTAATGGTTGAGAAGATACCAAAGAATTGCACACGATTTGTGCAACCATTTGATGTGTTTTGATTCCGATCAATGAAAGATTATGACAGGAGATTTGTACATAGTATGAATCTTCTTCATCTGGACGTTATAATGTACCAACGAAACAATCAAATAAAGTTCGTGTCCATACGAGTCACTTCCGATCACCGCGATACATTGGATTGTTTCAGTTTGCGTTCTGCAAGACAGGTTACGAACAAATTATAGGCCTATAACTTTTGAATCACTTGTCGAATTTGCTTTTTGCTTTGGTTCTGCGAACTGTTCTCTTGACGGATGCAACACAATTGCACATATAAAATGTTCATGGTGCAAGGGAGTATTTTGCCTGCGTCATTTCTTCATAAAACAGAAGAACAACAGTGATCAATTTTCATCTCTAACCTATGATTATTGTGAACAATGTAATGACTAATTGTATCTAACAAACCCGTTAGTTATTGCGAAACACTTTTTCTGTTACTTCCGATAGCTTTCAATTCGTATGTCAATATTCGTTACTAATTATGTTGTACTTAACGCGTATAAATGCGCATATCCTCATTTTCTCATATAAACTTCCAAGTTGAATATCTCGAACCGTTCTCAACCGTACAGGAATTTTATTAGCTTGTTATAATCAGCATGAATTGGGATTTCAAATGGCATGCTTAGTTTCTCTGCAGGCGAGTGCTTTCTCCTGAACTTCCCTTGTGAGGTACAGCCAGCAGTGCTTTTTTGATGGAAATTTCAAGAGCTGCTCGAAACAATTTGCACAGCTGTACACAGTTCATGCTGACATAGGGAGTTCAAGTGAGAATACATAAATCGTACCATTTTGTATGCACCGCTCCCTGACAAAACTGAAAGTACACTCATGTCCAAAATTATTGTCGCATATCTATAACTGTCTTCTTTGTAAGAATATAAACTGATAATTTTGGAGAGTACTTTTAATACTTATGTGTATAATCAGGAAATTTATATTTGTGATAAATTTCATAGGAAAAGAATTATAAATACGAAAATCATAATGAGTAAAATAAAATGTAACTAAATGGACAAGAAAATTTTGTTTATGTTTTATTGTTCTTATTTACTGCTCTTTTGACACGAAATTTACCACATACTTGTCTTTGCCGATTATACACATACTAACATTATAAGAAATATCGAGCGAATTCGTTATCAAATTATATTACTAGAACAACATATTTATAATCATGTGACAATAATTTTGGACATGAGTGTACATACAGAGACCTGTTTACCTTTGTTAGGTGTTGGTCTGAACAACACGATCCTAATTATCATCTAGTTTCTTTCATGTTTCTTGGCGTCCGGTAATGTTACGTCTAGCAACTTTCTCTCAGGCTCGTGGCAGTCAGCACCTTGATATTGGCAATCAGCACCAATAATTGGCTGTGGCAGTCAGCACCCCACCAACGGGGAGAGGGGCTTGCTAGTTTTATATTCAGTAAATCTTGTACAAAGAACATCGGTACTTCGGTCACTTACTGAATAAAAGAACTTGGGATAATTCTTAGACACACACAAGGAGAAATTAACTTCTCGGTTCACCCTAGAATTAACGAAATCAGTACCTTCTACAGACATTATAAAAAGGGTTTCAATTTTGCCCCCGTTATTTTCAAGTTATTGTTAGACTAGGTTGTATACATTGGGTTTAAACAACATTTTAAACTAAACTAATAACGAAAATATTTGAAGTAGTACCAAAGGGAATTTAAGTCAGCCCGCACAAAATGAATTGTTTCTTAAAAACACGAGATGATGATGATTATGATATATTATAAAACTAACAAAAGTGAACATTGCATTCAAAGGAGCAATGCTAAAAATGAAGAGGTCTTAGGAAAAACTATAATAATAATAATAATAATAATAATAATAATAATAATAATAATAATAATAATAATAATAATAATAAACACGCGGGGAAACTTGACTCTCCCACTTTTGGAGTTCTTGGGTTAAGAAAGCGAACTGTAAATGAACTGGTGCAATATTTCTACTTTGATATTATTATTATTATTATTATTATTATTATTATTATTATTATTATTATTATAGATAAAGCAGAATATTTGGGGTTGAAATAGGCCACAGCACTCCTGGCACTACTCTTTTCAGTGCTCGTTGTTCGTTATCCAGGCAAGTTCTGGCAGAGTACAGAGTATCCAGGCGAGTTCTGGATTGGGTCAAGAAACAAAAGAAACGGAGGCAATGTTCAATATCTGAAAGCATCTGATAACATTAGACAACTTAACATAGTATATAGACTTTACTATGAGTATAAGAGAAATAAAAGAACATAGTATAAGAGAAACTATTTCACGTAGTAAGTAGTGTATGGTCTAAGCATTAATCAAAATCTTATTTTCGCGAATTCAACCTGATGCGACTAAGCAAAACTTTAATTTTTAAAAAAGGATTGGGCAAGACAAGATTTCGTTACGAATGATGGAAGTATAGGAGGTAATAGCCATTTAAAAAGTTCAAAGCCAATCCTTTTATAAAGTAATAAAATATACTAAAGAAGAGAAAATAGCATTTTGGTGAATTAAAATTTTTAAAAGTTAGAAGCATTAAGTGCTACTTATTATTGTGAAATTGTTTTTGGACCGCTGGACTATTTATACATCATTCAAAAATTTGGAAACTTCTATATTCCACAATAGGAATCTAAATTCATTTGTTTCATTATCTTCCCACCAAACTGACGATTCCAAAAGTTTGTCATTGCTTACCCTGAAACAAAACACAATAAATAAGTTAATTATATAACTCGCTGGTCTCAGATCCAGCTTTGTATTATCCGGCCTTATACATGACAGCATTTGGGGGCAAAGACAATTTTCGACGACAAAATTGTGATTTAAAGAAAATCCACTCCATCTGTATGCAGTTTGCCATTGGATGCCGCCTACATGTATATATTTTTTTTCTATCAAGATTATATAGACTACATGAATACACAACATGTACACACGCATACAGGCACATGTGTGTGCACGCGTACCGAGGTAAACCAGTCTCACTTAATCTGAAATCAACAAGAAAGTAAGTAAAGGTGCATAGAGAATTTGATCTTCCCTTAAAGTAAGTAGTCTGAACATTACTACTGAAGTCCATAGTCTCGTGAGATCACTATGGCTCGATGGTAGACCGTTCACCTCTGATATGAAGGGTTCCTGGTTTGACCCCAGGCCATAAGAGTTTGTGCTTAACATCGTCTTTGGGTTTCTTTGAAATCTTCTGTTTCCTCCCAGATTATCATTTTCCCAATTTTTATAATTCACTTGTATAATACCTTTACCTTAAAAGGCACCTACGTAGGACATTAAATGAAAGATTTTTAATTCTTCTGGACAATACTTCATATTCGACCTGCTTCCAGTCATTCCACTACTTACTATTTCGCTCGTATACCAGTAACAATTAATTTATTAACATAAAGGGGTCCTCTTTCTTTCTAATATGCATTAAATTTTCTTAAGCTAGTAAACTGAATTTAGTAATTTTATTCTATCTTTTTCATCCATAACAAATTACATTATGTATAAGATTATTCTAATAGCAAAAAGTCCTTGAATTTGATCACAAACGGATGCAGTCTCTATTGTGCATTAAAGTCTTTTCTGGCTAAGCGATTAGCGTACGCGCCTTCGCCTGAGAGCTCATGTGATTCCCGGCGGGAGCTCATGTGGTTCGGATTCCACGTTAATCAGTAGATGACTCCGCGCTTCATATAGCCTCGCTGTTCAAAGGAACGTTAAACTCAAAATCAACTCTATTGTGTATTAGTGAAAACAGTCTTTTACGAAGCAATCTCTGAACTGTCTACATTGGTCTGGTCTATACAGAAAGATACGTATCTCGCAAATTTATATATCTGGCCTTGTATGTATTTCCTCGAGCTATTTTGTAAACTTATATTACATATTTCATCCTCCAACTCAGATAAAATATCAAAAATAAAAAGTAAAATATTTTTACTTTTTTTCTTAAATTTAAATGAAGAATTATTACAATTTAATCTTCATATTTTCTTTTTGATGTTACTTTGAATAAGAAGAGGTTAGA